>NW_024062326.1:2400000-3000000 GCF_006381635.1 Hibiscus syriacus | reverse complement strand
ACCGAGACGCAAGATGGAAGCCAAATCACACCTAGTTTCTGCTAAACTTCACGCCAAGGAGAAGCCACACCATAAGCACCCTATGCCACCCATGTGACATGTGCTATGCATGAGGATGAAATGAGTGCCAAAATGAAGAGGGTTCTCTCTATTTGGCCAAAGCATCACCTTACTTCAAGTTGGCGCCAAGATGAAGAGACAAGGGAACCATTCGGCCAAAGACATCTCTCCTCATCCAAGCATTATCTATTTTTGTTTTAAGACATGTATTTCCTTTTAAAAAGACATGTATCTAGCCGAATGGACACCTATTTATTCGGCCAAACCTATGCAAGCCTATAAATAGGCTTTAGCATTTTTGATGCAAGCACGTTTTCATCAATAAAGGGAGTACTCTTTAACACCTTTATATTGAAATTACTATATATTAGTTATATACTACATGCTTTTATAATACAATTCATGATAAAAATTCTTGTTATGTAGTTAAAGAATAACTTAGTATGAACACAGTATGCACATTGATATTTAAGCATGTTAGGATAGTCTTATAATCATATTAAACATGATTACCTTATATACATCAAGGCAGCATCATTATAATTCAATTTATTAGTTCATATGTATTCATATTAGCTCTTAAGCTTCATGCATTATCTTACACATTTTTTGAGATGATATAATTAGCTCATGACCTACAAACATATCTCAAATGACCATAATCATACATGGAAGTAAGGTATTTAGCTCATAACAGCCCAATATCAAGGACTTACCTTGTTTCCTTGCATATATAGGTACATTGGAGTGTGATGCACGATGAGATAGCTTGGTGGATGATTTGGACGTCATATGCAGCTCACAAAGTACAAGGTAGCTCATGGAACACTAAAGAAAGATTGATTCAGCTAGAGGAGTTTAAGGCTAGCTAAACTCAGCTAGTTGGACTATTTGGAGCTGAGTTGCCAAAAGTGATGTCAAAGGTAGCTGAATGCAGCTGAACATGTTGTTATGGAGCTCATAAGGATTTTCCTAGGAAGCTTGTTCACAAACAGTCCATGCTTGCTAACTAGCTCCACACTCAAGCTAGCTTGGTAGGAGACACATGCACGCCCAAGATGGAGCACATGACCAGCCATCATTCCATGGACAAGGCTGCACCACAAGGCTCCCTAGATCACCCATGTCCATGCCATATGACCAGCCCCCATGTGTCTTGCATGTGGTCTCATTTAGGCGCCAAGATGAAGAGCCCTCTCCCTATTCGGCCAAGCATCATCTCCCATCCAATTTGGCGCCAACATGAAGGGACACTAGAGCTATTCGGCCAAGGGTTATCACCCTCCATTTAAACTGAAACATCATCTCTATTTTGTAATTAATTGTGTCTCTATAGGAAGGCACAGAAGGCACAAGGCTGGCTGAATCCCCTTGTAACCATTCATCCATGCCTCTCCATTTCTATAAATAGGAAAGCATATATCATTTGTATTCAGATCTTTTTTATTAATATAAGTGAGATTATTCTCTTCCTTAAGTCCTGGTGACTTTTATCGACTTATCAAGTTTTTTATACTTGTGGCGTCAACCCCTTTCTTTTCACCTTGATAATTCTGGTTCCTAGTTCATATAACTAGTGGGTCAAAGTACTTAATACCACCCCTGGAAGAAGCAATATAAAGTCTGGGTCTTTGCTCTCTATAGCATTGGTTCTTCTTTGAGACTTCTTCAAGATACTATCCTCACTACCATCCCTTTGTTTCATAGCCATAACCATAGCCATATAAACCATCTTTCGCTTCCAACTCCCATTTATTAAATAGCCTACCTATTTCACCCATACGTCTACCACCCTTAACCCTCTCTTTTTGAGCCATTCACTTGTGTAGGTTGTTTACTTCCTTCCTAGATCCACAATCAATTTGTTAAGGTACAAATGCCTTACACCAAGCGGTAATCAGAGCTATTGGTGGAAGAAAGCAACGTGCAACAACAACAAAAAGAAAAATACAAAAAAAGTGCAAAGTGAAGGGAAAAGTCAAAGAAATAAAAAAAAATCATAAAAGAAAATGAAGCACTCAAAAGAAAGAAAAATCCAGCACTGAAAAGAAGAAAAAGCAAAGAAAATAAAAGAAAGAAGTTAAAGCACTCATCAAAAATTCTCATCACCAAGCAAGTCAAGTAAGCCATTTAAATTGATTATGGTGATAGAAGGTTGTGAAATGACTTGTGTAAGTATTCCCTTTTGTTCTTGTCTTTCTATTTCTAAGCCACCCTTTCAATATATTTGTTTTTCCCTTCCTACTAACCCTTTTGCAGCGGACGCCAAACAAGTAAAATTTACTTGATACAGTCTTGAGTAAAGTTCTCTAGAACTTGGGACAAGAGAATTGAGAGGAAAAAGGATGGAGCGTGTGTGAGATCAGAAGAGGACAAGTAAAAGCCATTAAAGTCCTAGAGTGCAAACACGAGCGGATTGAGTGACATTTAAGTTTCCTTGGAGTGACTCATGAGGCTTTGTGAGAGTACATTCTGGTAAGGTCTTTTACACATCTTATTCTTTTCTTATTTCACTATACATGCCTCGAAGTCTAGGATGAACCCCTGAAAGAGATACCCCGAATTTGCAAACTCAAGCAATCATGCATGAAATGGCCAGATTGCTGAAATTAGAATTGGAGCCTTTGCATGATCGTATGGACCAATTTGAAGCATCTTTAGGCAATCGAAGAGTAAATTGCCCTAGAATGGAAGAAGAATTCAAAGAAAAGGAGGCTGAAGTAACATCAGTAGCACGAAGAGATGCTCATCGAAATCAGAATGACAACTTCAGCAACTTTAAAGTGACCATTCCTCCTTTTCAAGGATGAACTGATCCTGAAGCCTATCTTGATTAGGTAATCAAGATTGAACACATTATTGAATGCCAAAATTATACGGAGTAAAAGAAGGTCAGGTGATGTGATCCAATTCAGCATCATATTTATCATGGCTATTCCAACCTCTCCAAGGAAGAAACTTTCTATCTTTATACCTATATATGCTTATTTCATATGTTATAAGATAGTTATTTTCATATATATATATTATACCTATAGTTATTATGATAATAAGTTATCCATTTATATATGAGATACAAGTTATTATCATATACTATAGTCACAGTATTATAATATACACATTATATAAGCTTATATACTTAGTTTATTTCTTTATGTTATGCATGTAGGAACATTCGGCCAACACTTGGGAGCTGTATTAGAGCTATGGAGCATGTAACAGCAAGGAAACTTACATGGGATAGATTAGGAGAGCACAAGGAACAATTGGTGAAAAGTTATCCAGAGGCCGTGAGCTCATAGCTAGATTGAGCTGAAGATTTGAGCTACAAGATGACCTTATTTCAGATGGAGAGTTGCACCATCATCATCACCACTTTGGACACTTCAAATATGTCCTAAGTCAAAATTTGTGAATCGTACCTTTTCGTGAATAGTTACCACCTCAAGAGGTATTTTTTCACAAGGAGCTGCCCAAACGTCCACCATGTCACAAGTCATCTATGGCCAGCTCACCTTTAGCTCATTCACACCATAATCAGCTCAAACATAAAGGGACACCTTTCTCAAACATTGTGACATTTCATGAATGATGCTGCCCATGAAGATGCCTTTTCATCTAGGAGCACGTTGGTGAAGGAATTGCTAGCATTGGAAGCTTAAATCACCAAGAGACATGAGATAAAGCTCCAAGCCTATTCGGTCACACCACATGCCTTGCACATGGAAGCTTTGGCACCAAACATGATAAGGCACATGACTATTCGGTCAAGGAGAGGAAATTGGCGCCAAGATGAACAAACATGCACCATTCGGCCAAGCGAGATTTCTCTCCACCCTTTGACCGAATCATTAAGGCCTTTCATGAAGAGTTAGCCGAACCATCACAAGCCCAAAGGACTTATTCATTCATCTCAACCATTATGTATTTTCCTAGAGACATGTATCTAACCGAAACAACTTGTAACCATTCGACCAAGCCTTCTCATTTCCTATAAATAGAGTGGCTTGCCTTCATTTGTACGCATCTCATCTCTTATATAAAACATACTCTTGTGAGTTATTTCTCTTCAAAGTTCTTTGTGAACTTTATCGATAAAGCAAGTATAATTCATATACTTGTGGCGTCATTCTTTCTATCTTGATTCCAAAATTCCTAGATTGATATCTAGTGGGTTGAAGACACTATCACCACCCCTCAAGTAAGTTTGTGAAGAACGGGATTGTGCTTCTTAGCATTGTTTCCTCTTTGGTGTGCTTGAGATACAACATCACCATCTCCATTACACCATCAACACCATCAACATCAACCAACAAGACCATCAATTCTGCAGTCATCTCTATACCATTCTTTTAAATTCATTTCTTATCTTATTATTCCATTTATCCTTCCATTACTAAACATATTTATTTCTTATCTTATTTGCAGCCCAAGCTTATAATTCAAGGACATCAGTACTTGTCAATCCTAGATCGGGACACAATAAGGCTATCTACTCTCTTCCATTAAAGCGTGTAGATTCGTCTTACATCAAGCGGTAATCAGAGCATAGTTGGATTGACAACAAAAGTGTCATTGGCGTGCAAAGCAAAAGAAAAAGACTCCTACATCAAAATTGGAGTGCAAAAAGAAAGAAAAAGACAAAAGAAGAGAAAAATCAAAAAAAAAATTCAAAAGAGAAATCAAGCCAAGGAAAAGTGCTCTACCTTTGCAAGTACATCAAAGAGGCCATCTACACTAAGAGAAGATAACCTTATTGTTTCTTGAGAAAGGTTGCAGTAAGTGTTGTTTCTTGAATTGTAAGTCACCTCTTTCTTTTCCATAATTTCATTTTCCTTGTCTTCAACCATTTCTTTCTTTTAATACCTTAAAACCTTTCTTCTACCTTTCCATTTCTTCTATTCTTTCTACCCTAACCTATTTGCAGCCGACGCACACAAGGAAGGAATTAACTTGTTATAATATTGAGTAAGTTCCTCAAAGGACTTAGCAAGAGAAATTGAGTGGAAAAAGGCTATTGAGAGAGTGAGATCAGAAGGGTAATTGTTAAAAGCCAAATATATATTCCCAAGAGTAAACACTAGTGTTGAGTGGAGTGATCTTATCTTTTCTTTGGAGTGAAATTGTAAGACTTTGTGAGTGTGCTGGTAAGGTTTATTTTTTTTGTTTTATTTACTAACCATGTCTCAAAGTCCTAAAGGAAATGCAGGTCAACCCAATTTGTAAATGCAAGCACTGATTGGAGAAATGATGAGAATGTTTCGAACAGAATTTGATGCTCTCCATGAGAAACTAGACCAAAGACAAGATCAACCACAAATTAGAAACAATAATACTCCTCGAAGGCAACAACCTCTTCCAGAAGATGATGTCCCAAATCCTTATGATGAAGAAGAACCAGCATTGATACAAGGACCTAGGCGTGCCAATGTTGATGATAATATGAGCAACATCAAAATCAAAATTCCTCAATTCCAAGGGAAGACTGATCCACAAGCCTATCTTGAATGGGAAAGGAAGGTGGAACATGTGTTTAGTTGCCATAACTATTCCGAACTCAAGAAAGTAAGATTGGCAGCCATGGAGTTTGTTGATTATGCTTTGATATGGTGGGATCAACTTACTATTACTCGAAGAAGGAATGGAGAGAGACCAATTTCAACATGGCTCAAAATGAAAGGTATCATGCGTAAATGTTTCATTCCTACTCATTATCACCGAGATATGTTTTAGAAATTACAGAATTTGAAACAAGGTCAACGGAGTGTGGAGGATTATTATAAAGAAATGGAAGTGGCAATGATCCGAGTCAATATTGAGGATGATCGTGAAGCAACCATGGCTAGATTTCTTGCTGGACTCAATCCTGAGATTGCCAACACACTAGAATTGTATCATTATATCGAACTTGATGAAATGGTGCAAATGGCTATGAAAATAGAGAGGCAATTACGAAGGAGATCTATATCTCGCACTACCATGCCTTCGAGATTGAGTCCTAACAATTTGAAGAAGTCTACTCCTACTCCTATCAAGGAAAAAGCCGAATCATCAAATGCATCCCAACTTGGTAAGGAGAATCGAGGAAAAGAGATCCCTGAACGAACAAGAGACATCCGTTGTTTTAAATGTCTTTGGAGGGGGCATATATCCACACAATGTCCCAATAGAAACACCATGTTATTACTTGGAAATGGTGAGATTGAATCTGACCATGAAGAAGAAGAAGAACCACCAACAGAAGTGTAGGAAGAAACCGAAATTGGTGCTCCTGTGGAAGGTGAAGCCTTAGTGGTCAAGAGAAGTCTAAGTGCCCAAGTAGTAGAAGACGATGCACAATGGGAAAACATCTTTCATACCCGCTGCCATGTGAATGAAAAAGTGTGTTTCATGATTATAGACGGAGGGAGTTGTACTAATGTTGCCAGTACCAAATCCCTACAAACTACAATGGCTCAATGAACGAGGTGAATTTAATGTCAACAAACAGGTGATGGTCCCTTTTTCAATTGGTAAGTACATGGACGAGGTTATGTGCGATGTTGTTCCTATGCATTCTAGCCATTTACTCCTTGGAAGACCATGGCAATATGATAGGAGGACCATTCACGATTGTTTTACCAATCAGTATTCATTCAACCATGGAGGAAAGAAGATCATCCTAACACCCTTGACGCCTAAACAAGTCCAAGTTGAGCAAATCAAGATGAAACAAAGTGTTGAGGCCATGAGGAAAGGAAAATCAAAGTTAATCCAGGAAGAAAACATTCCAAAAACAAGTGCTTATACATCTAAGTGCTTGTTACAAAGATGTTTACTGACGAGGCGTAAGGTCAATGAAGATTTTTCTAACTTTGACAATGCAGGAATTTCCTTTGATTTGCAGGATGATCCAAGTGACACAATCCATCGATTTGGGAAATTAAAAGATGTGACCTTTCAAGAGCCAAAAGGTGCGATTTTTGAAAAGCAAAGAGTGGTAATTCTTCATCCAAAGGACGTGATCCTTCAAGAATCAAGAGTTATGCCTAATGAAAATCAAAGGAAGTGATTTTTCAACCAAGGGGCGTGACTTATGAGAACATCACCATTCCAAGAGTCGTCATCTTTCACGAATCAATGCAAACATCTATTGAAGAACAAAAGGACATGATTTTTGGAATGTAAAAGGGTGCAAACGTTCAAAGCAAAATGACTTCAATAGACATGAACTTTGAACATACAATTAACAGGAAGTATTTCTTAACTTTAGTTATGTTTGATCACATTTTTTCTAATGAAAGTTTTCTTTCTTTTCAGGTTAAGAACTTCCAAAGCAGTCTTTCAACGGATATGAACCTTTTTGTAAAGATTGAATGGAAGGACACTAAGAAAAGACGATCATTCGATTTGAGGACAAATCGATTAAAAGAAGGGGAGGATGATGTGATCCAATTCAGCATCATATTTACCATGGCTATTCCAACCTCTCCAGGGAAGAAACTTTCTATCTTTATACCTATAGATGCTTATTTCATATGTTATAAGATAGTTATTTTCATATATATATTATACCTATAGTTATTATGATAATAAGTTATCCATTTATATATGAGATACAAGTTATTATCATATACTATAGTCACAATATTATAATATACACATTATATAAGCTTATATACTTAGTTTATTTCTTTATGTTATGCATGTAGGCACATTCGGCCAACACTTGGGAGCTGTATTAGAGCTAAATGGAGCATGTAACAGCAAGGAAACTTACATGGGATCGATTAGGAGAGCACAAGGAACAATTGGTGAAAAGTTGTCCGGAGGCCATGAGCTCATAGCTAGATTGAGCTGAAGATTTGAGCTACAAGATGACTTTATTTCAGCTGGGGAGTTACACCACATCATCACCACTTAGGACACTTCAAATATGTCCTAAGTCAAAATTTGTGAAATCGTACCTTTTCGTGAATAGTTACACCTCAAGAGCATTCACACCATAAGCAGCTCAAACATGAAGGGACACCTTTCTCAAACATTGCGACCTTTCATAAATGATGCTACCCATGAAGATGCCTTTTCATCTAGGAGCACGTTGGTGAAGGAATTGCTAGCATTGGAAGCTTAAATCACCAAGAGACATGAGATAGAGCTCCAAGCCTATTCAGTCACACCACATGCCTTGCACATGAAAGCTTTGGCGCCAAACATGATAAGACACATGACTATTCGGCCAAGGAGAGGAAATTGACGCCAAGATGAACAAGCATGCACCATTCGGCCAAGCCCTCTCATTTCCTATAAATAGAGTGGCTTGCCTTCATTTGTACGCATCTCATCTCTTATATAAAACATACTCTTGGGAGTTATTTCTCTTCAAAGTTCTTTGTGAACTTTATCGATTAAGCAAGTATAATTCATATACTTGTGGCGTCATTCTTTCCATCTTGATTCCAAAATTCCTAGATTGATATCTAGTGGGTTGAAGACACTATCACCACCCCTCAAGTAAGTTTGTGAAGAACGGGATTATGCTTCTTAGCATTGTTTCCTCTTTGGCGTGCTTGAGATACAACATCACCATCTCCATTGCACCATCAACACCATCAATATCAACCAACAAGATCATCAATTCCACAGCCATCTCTATACCATTCTTTTAAATTCATTTCTTATCTTATTATTCCATTTATCCTTCCATTACTAAACATATTTATTTCTTATCTTATTTGCAGCCCAAGCTTATAATTCAAGGACATCAGTACTGGTCAATCCTAGATCGGGACACAATAAGGCTATTTACTCTCTTCCATCAAAGCGTGTAGATTCGCCTTACATCATCAGGCTTGCTGCTATGGAATTCGTGGATTATGCCTTATTTTGGTGGGACCAATTGGTGAGTTCCAAAAGACGAAATGATGAACGTCCCATCAATACATGGGAATAAATGAAGGCCATTATGAGAAAAAGGTTCGTGCCTAATCACTATCACCGAGATCTTTACCATAAATTACAAAATCTGAAACAAGGAAGCAAGAGCGTTGAAGATTATTTCAAAAAATGGAGATAGCCATGATCCGAGCCAATGTTGATGAAGACAAAGAAGCAACCATGGCAAGGTTTTTATCTGGCCTAAATTCTGATATTGCTAACCTTGTTGAACTTCAGCATTATGTAGAGATTGAAGAGATGGTACATGTGGCCATGAAAATTAAAAGACAACTCAAAAGGAAATCCTACACTAGGAGCAGTCCAAGTTCGGCCACCAAATGGAAGCAAAAACCTATTACCTTCAGGAAACCAATTCCAGCACAAGCAAAGGATCATATAGAAGTTACCAAGACTAAACAAGTGGACGAATCTAGTAAGGGTAAAGAAAAGCAAACCGGTACTTTTGAGAGATCCAGAGACATCGAATGTTTCAAATGTTTTGGGAAAGGACATGTTGCTAGTCAATGTCTCAACCGAAATGCCATGATGGTACTTGACAATGGAGATATTGTATCAAATTCTGACGAGCCTATTTTTGATGAGGAACCTGAAACAATGCAAGACGAAGAAACTGAAGAAAATACAGATCATGGTGAGATGCTTGTTTCGAAAAGGTGCCTACAATCACAAACATCCCAAGAGGATATTCAAAGAAAAAATATTTTCCATACAAGATGCCATGTCAAGGATAAGGTTTGCACAATGATCATCGATGGAGGAAGTTGCACAAACGTTGCCAGCACTCTTATGGTTGAAAAACTTGGATTGGCAATATCAAAGCATCCCACTCCATATAAACTCCAATGGCTCAATGAAGGAGGTGAGTTAAACATTACCAAACATGTTCTAATTCCTTTTTTAGTTGGTAGTTACAAGGACGAGGTGCTTTGTGACATTTTCCCTATGTATGCTAGCCACATCTTACTTGGAAGACCATGGCAGTATGATAAAAGGGCCATTCATGATTGTTATCACGATCAATACATTTTTAAGCATGATGGACGCAAGGTAACATTGATGCCTTTGACGGCAAAAGAGGTGCAACAAGATCAGTTGTATATGCGAAAAAGTGTACAAGCATGGCGTAAAGATAAAACCCCAATAAAGAATGAAGTGGAACGAAACATGACACCAAACTTCTTCATAGAAAAACACGATGGTTCAAGGTTAGAAAATAAAGGGGTTCCTACGAAAATTGGTGAGGATAGGAATTTAAAGACACAACTCTTCAACAAGGGTTTTAATCGCCAAAAGGTAAGTAACCCTTCACTTGAAACCTCTTATCTCCTCACTTTTCAGGACCAATCACGTGAAAGGTCACTTCCAAAAGGGATATCCTTAAAGGAAGATCACTCTCAAAAGGTACCTGTTGGTAAATCAAATTCCAAAGAAATGCCTAAAGGGAAATCTTATGAAATGATACCTAATGGAAGAACACAATCGTTCAAAGGATGCTTTCTTTTAGCAAGGAGACATGAAGCTATGCAATGATAGAATGAACTCGATTTGAGGATAAATCACCCTAAAAAGGGGGGGATGATGCAAGAACGTTTTCATCAATAAAGGGAGTACTCTTTAACACCTTTATATTGAAATTACTATATATTAGTTATATACTACATGCTTTTATAATACAATTCATGATAAGAATTCTTGTTATGTATTTAAAGAATAACTTAGTATGAACACAGCACACACATTGATATTTAAGCATGTTAGGACAGTCTTATAATCATATTAAATATGATTACCTTATATACATCAAGGGAGCATCATTATAATTCAATTTATTAGTTCATATGCATTCATATTAACTCTTAAGCTTCATGCATTATCTTACACATATTTTGAGATGATATAATTAGCTCATGACCTTCAAACATAGCTCAAATCACCATAATAATACATGGCAACAAGGTATTTAGCTCATAGCAGCCCAATATCATGGACTTACTGATAGGGAAGCGGTGGCGGATTGATGAACGTTGCTCTTGTTGAAGAATCAAACCTAGAAAGCTCTAGACTCAATGAAGAACAATGGGGAACAAATAGGGGAAGGTGGTGGTAGCAAGTAGGGTTCTTAGAGTTTCTTTTAGGTGCTAGAAACAAGGTAAGAAATAAGATTAAAACAAGATATAGAAAAGATAAAGGAATTGAAAATAAAATAAGATAACCAAGAAATCAAAAGATCTCTCTTATGAAGGTGAACAGTAAAGATGATTGATGGCGTGGATGGATATGTGGAAAATCGATGGATAATGTCCTATCGAGCCCTCCTAGTCATAATGAAAAGGCAAACACGATAATATGGCTCTAACCAACCCTCATAGTCACGATGAAAAGGCAAATTGGAGTGTGAAGATTAATCTCCCTCACAAGAACTTGAAAGAACTCAAGGAGAATAAGCTTCGAAGGCACAAGGCAATCGACACTTGCAAAAACAAACTCTCGTTGTATTATTAATCAAAGAAATCTTCAGAAGACATCTTGACTAAATAAGATCATTTGGACTAGTTATTACTTCTTCCTTTGATGTGAGCCTTGTGATGCATGTATCATCCTCCCTTTCTTCAAAAAGATTCGACCTCGAATCTGAAACATTAAAGGGAGCAACATTATAATCCTTTAATGATTCATTCACATTATACTTACCGAATAGATATGCTTTGAATCTTCGAGACTTTGTTCTTCTAATAGGTTCGAGTAGAAACATTTATCCAAAGAAGCATGTATTATGGACTCTAGTGCATGTATCATTCCCCCACTCCTCAAAAGGATTCGACCTCGAATCTAAAAATCCAAGAGAAAGAGACTTAGATGTGTTGAAAGGAAAACTTGTGAAACATTTACCAGGATCAATGTGATGTGTCTTTATGCGTTTCAGTCGAGGTTTCTTCTTTGTAGGAACTGATTTCTTGTAGTCTTGAAATCCTCTTTTGCATACAAGTCTTGTAATCTGATGTTTAGGTTGAAATTCAACATGGTGTTGACCACTTTTTGCTTTCTGTATGATTGCTTCAGATAATTTCTCCATGGTTTTATTCGTGTGTGGTAAGAATGAGTGTTTAAAAACCATGTCAACTAGTTTGTTAAAGTAATCCCTTAAGTCTCATAAGTGTGATTCATGAATTAATAATTCTCGGCAGGAGATTTGTGGATTGTAGAACCTGTTTAGTTGACAAGGAAACTCATATACAAGATAAAACTCATTAAAAGCACTTTTAAAAGTATGGGTAGAAATATCAGAAATATCCGAGTTATCATGATATACATCTTTTATATGTTCAATTATTAGAATAGTAGCATGCTTAAGAGTATACCTTCGTGGTAGTGTATTGTCTAATGTGTTTTCCTTACATCGGTCAGCTACGCACTTAAAGGAGTTGTGTTTAGTATGGATGACAACTTCACAAGCCTTACCTTGTAAGAAGGAAAAGAAGTATGTTATAATGTCATTAAAATGAGTAATAAAATATTTACTTTTGGACTCCCATAAATCGTGACTCTTCATTGATATGGCATAGTGATTAGGGCTTTCAGGTGGTAACCCGTCAGGAGGGTCACCTATTATTATTCGACAACTCTTGGCTATGGAAGATGGTATGGGCCAGTCTCGTGTTGCTTTTACTATTTCATCATTTACATGGATTTCCTGTGCAAGAACTATAAAGCATGTAGAGTTGTTCAAATCATGTTTCGTCATTAAGATGACATCACGACTAAGGCTTTCCTGGATGTAGCCTTTTTGTAACAAATCCAACTCTTTGGTTTCTTCGAGATTGTATGTTTGATGAGGTATGATGGAACCTTGAATTAGATTGGTTTGGCATTGTTTTCCTCTTTTCAGTGGTAGTTCGTTAGGTAGATCACCTAACACTTCTCAAAAATCCTGTAAAAGAGATGAAAACACACTAGGCAAATCCTTGTTAATGTTAGAAATCGAAATAATTGATTCCCTAAAGCGAACATGGATGCAAGGCTGTTTGTAAAGAAGGTTCTCTCTCAATTCTTTTGTGCTCACACATAGATTTTGAGTCACTCTTTTCTTCTCACATTTAGGTTCACTCACCTCCCATGGGTCATTATTCTTTTGGCTTTTATAACTAGTGACCTCTTTTGCTTTTGCCTCTTTCTCAACTTTTTCTTTTTTTGCTTTCCCTACCTCCTCACAAATTATCATTTGATCTTTAGGGACTGGAAGTGTGTCATTATTTGCTGGTCGTTCTTTCTCCTTGTCAGGTTTGTCATCTATTGGCTTTTTTAGAGAAGATAGAGTAGAATATGAGGAAGGATTTGAAGGATTACCTTGGTAAGAGGATGAAGTACCTTGGAAATGTTCACTGAATCGAGATCTCCTTTGGATTTGTGATTCGATTATCATTGCTTTCTTTAGTGCGTCTTCAAGGTTTTCGCACCCTTGTAGATCAAGAATATCAATGATGTTTGAGTTTAAGCCGACGATGAATCTTGACACAGTGACCTCTTCTTTTTCGGTTATGTTAGCCCTATTGAGTAAGGATTGCATCTCCTTATAGTACTCTTCAACTGAACTTCTACCTTATCGAATTTGGTCTAGTCGTAGTTTAACTTCTCGTGTATAATGTGTCGGTAAGAATTGCTTCCTCATTGTTTGTTTGAGGTTGGTCCAAGAAGTGATAGTTGGAATTTGGAAGTTTTGGATCTTTTTCCTTGTTTGCATCCACCAAGTTCGAGCATATCCTTCGAATTCTGTGGTGATGAGGTGAACTTGTTTAGCTTGGGGGCAGTCATGGTATGCAAACATGAGATCAACTTTTCCTTCCCATTCGATGTACCTGTCTGGATCATTGTCTCATTTGAAAGACGGGATCAAACTTTTTTTTTACAAAGAGTTCTGGTGCTTGAAAACGTGGTTGTTCTCGCCCGGGTACCAAAAGTTCAGCATTGTTTGGTCTTGGATTCTGGTTTGGTAGATCCAGTTATGGTTTTTGTCATTCTCTCACGATTTCATCAAATCTTTCAACTTGAATCGTGAGTCGGGTAAGTGTGGCTAAGATAGTCGTAAGTGTCTTGTTGTTATTGTCGCCCATCCTAAAATCATAACACTCAAAAGAAAATTTTAAAGTAAAATAAAAATAAAAGGAAGTAAATTCAACAAAGCAAGAAACCTCACAAGTCACTCCAAGAAAGTAACACAACCAGAGGCAAGTAAGCCGATCTTGTACTCTTTAAAACTCACTTTACCAAGTAGTCTTCCACAGTTCGTATCGGAGTTTGATTACTAGCAAAGGCGATAAGAAAAAACTTAAAAGTTCTAAGAGGCCAAACAAGGGTTAGACTCCAAGAGAACGAGAATGAAAAGAAGGAAGAAGTATGCAAACTCTTTAGTCCTACTAACACAAGAAAAATAATGTGTTAGATAATGCACAAGAACAATAAAAAGAAAAAACAAAAGAACTTAAAGCACTAAGAGTCAAAGAAAAAAAAGAATCAACCCATAAACCTGGAAAATGCTGGATCAACTTGAACAACATTTTTGAGGGGTTTACCAGTGTCCAAAAATTTTGGAAAAATTTTTGAATGTCTTTCGATGAGTCAAGAAACTACCTGTAAAATTTCAGAACCAAATACCTTCAGTAGTATCCAGTAGACTCTGTTGAACGGTGAGTCCTCAAACAATCTGTTTTTCTTGATTGCTTTGTTCGAAGTTGTTCTTGATGTCCAAAAATTCTGATGTTTTGTGTGAATTATCTACAATATATGAAGTTTAAATCTGGAAATTTTCACCACAAAATTCCTCCTGTATAATTTTCAAGAAATTTGACAATTCTGTCGATAAAATTTGAATAACGTGTTTGAAGGCTCTAATGAACTCTGATTGAAGTGAATTTTGGACTAGAGATTACACTTAATATGAATATGATATCTGGTGAAAATAAGCCCAAAATACCTTCGTTTGCAATTTTTTGAAATTTTGGCTTTTTGGTTTTTTTTTTGTTTTTTTTTTTTGAAAAAAATAGAAAACTAACAAGAAGGATTTGAATCTAAATTAAAGTTAAATAAAAATAACCTGAAACAATGAATCTTCTCTGAATTAGCTCCGTTGGGGTACCTTGACGGTGTTGTGTGCAAGAACAAACAAGATTGCTTGCTTCTTTCCAAGAATCGGGCCAAATCTGATACCAATTGATAGGGAAGCGGTGGCGGATTGATGAACGTTGCTCTTGTTGAAGATTCAAACCTAGAAAGCTCTAGACTCAATGAAGAATAATGGGGAACGAATAGGGGAAAGTGGCGATAGCAAGTAGGGTTCTTAGAGTTTCTTTTAGGTGCTGGAAACAATGTAAGAAACAAGATTAAAACAAGATATAGAAAAGATAAATAAATTGGAAATAAAATAAGATAACCAAGAAATCAAAAAAATCTCCCTTATGAAGGTGAACGGTAAAGATGATTGATGGCGTGGATGGATATGTGGAAAATCGATGGATAATGTCCTATTGAGCCCTCCTAGTCGTAATGAAAAGGCAAACACGATAATATGGCTCTAACCAACTCTCCTAGTCGCGATGAAAAGGAAAATTGGAGTGTGAAGATTAATCTCCCTCATAAGAACTTGAAAGAACTCAAGGAGAAGAAGCTTCGAAGGCACAAGGCAATCGGCACTTGCAAAAATAAACTCATTGTATTATTAATCAAAGAAATCTTCAGAATACATCTTGACTAAATAAGATCATGATCCCATTCAAAAAGTCATCATAAGTCTTCTTTTGTTCTGATCTTCTTTTCCAATGCTTGGACGAGTGGATCATTTGGAAGAGTTATTACTTCTTCCTTTGATGTGAACCTTGTGATACATGTATCAGTTACCTTGTTTCCATGCACATATAGGTACATTAGAGTGTGATGCACGATGAGATAGCTTGGTGGATGATTTGGACGTCATATGCAGCTCACAAAGTACAAGGCAGCTCATGGAACACTAAGGAAATCTCGATTCAGCTGGAGGAGCTTAAGGCTAGCTAAACTCAGCTAGTTGGACTATTTGGAGCTGAGTTGCCAAAATTGATGTCAAAGGTAGCTGAATATAGCTGAACATGTTGTTATGGAGCTCATAAGGATTCGGCTAGGAAGCTTGTTCACAAAGAACCCATGCTTGCTAACTAGCTCCACACTCAAGCTGGCTTGGTAGGAGACACATGCACGCCCAAGATAGAGCACATGACCAGCCATCATTCCCTGCACAAGGCTGCACTACAAGGCTCCCTAGATCACCCATGTGCATGCCATATGACTAGCCCTCATATGCCTTGCATGTGGTCTCATTTAGGCGCCAAGATGAAGAGCCCTCTCCTTATTCGGCCAAGCATCATCTCCCATCCAATTTGGCGCCAACATAAAGGAACACTAGAGCTATTCGGCTAAGGGATATCACCCTCCATTTAAATTGAAACATCATCTCTATTTTGTAATTAATTTTGTCTCTATAGGAAGGCACAAGGCTGGCCGAATACCCTTGTAACCATTCGACCATGCCACTCCATTTCCTATAAATAGGAAATCATATATCATTTGTATGGAGACCTTTTTTATTAATATAAGTGAGATTATTCTCTTCCTTAAGTCCTGATGACTTTTATCTACTTATCAAGTATTTTATACTTGTGGCGACAACCCCTTTCTTTTCACATTGATACTTCTGGTTCCTAGTTCATATAACTAGTGAGTCAAAGTACTTAATACCACCCCTTGAAGAAGCAATATAAAGTCTGGGTCTTTGCTCTCTATAGCATTGGTTCTTCTTTGAGACTTCTTCAAGATACTATCCTCACTACCATCCCTTTGTTTCATAGCCATAACCATAGCCATATCAACCATCTTCCGCTTCCAACTCTCATTTATTAAATAGCCTACCTATTTCACCCATACGTCTACCACCCTTAACCCTCTCTTTTTGAGCCATTCACCTGTGCAGGTTGTTTGCTTCCTTCCTAGATCCACAATCAATTTGTTAAGGTACAAATGCCTTATATCAATGGCATCAGAACCAAAAGTAGGGTACATTAAGAGGTAATTAGAGCTATTGGTGAAGAAAGCAACGTGCAACAACAACAAAAAGAAAAATACAAAAAAGAAGTGCAAAGTGAAGTCCAAAGTCAAAGAAATAAAAAAATCAGAAAAGAAAGTGAATCACTCAAAAGAAAGAAAATCCAGTACTCAAAAGAAGAAAAAGAAAAGAAAAGAAAAGAAAGAAGTTGAAGCACTCATCAACAATTCTCATCACTAAGCAAGTCAAGTAAGCCGTTTAAATTGATTATGGTGATAGAAGGTTGTGAAGTGACTTGTGTAATTAACCCCTTTTGTTCTTTTCTTTCTATTTCTAAGCCACCCTTTCAATATATTTATTTTTCCCTTCCTACTAACCCTCTTGCAGCCGATGCCAAACAAGTAAAATTTACTTGATACAGTCTTGAGTAAAGTTCTCTAGAACTTGGGACAAGAGAATTGAGAGGAAAAAGGCTGGAGCGTGTGTGAGATCAGAAGAGGACAAGTAAAACCCATTAAAGTCCTAGAGTGCAAACACGAGCGGATTGAGTGAAATTTAAGTTTCCTTGGAGTGACTCGTGAGGCTTTGTGAGAGTACATTCTGGTAAGGTATTTTACACATCTTATTTTTTTCTTATTTCACTATCCATGTCTCGAAGTCCAGGATGAACCCCTGAAAGAGATGCCCCTAATTTGCAAACTCAAGCAATTATGCATGAAATGACCAGATTGTTGAAATTAGAATTGGAGCCTTTGCATGATTGTATGGACCAATTTGAAGTATCTTTAGGTAATCGAAGAGTAAATCGCCCTAGAATGGAAGAAGAATTCGAAGAAGAGGAGGCTAAAGTATCATCAGTAGCACGAAGAGATGCTCATCAAAATCAGAATTACAACTTCAACAACATCAAAGTGACCATTCCTCCATTTCAAGGATGAACTGATCCTGAAGCCTATCTTGATTGGGTAATCAAGATTGAACACATTTTTGAATGCCAAAATTATACGGAGCAAAAGAAGGCCAGGTTTGCTGCTATGGAATTCGTGGATTATGCCTTAGTTTGGTGGGACCAATTGGTGAGTTCTAGAAGACAAAATGGTGAACGTCCCATCAATACATGGGAAGAAATGAAGGCCATTATGAGGAAAAGGTTCGTGCCTACTCATTATCACTGAGATCTTTACCATAAATTACAAAATATGAAACAAGGAAGCAAGAGCGTTGAAGATTATTTCAAAGAAATGGAGATAGCCATGATCCAAGCCAATGTTGATGAAGACAGAGAAGCAACCATGGCAAGGTTTTTATCTGGCCTAAATTCTGATATTGCTAACCTTGTTGATCTTCGGCATTATGTAGAGATTGAAGAGATGGTACATGTGGCCATGAAAATTGAAAGACAACTCAAAAGGAAATCCTACACTAGGAGCAATCCATGTTCGACCACTAAATGGAAGCAATAACCTATTACCTTCAAGAAACCAATTCCAGCACAAGCAAAGGATCATATAGAAGTTACCAAGACTAAACAAGTGGGTGAATCTAGTAAGGATAAAGAAAAGAAAACCGGTACTTTTGGGAGATCCAAAGACATCAAATGTTTCAAATGTTTTGGGAAAGGACATGTTGCTAGTCAATGTCCCAACCAAAATGCCATGATGGTACTTGACAATGGAGATATTGTATCGGATTCTGACGAGCCTATTTTTGATGAGGAACCTGAAAAAATGCAAGACGAAGAAACTGAAGAAAATGCAGATCATGGTGAGATGCTTGTTTCGAAAAGGTGCCTACAATCACAAACATCCCAATAGGATATTCAAAGAAACAATATTTTTCATACAAGATGCCATGTTAAGGACAAGGTTTGCACAATGATCATCGATGGAGGAAGTTGCACAAACATTGCCAGCACTCTTATGGTTGAAAAACTTGGATTGGCAACATCAAAGCATCCCACTCCATATATACTCCAATGGCTCAATGAAAGAGGTGAGTTAAACGTTACCAAACAGGTTCTAATTCCTTTTTCAGTTGGTAGTTATAAGGACAAGTGCTTTGTGACATTGTCCCTATGCATGCTAGCCACATCTTACTTGGAAGACCATGGCAGTATGACAAAAGGGCCATTCATGATTGTTATCACAATCAATACATTTTTAAGCATGATGGACACAAGGTAACATTGGTGCCTTTGACGCCAAAAGAGGTTCAACAAGATTAGTTGTATATGCGAAAGGACACTAGAGCTATTCAGCCAAGGGTTATCACCCTCTATTTAAATTGAAACATCATCTCTATTTTGTAATTAATTATGTCTCTATAGGAAGGCACAAGGCTGGCCAAATCCCCTTGTAACCATACAGCCATGCCTCTCTATTTCCTATAAATAGGAATGCATATATCATTTGTATTCAGACCTTTTTGATTAATATAAGTGAGATTATTCTCTTCCTTAAGTCATGGTGACTTTTATCAACTTATCAAGTATTTTATACTTGTGACATCAACCCTTTTCTTTTCACCTTGATACTTCTGGTTCCTAGTTCATATAACTAGTGGGTCAAAGTACTTAATACCACCCCTTGAAGAAACAATATAAAGTCTGCGTCTTTGCTCTCTATAGCATTGGTTCTTCTTTGAGACTTCTTCAAGATACTATCCTCAATACCATCCCTTTGTTTCATAGCCATAACCATAGCCATATCAACCATCTTCCGCTTCCAACTCTCATTGATTAAATAGCCTACCTATTTCACCCATACGTCTACCACCCTTAACACTCTCTTTTTGAGCCATTCACTTGTGCAGGTTGTTTGCTTTCTTCCTAGATCCACAATCAATTTGTTAAGGTACAAATGCCTTACATCAATTTCATTTGTACAGAACCCTTTGGATAAATACAAACTCTTTGTGAGATAATTCTCTCTTCAAGTTATTTTTAGAACAATATCGATTAAGTAAGCTTTTCTAAAGTTTGTGGCGTCAAACCCCTTTCATTGATACTTTTGGTTCCTAGTTCATATAACTAGTGGGTCAAAGTCTTTCCTACCATCCTTTATAAAACTTATAAGAAACGGGTCTTTATTCTTTATAACATTGGTTCCTTCTTAGTTTTATAAGATACTATTTCCATCACCATCTTTTCCATTTCCATAGTCCATCACCTTCACGCCAACTCCATTACCATTCCATTGCCATCTTGATCTTTTCACCATTAAATTATCCTTCATTCATCAACAAGGCATACTTCATTACCACCATTGGAGGCCGAAGTCAACATCACTTGAAGGAGATTTATTCAACACTTCCGCAGCCCATCTTTGATAACATTTCTATCCATTTCCTTTCTTATAATTTTCTTTCTTCTTTCATATTCTATTTTTAATCATTTGTTTCTTTTAATTTTGTGCAGATTACTTATTGATTCAAGTGTAGCATTTGGTGTCTCTCCTAGATCGGGAAACAGAGCTTTGGTGGATTGAAAATCAAGTGCTGCAACAAAAGCAACAAAAAGCAAAAGAAAGAAGAAAAAACAAAAAGAAAAGTCTCTACAACAAATTTGGAGTGCCAAAGAAAGAAAAGAAAAAGAAGAAAAATTCAAAGAAAAATAAAATTGAGGAAATTTACAAAGTACATTCAAAGAGAAGCACAAAACAATCTGCCCCAACAACAAACTAGAATGGGGTATCCTTGTTGTTTATTGTGAATGAAGATAGTAAGTGTTACAACTTGAGTTGTAAGTTATCTTCACTTTCTTATTATTTCATTTTCTTATTCTTTCATCTTTTCTTATTCCATTACATTATCATTTTCTTAAACCTTTTTCTATCCTACCCTATATCATAACCATTTATATTCCTAACCATTCTAAACCGACGCACAAACTAAAGAGACTTGCTCAATCTTGAGTTAGTTCTTAAAAAGGACCCACAAGAGAGAATTGAGCGGAAAAAGGCAAACGAGAGGGTGAGATCAGAAGGGGGATCAAGAAAAAGCCAAGAATATATCCCCGAGTGCAAACACGAGTGTGAGTGGAGTGCAATCAGAAATTTTCTTTGGAGTGATCAAGTGAGGTTTTGTGAGTGTGCTGGTAAGATTTTTAATTTATTTTATTTCACTAACCATGTCACAAAAATTATTTGATTTCCATTCAGTTTCAAGACAAGCTCTTGTCATTAAAAAGGCTTTAAGCACTCAAAGCATAGAAGATGATCAAAGAGAAAACATCTTCCATACTCGTTGTCTTGTAAACAACAAAGTTTGTTTTATGATCATCGATGGAGGAAGTTGTACGAACGTTGCAAGCACTCTTATGGTGGAAAAACTTAGCCTGAAGACTTCCAGGCATCCAAATCCATATAAACTTCAATGGCTAAATGACGGTGGAGAAGTAAGGATCACAAAGCAAGTTGTCATTCGATTTTCAATTGGCAAATATCAAGATGAAGTCCTATGTGATGTTGTACCAATGGATGCTGGACATATACTTTTGGGAAGACCATGGCAATTCGATCAACGAGCAATCCATTATGGGTTTACCAACAAATACACTATCATTCATAACGACTAAAGCATTGAACATATATGCTGGAAGAAAGGAGATTCAGAAACATTTGCTGTGACATTGGCCCTAATTGTACTAATGTGCAAGGAAAGTCTACTTTTAACTAATCTCCAAGAAGGCTTGCCTTCTTCTGTTGTATCTCCTTTACAGGAATTCAAAGCCATGTTTCCAGAAGATATACCAAGAGGACTTCCTGATGTAAGGCGAATCTACACACTTTGGTGAGAAGAGTAGATAGCCTTATTGTGTCCCGATCTAGGATTGACAAGTACTGATGTCCTTGAATTTATAAGCTTGGGCTGCAAAATAAGATAAGAAAAGGAAATAATATTAATGATGGAATTAAGAAATGGATGATAATATAAGAGATGAAAAAAAAATGAAATTTAGATATAAAAGAGATGGCTGCGGAATTGATGGATTGATGGATGTTGTGGATGATGGAAATGATGAAATGGAGATGGTGGTGATAGTATCCCAAACACGCCAAAGAGGAAACTATGCTATGAAGCACAATCCCGGTCTTCACAAACTTGCTTGAGGGGTGGTGATCGTGTCTTCAACCCACTAGATAACAATCTAGGAATTTAGGAATCAAAATGGAAGGAATGACGCCACAAGTATAGGAACTACACTTGTTTAATCGATAAAGTTCACAAAGAACTTTGAAGAGAAATAACTCACAAGAGTATATTTTATATAAGAGATGAGATAAGTACAAATGATGGCAAGCCACTCTATTTATAGGAAATGAGAGGGCTTGGCCGAATGATTACAAGTTGTTTCGGCTAGATACATGTCTCTAGGAAAATACATAATGCTTGAGATGAATGAATAAGTCCTTTGGGCTTGTGATGGTTCGGCTAACTCTTCATGAAAGGCCTTAATGATTCGGCTAAGGATGGGAAGACATCTCCCTTGGCCGAATATGTATGTTGGTTCATCTTGGCGCCATTTTCTCCCTTTGGCCGAATGGTGGTGTGTCTCTTCATGCTTGGCGCCAAAAGGCTCTCATGTGTATGGCATGTGATGTGGCCAAATAGGCATGGAGCCTCTAGCTCATGTTTCTTGATGATTTAAGCATCCAATAGGCGTGATCTCTTCACCGATGTGTTCCTTGTTGAAAAGGCATCTTCATGGGCAGCATCATTCATGAAAGGTCACAATGTTTGAGAAAGGTAACCCTTCATGTTTGAGCTACTTCGGGTGTGAATGAGCTGGTGGTGAGCTGACCTTAGATGACTTGTAACATGATGAACGTTTGGGCAGCTCCTTGTGAAAAGGTACCTCTTGAGATGGCAACTATTCGCGAAAAGGTACGATTTCACAAATTTTGATGTAGGACATATTTGAAGTGTCCTAAGTGGTGATGATGATGGTGCAACTCCCCAGTTGAAATGAGTTCATCTTGTAGCTCAAATCTTCAGCTCAATCCAGCTATGAGCTCGCAGCCTCAAAACAACTTTTCATCGATGAATCCTTATGATCTCTTAAGCATCCCTATGTGAGTTTCCTTGTTGTTTCATGCTCCATTTAGCTCTAATGCAGCTCCCAAGTCTTGGCCGAATGTGCCTACACGCATAATATAAAGAAATAAACTAAGTAAATGAACTTATACAATGTATTATATAATAATGTGGACTATAGTATATAATAACTTATATCTCATATATTAATGATTAAGTTATTATAATAACCATAGATATTATATGTATGAAAATAATTATGAAATAAACATATATGTATGTAAAGTTAGAAAGTTTCTTCCCTTGTAAGGGTGGAATAGCCATGATAATCATGATGCTGAATTGGATCACATCATCCTCCCCTTCTTTTAATCGATTTGTCCTCAAATCGAAAGATCTTCCTTTCCTTGAGTCATTCCATTTGATAAGTACCTTTATAAAAAGATTCATATCTTTTGAAAGAATGCCTTGTAAGTTCTTGATCTGGAAAGAAATAAAACTTTCATTAGTATGAATGTGATCAAACAAAATTAAAGTTAAGAAATACTTCCTGAAAGATGTAGATTCAAAGTTCATGTCTATTGAAGACATTTGGCTTTGAATGTTGATGTCCTTTTGTATTCCAAAATTCATGCCCCTTTCCATAGATAGTTGCATTAATTCATGAAAGGTGATGACTCTTGGAATGGTGATGTCCTCATAAGTCACGCCCTTTGGATGAAAAATCATTTCCCTTTGGTTTTCAATAGGCATGTCTTTTGATTCTTGATGGGTCACGTCCTTTGGATGAAGAGTTACCATTCTTTGCTCTTCAATAGTCGCACCTTTTGGTTCTTGAAAAATCACATCGTTTAGTTTACCAAATTGATGGATTGTGTTGCTTGGTTCATCCTGCAAATCAAAGGAAACTTTTGTTTGGTTAAGGTTAGAAAAATCAGCATCAACTTTGCATCTTGTTAATAGGCATCTTTGTGACAAGCACTTAGAGGTATAAGCACTTATTTTTGGAATGTTTTCTTCCTGGTTTAACTTCAATTTTCCTTTCCTCATGGCCTCAACACTTTGTTTCATCTTGATTTGATCAACTTAGACTTGTTTAGGCGTCAAAGGTGTTAGGATGATCTTCTTCCCTCCATGGTTGAATGAATACTGATTAGTAAAACAATCATGAATGGTCCTCCTATCATATTGCCATGGTCTTCCAAGGAGTAAATGACTAGCATGCATAGGAAAAACATCCCACATAACCTCGTCCTTGTACTTGCCAATAGAGAAAGGAACCATCACCTGTTTGTTGACATTAAGTTCTCCTCGTTCATTTAACCATTGTAATTTGTAGGGATTTGGATGTTTCAACGTTTGCAATCCCAATTTCTCCACCATGATGGTACTGGCAACATTAGTACAACTTCCACCGTCTATGATCATGAAACACACCTTTTCTTTCACATGGCAGCGGGTATGAAAGATATTTTCCCTTTGTGCATCGTCTTCTACTATTTGAGCACTTAGACTTCTCTTGACCACTAGGGCTTCACCTTCTACCGGAGCACCAATTTCGGTTTCTTCCTCAACTTCTGTTGGTGTCGGTGCAGCTTCTTCTTCTTCATGGTCAGATTCAATCTCACCATTTCCAAGTAATAACATGGTGTTTCGGTTGGGACATTGTGTGGATATATGTCCCCTCCCAAGACACTTAAAGCAACGTATGTCTCTTGTTCGTTCAGGGATCTCTTTTCCTCGATTCTCTTTATTAATTTGGGAAGCATTTGATGATTCAACCTTCTCTTTGGTAGGAATAGGGGTAGACTTCCTCAAACTATTGTTTGGACTCCATCTTGAAGATGTAGGCACTGAAGTACGAGAGATAGGTCTTCTCCGAAGTTGCCTTTCTATTTTCATAGCCATTTGCACCATTTCATCAAGTTCGATATAATGATACAATTCTAGTGTGTTGGCAATCTTAGGATTGAGTCCAGCAAGAAATCTAGCCATGGTTGCTTCGCGATCCTCCTCAATATTGACTCGGATCATTGCCACTTCCATTTCCTTATAGTAATCCTCTACACTCCTTTGGCCTTGCTTTAGGTTCTGCAATTTCTGAAACATATCCCGATGATAATGAGTAGGAATGAAACGTTTACGCATGATACCTTTCATTTCGAGCCATGTTGAAATTGGTCTCTCTCCATTCCTCCTCCGAGTAATAGTAAGTTGATCCCACCATATCAAAGCATAATCAACAAATTCCATAGCTGCCAATCTTACTTTCTTGAGTTCGGAATAGTTATGGCAACTAAACACATGTTCCACCTTGCTTTCCCATTCAAGATAGGCTTCTAGATCAGTCTTTCCTTGGAAATGAGGAATTTTGATTTTGATGTTGCTCATATTATCATCAACATTGGCACGCCTAGGTCCTTGTATCAATGCCGGTTCTTCTTCATCATAAGGATTTGGGACATCATCTTCTGGAAGAGGTTGTTGCCTCCGAGGAGTATCATTGTTTCTGGTTTGTGGTTGATCTCGTCTTTGGTCTAGTTTCTCATGGAGAGCATCAAATTCTGTTCGAAACATCCTTATCATTTCTCCAATCAGTGCTTGCATTTGCAAGTTGGGTTGACCTGCATTTCCTTTAGGACTTTGAGACATGGTTAGTAAATAAAACAAAAATAAACCTTACCAACACACTCACAAAGTCTCACAAGTTCACTCCAAAGAAAAGATAAGATCACTCCACTCAACACTCGTATTTACTCTCGGGAATATAATTTGGCTTTTAACAATTCCCCTTCTGATCTCACTCTCTCAATTAGCCTTTTTCCACTCAATTTCTCTTGTTAAGTCCTTTGAAAAACTTACTCAAGATTAGAACAAGTTAATTCTTTCCTTGTGTGCTTTGGCTGCAAATAGGTTAGGGTAGAAAGAATAGAAGAAATGTAAAGTAGAAGAAAGGATTTAAAGGTATTAAAATATAAAAATGGTTGAAGACAAGGAAAATGAAAGGATAGAAAAGGAAGAGGTGACTTACAATTCAAGAAACAACACTTACTGCAACCTTTCTCAAGAAACAATAAGGTTATCTTCTCTTAGTGTAGATAGGCCTCTTTGATGTACTTTGCAATGGTAGAGCACTTTCCTTGGCTTGCTTTATCTTTTTGAACTTCTCTTTTTCTTTTCTTTTCTTTTCTTTGATGTACTTACAATCCAACTATGCTCTGATTACCGCTTGATGTAAGGCGAATCTACACACTTTGGTGAGAAGAGTAGATAGCCTTATTGTGTCCCGATCTAGGATTGACAAGTACTGATGTCCTTGAATTTATAAGCTTGGGCTGCAAAATAAGATAAGAAAAGGAAATAATATTAATGATGGAATTAAGAAATGGATGATAATATATGAGATGAAAAAAAAATGAAATTTAGATATAAAAGAGATGGCTGCGGAATTGATGGATTGATGGATGTTGTGGATGATGGAAATGATGAAATGGAGATGGTGGTGATAGTATCCCAAACACGCCAAAGAGGAAACTATGCTATGAAGCACAATCCCGGTCTTCACAAACTTGCTTGAGGGGTGGTGATCGTGTCTTCAACCCACTAGATAACAATCTAGGAATTTAGGAATCAAAATGGAAGGAATGACGCCACAAGTATAGGAACTACACTTGTTTAATCGATAAAGTTCACAAAGAACTTTGAAGAGAAATAACTCACAAGAGTATATTTTATATAAGAGATGAGATAAGTACAAATGATGGCAAGCCACTCTATTTATAGGAAATGAGAGGGCTTGGCCGAATGATTACAAGTTGTTTCGGCTAGATACATGTCTCTAGGAAAATACATAATGCTTGAGATGAATGAATAAGTCCTTTGGGCTTGTGATGGTTCGGCTAACTCTTCATGAAAGTCCTTAATGATTCGGCTAAGGATGGGAAGACATCTCCCTTGGCCGAATATGTATATTGGTTCATCTTGGCGCCATTTTCTCCCTTTGGCCGAATGGTGGTGTGTCTCTTCATGCTTGGCGCCAAAAGGCTCTCATGTGTATGGCATGTGATGTGGCCGAATAGGCATGGAGCCTCTAGCTCATGTTTCTTGATGATTTAAGCATCCAATAGGCGTGATCTCTTCACCGATGTGTTCCTTGTTGAAAAGGCATCTTCATGGGCAGCATCATTCATGAAAGGTCACAATGTTTGAGAAAGGTAACCCTTCATGTTTGAGCTACTTCGGGTGTGAATGAGCTGGTGGTGAGCTGACCTTAGATGACTTGTAACATGATGAACGTTTGGGTAGCTCCTTGTGAAAAGGTACCTCTTGAGATGGCAACTATTCGCGAAAAGGTACGATTTCACAAATTTTGATGTAGGACATATTTGAAGTGTCCTAAGTGGTGATGATGATGGTGCAACTCCCCAGTTGAAATGAGTTCATCTTGTAGCTCAAATCTTCAGGTCAATCCAGCTATGAGCTCGTAGCCTCAAAACAACTTTTCATCGATGAATCCTTATGATCTCTTAAGCATCCCTATGTGAGTTTCCTTGCTGTTTCATGCTCCATTTAGCTCTAATGCAGCTCCCAAGTCTTGGCCGAATGTGCCTACACGCATAATATAAAGAAATAAACTAAGTAAATGAACTTATACAATGTATTATATAATAATGTGGACTATAGTATATAATAACTTATATCTCATATATTAATGATTAAGTTATTATAATAACCATAGATATTATATGTATGAAAATAATTATGAAATAAACATATATGTATGTAAAGTTAGAAAGTTTCTTCCCTTGTAAGGGTGGAATAGCCATGATAATCATGATGCTGAATTGGATCACATCATCCTCCCCTTTTAATCGATTTGTCCTCAAATCGAAAGATCTTCCTTTCCTTGAGTCATTCCATTTGATAAGTACCTTTATAAAAGATTCATATCTTTTGAAAGAATGCCTTGTAAGTTCTTGATCTGGAAAGAAATAAAACTTTCATTAGTATGAATGTGATCAAACAAAATTAAAGTTAAGAAATACTTCCTGAAAGATGTAGATTCAAAGTTCATGTCTATTGAAGACATTTGGCTTTGAATGTTGATGTCCTTTTGTATTCCAAAATTCATGCCCCTTTCCATAGATAGTTGCATTAATTCATGAAAGGTGATGACTCTTGGAATGGTGATGTCCTCATAAGTCACGCCCTTTGGATGAAAAATCATTTCCCTTTGGTTTTCAATAGGCATGTCTTTTGATTCTTGATGGGTCACGTCCTTTGGATGAAGAGTTACCATTCTTTGCTCTTCAATAGTCGCACCTTTTGGTTCTTGAAAGATAACATCGTTTAGTTTACCAAATTGATGGATTGTGTTGCTTGGTTCATCCTGCAAATCAAAGGAAACTTTTGTTTGGTTAAGGTTAGAAAAATCAGCATCAACTTTGCATCTTGTTAATAGGCATCTTTGTGACAAGCACTTAGAGGTATAAGCACTTGTTTTTGGAATGTTTTCTTCCTGGTTTAACTTCGATTTTCCTTTCCTCATGGCCTCAACACTTTGTTTCATCTTGATTTGATCAACTTGGACTTGTTTAGGCGTCAAAGGTGTTAGGATGATCTTCTTCCCTCCATGGTTGAATGAATACTGATTAGTAAAACAATCATGAATGGTCCTCCTATCATATTGCCATGGTCTTCCAAGGAGTAAATGACTAGCATGCATAGGAACAACATCGCACATAACCTCGTCCTTGTACTTGCCAATAGAGAAAGGAACCATCACCTGTTTGTTGACATTAAGTTCTCCTCGTTTATTTAACCATTGTAATTTGTAGGGATTTGGATGTTTCAACGTTTGCAATCCCAATTTCTCCACCATGATGGTACTGGCAACATTAGTACAACTTCCACCGTCTATGATCATGAAACACACCTTTTCTTTCACATGGCAGCGGGTATGAAAGATATTTTCCCTTTGTGCATCGTCTTCTACTATTTGAGCACTTAGAATTCTCTTGACCACTAGGGCTTCACCTTCTACCGGAGCACCAATTTCGGTTTCTTCCTCAACTTCTGTTGGTGTCGGTGCAGCTTCTTCTTCTTCATGGTCAGATTCAATCTCACCATTTCCATGTAATAACATGGTGTTTCGGTTGGGACATTGTGTGGATATATGTCCCCTCCCAAGACACTTAAAGCAACGTATGTCTCTTGTTCGTTCAGGGATCTCTTTTCCTCGATTATCTTTAATAATTTGGGAAGCATTTGATGATTCAGCCTTCTCTTTGGTAGGAATAGGGGTAGACTTCCTCAAACTATTGTTTGGACTCCATCTTGAAGATGTAGGCACTGAAGTACGAGAGATAGGTCTTCTCCGAAGTTGCCTTTCTATTTTCATAGCCATTTGTACCATTTCATCAAGTTCGATGTAATGATACAATTCTAGTGTGTTGGCAATCTCAGGATTGAGTCCAGCAAGAAATCTAGCCATGGTTGCTTCGCGATCCTCCTCAATATTGACTCGGATCATTGCCACTTCCATTTCCTTATAGTAATCCTCTACACTCCTTTGGCCTTGCTTTAGGTTCTGCAATTTCTGAAACATATCCCGATGATAATGAGTAGGAATGAAACGTTTACGCATGATACCTTTCATTTCGAGCCATGTTGAAATTGGTCTCTCTCCATTCCTCCTCCGAGTAATAGTAAGTTGATCCCACCATATCAAAGCATAATCAACAAATTCCATAGCTGCCAATCTTACTTTCTTGAGTTCGGAATAGTTATGGCAACTAAACACATGTTCCACCTTGCTTTCCCATTCAAGATAGGCTTCTGGATCAGTCTTTCCTTGGAATTGAGGAATTTTGATTTTGATGTTGCTCATATTATCATCAACATTGGCACGCCTAGGTCCTTGTATCAATGCCGGTTCTTCTTCATCATAAGGATTTGGGACATCATCTTCTGGAAGAGGTTGTTGCCTCCGAGGAGTATCATTGTTTCTGGTTTGTGGTTGATCTCGTCTTTGGTCTAGTTTCTCATGGAGAGCATCAAATTCTGTTCGAAACATCCTTATCATTTCTCCAATCAGTGCTTGCATTTGCAAGTTGGGTTGACCTGCATTTCCTTTAGGACTTTGAGACATGGTTAGTAAATAAAACAAAAATAAACCTTACCAACACACTCACAAAGTCTCACAAGTTCACTCCAAAGAAAAGATAAGATCACTCCACTCAACACTCGTATTTACTCTCGGGAATATAATTTGGCTTTTAACAATTCCCCTTCTGATCTCACTCTCTCAATTAGCCTTTTTCCACTCAATTTCTCTTGTTAAGTCCTTTGAAAAACTTACTCAAGATTAGAACAAGTTAATTCTTTCCTTGTGTGCTTTGGCTGTAAATAGGTTAGGGTAGAAAGAATAGAAGAAATGTAAAGTAGAAGAAAGGATTTAAAGGTATTAAAATATAAAAATGGTTGAAGACAAGGAAAATGAAAGGATAGAAAAGGAAGAGGTGACTTACAATTCAAGAAACAACACTTACTGCAACCTTTCTCAAGAAACAATAAGGTTATCTTCTCTTAGTGTAGATAGGCCTCTTTGATGTACTTTGCAATGGTAGAGCACTTTCCTTGGCTTGCTTTATCTTTTTGAACTTCTCTTTTTCTTTTCTTTTCTTTTCTTTGATGTACTTACAATCCAACTATGCTCTGATTACCGCTTGATGTAAGGCGAATCTACACACTTTGGTGAGAAGAGTAGATAGCCTTATTGTGTCCCGATCTAGGATTGACAAGTACTGATGTCCTTGAATTTATAAGCTTGGGCTGCAAAATAAGATAAGAAAAGGAAATAATATTAATGATGGAATTAAGAAATGGATGATAATATATGAGATGAAAAAAAAATGAAATTTAGATATAAAAGAGATGGCTGCGGAATTGATGGATTGATGGATGTTGTGGATGATGGAAATGATGAAATGGAGATGGTGGTGATAGTATCCCAAACACGCCAAAGAGGAAACTATGCTATGAAGCACAATCCCGGTCTTCACAAACTTGCTTGAGGGGTGGTGATCGTGTCTTCAACCCACTAGATAACAATCTAGGAATTTAGGAATCAAAATGGAAGGAATGACGCCACAAGTATAGGAACTACACTTGTTTAATCGATAAAGTTCACAAAGAACTTTGAAGAGAAATAACTCACAAGAGTATATTTTATATAAGAGATGAGATAAGTACAAATGATGGCAAGCCACTCTATTTATAGGAAATGAGAGGGCTTGGCCGAATGATTACAAGTTGTTTCGGCTAGATACATGTCTCTAGGAAAATACATAATGCTTGAGATGAATGAATAAGTCCTTTGGGCTTGTGATGGTTCGGCTAACTCTTCATGAAAGGCCTTAATGATTCGGCTAAGGATGGGAAGACATCTCCCTTGGCCGAATATGTATGTTGGTTCATCTTGGCGCCATTTTCTCCCTTTGGCCAAATGGTGGTGTGTCTCTTCATGCTTGGCGCCAAAAGGCTCTCATGTGTATGGCATGTGATGTGGCCGAATAGGCATGGAGCCTCTAGCTCATGTTTCTTGATGATTTAAGCATCCAATAGGCGTGATCTCTTCACCGATGTGTTCCTTGTTGAAAAGGCATCTTCATGGGCAGCATCATTCATGAAAGGTCACAATGTTTGAGAAAGGTAACCCTTCATGTTTGAGCTACTTCGGGTGTGAATGAGCTGGTGGTGAGCTGACCTTAGATGACTTGTAACATGATGAACGTTTGGGCAGCTCCTTGTGAAAAGGTACCTCTTGAGATGGCAACTATTCGCGAAAAGGTACGATTTCACAAATTTTGATGTAGGACATATTTGAAGTGTCCTAAGTGGTGATGATGATGGTGCAACTCCCCAGTTGAAATGAGTTCATCTTGTAGCTCAAATCTTCAGCTCAATCCAGCTATGAGCTCGCAGCCTCAAAACAACTTTTCATCGATGAATCCTTATGATCTCTTAAGCATCCCTATGTGAGTTTCCTTGCTGTTTCATGCTCCATTTAGCTCTAATGCAGCTCCCAAGTCTTGGCCGAATGTGCCTACACGCATAATATAAAGAAATAAACTAAGTAAATGAACTTATACAATGTATTATATAATAATGTGGACTATAGTATATAATAACTTATATCTCATATATTAATGATTAAGTTATTATAATAACCATAGATATTATATGTATGAAAATAATTATGAAATAAACATATATGTATGTAAAGTTAGAAAGTTTCTTCCTTTGTAAGGGTGGAATAGCCATGATAATCATGATGCTGAATTGGATCACATCACTTCCACCCCTTCGAGGAATTGAACATCAAATCGATTTCATTCCTGGGGCTACCATTCCAAATAAACCAGCCTATAGAAGCAATCCGGAAGAAACAAAGGAACTTCAAAAACAGGTTGGTGAGTTAATGGAAAAAGGATACATTCGAGAAAGCTTAAGTCCATTTGATGTTCCTATTTTGCTTGTACCAAAGAAGGATGGTTCGTGGAGAATGTGTTTAAATTGCTGAGTAATTAATCAGATTACCATCAAATACCGACATCCAATTCCAAGGCTTGATGATATGCTGGACGAATTAAGTGGTGCCACCATCTTCTCCAAAATTGACCTTAAAAGTGGATATCGTCAGATTAGGATGCGAGAAGGAGATGAATGGAAAACCGCTTTTGATGTAAGGCTTCTTATGCCACTTGATGTAAGGCACTTGCACCTTATCGATTGATTGTCGATCTAGGAAGGAAGCAAAATAACCTGCACAAGTGAATGGCTCAAAAGAGATGGTTAAGGGTGGTAAACGTATGGGTGAATAGGTAGGCTATTTAAATAATGAACGATGGAAGCGGAAGATGGTTGATATGGCTATGGTTATGGCGTATGAAACAAAGGGGTGTTTGTGAGGTAGTATCTTAAAGAAGTCTCAAAGAAGAACCAATGCTATAGAGAGGAAAGACCCAGACTTTATATTGCTTCTTTAAGGGGTGGTATTAAGTACTTTGACCCACTATCTATAAAGTGATAGGAACCAGAAGTATCAAGGTGAAAGAAAGGGATTGACGCCACAAGTATTAAAAAATACTTGATATGTCGATAAAAGTCACCAGGACTTAAGGAAGAGAATAATCTTACTTGTATTAAAAAATATGGTCCGATTACAAATGAAATAAGAAAGCCTATTTATAGTTTTTTGAAGGGACTTGGCCGAATAGGTACATGTTGGTTCGGCCAGCCCTTGTACCTTCCTAAAATGACATGATTTTTAATGAAAAAACAAGACTTTAATGAAAATACATGCTCTTGGCCGAATGGTTATGTGTTGGTTCGGCCCTAAGGATGATTTGAATGTATTTGGAAGTTATTTGCGCCAAAATGAATAGGAAAGAGTCTTTGGCCGAATAGGAAGCATCCCTTGGTGTTTTGGCGCCAATTTGATGTCACATAGAGTGCACATGCTTGAATGATGCACATGGCAGCACATGGGTCTTCTTGCTATGCTTTGATGAGGTTGCAACCATAGGATGATATCTTGAAGTCCATGGAATGAAGATAGGCAACAACTAGGCGTGAATTAGCTTCCAACGTATATCTAGATGACATGGCATCCATTGGGCAGCCTAGAGATGAACTAGCTTCAAGGTAAGCTAGATGAGTGTCTTGGTAGCTAACTAGGTGAGTTATAGCTTGATGAACTCAAGCTAGTTAACTTTGGCCTTCTCAGCTCCTCAGCTACTCTCCCAGCTACTTCCAGCTACCTCTTGTCCACTTTTCAACAATTTGGTCCAAAGCTCTCCTCCAGCTAAGTTCAGCTACATGCTAGCTCCTCCAGCTAAGTTCAAGCTCCTTATGTGATGAAATGAGCTGCCATTATGTTCACGAGCTAGTGTGAGCTGTTATGCTTGTCCTTTTAGCTAACCAAGCTACCATAATATGCCTTGCTTTGTGTTTCACCTATAGGAATCACCAAACAAATAAAATAAGTAATGTGTGAGCTTATTTAAGGTAAAATGCATGCTGTCATGAGGTGTTTGAGTGATATAAGCTATGAATGAATGTCATGAGCTAAGTACATAATGATATAAAATATGTAAGCTAATGTGTAAGACCTAGGAGCTAAAATGAATGCATATGAGCTAACAAATGAATGATTAAGCATGCTGCCATTTCATGAATGTAAATTATCATGCTTAAATGGATGTAAGATTAATCTAACATACTTATAACATTGTGTATCAATCATAAAGAACTGGGTATATGTTGTATGCATGAATATCGTATAACATGGTATTCATAAATGTTAAATGGAAACATGTAATAATAATATCCTAAGAAATTATATGTAATCATAGCATATATTTGAATGATATGAAAGACATGATCAACTAAGCATAGGATGGAAATAATAATATGATAATTTATACTAACATGTGAATGCATGCTTATGATAGAATAGAATGTATAAATGATATAGTATAAGATAGAGTAATTGAAAACTCCCTTAGAAACAGCTTTGAAGAACATCCATGGTGTGTTCAAGTCATGGAGAAAGTTGGAGCTAGTTTGGATCGTATAATCCTCCACTTCTTTTAGGCGATTTGTCCTCAAATCGAAGTAGTTTCTCATTGAAGACCTTCTTGATGTAGGAAGGATTGAATCCTTATGTTTTCCTCCAATAGATGATTCACACGATATGTTCAACCTCTTGGCTTCAAATCTGGTAACTTCACATCCTTTGATGGGAGGACACAATGTTTGGATATCATCACATGTCCTTTGAACGGGAGAGACATAGCCCTTCACAAACCAACTTGATCCCTTTTCTTTATTCTTTTAATCATCACAATGCTTGGAAAGGACCTCTATATCTTTATTTCCTCCTTTTAATTCACCATAATTGTTGGTGAAAAGGTTTGTCTCTTGGTTGGAGTCATCACGTCGCTTGGTGAAGATAAGTGTTCTTTGAATGACTTTTTGGGACTGATTTAAATCATCGTGTCCTTTCACCATTGTACCTATCCAAATGTTTGCCTTGAGGGTTGGTATGATTTCTTCACCATAAGGATGAAACAAGTTGCTGCAAAATAAATCAAAGTTAGTAAATGAAAAATTATTAACAAGATGAATGGAAATAGCAAACCAAGGTGGATGTTTAATGGGCATTGGTTGCTTAATGATGAAAAACTCCATTGGTTGCTGAATTCCCTTCAATATGTGCAATGTACTTGGAGTCTGAATGATCTCAACTCTTGGTACTTCAATTGGCTCATTCTTTTGAATTTTAAGAGGTATATCATTTGAAATGTCAAAGGACATATCTTGTGGATCACCAAAAGTCACGTCTATTGATTCTTCAAAAGACATGTTTGTTGAATCTTCAACTTGAAGTGACATGTCTATTGGATTATCCTGAACGTCAAAAGAAAGAATAGGAGTAGGATTAGATAAAATATGTTCTTCACCCTCATTTTCCTTTTCCTCTTTTCTCCCATATTCAATCCTTTCATTTTGTTCATTTTCAACTCTCTCCACTCTTTTCTCATGCAAAAATTATCTTTCAACTTTCTTCATGGCTTTAGCTTTCTCCCATTCCTCTATACGTGATTTGAGGGTAACCTGACATTCATGGACTTGATTTGGAAGCATAGGCGCCAATATGATTTTCTTTCCTTGATGTTGGAAAGAGTACTTGTTAGAAAATCCATCATGAGTAGCCTTCTTGTCAAACTGCCAAGGACGCCCTAGTATAAGGTGGCTTGCACTCATGGGCACCACGTCACAAAGGACTTCATCATTGTATCTTCCAATTGAGAAAGATATACCGACTTGTTTGGTTACCTTTGCTTCACCCACATCGTTGAGCCACTGAAGCTTATATGGATGAGGATGCTTGGAAGTCTTGAGATCCAACTTTTCCACCATTTGAATACTTGTTATGTTTGTACAACTTCCTCCATCAATGATCACCACACAAACTTTATCTCCCACGTGACATTTGGTATGGAAGATGTTCTCTCTCTGTTCACCATCTTGACATTGAATGTTCAAAGTCCTTTTGACTACAAAGATATTGGATGGAAGAGACATGTTAGCAAATAAGAAAAAATGAAATGTGTGTAGGACCTTACTAGAATGTACTCTCACAAAGCCTCATTAGTCACTCCAAGGAAACTTGAATGTCACTCAATCCATTCGTGTTTGCACTCTAGGACTTAATGGCTTTTACTTGTCCTCTTCTGATCTAACACACTCTCCAGCATTTTTCCTCTCGATTCTCTTATCTCAAGTTCTAGAGAACTTTACTCAAGACTGTATCAAGTAAATTTTACTTGTTTGGCGTCGGCTGCAAAAGGGTTAGTAGGAAGGGAAAACAAATATAATGAAAGGATGGCTTAGAAATAGAAAGAAAAGAATAAAAGGGGTTACTTACACAAGTTACTTCACAACCTTCTATCACCACAATCAATTTAAACGGCTTACTTGAATTGCATGGTGATGATAATTATTGATGAGTGCTTCAACTTCTTTCTTTTCTTTTCTTTTTCTTCTTTTGAGTGCTGGATTTTTTTTTTCTTTTGAGTGCTTCACTTTGTTTTCTGATTTTTTTTTCTTGATTTCTTTGACTTTGCACTTCACTTGCGCTTCTTTTTGTATTTTTCTTTTTTGTTGTTGTTGCACGTTGCTTTCTTCCACCAAATCTCTGATTACCGCTTGATGTATGGCTCTGATATCACTTGATGTAAGGCTTCTGATGCCACTTGATGTAAGGCATTTGTACCTTATCGATTAATTGTGGATATAGGAAGGAAGCAAAACAACCTGAACAAGTGAATGGCTCAAAAGAGATAGTTAAGGGTGGTAAACGTATGGGTGAATAGGTAGTGATACAGTTCAACCTAGCCTCACTTGGATGGATGGTGAAGTCAAGGTTGTACCTTTGATTGTTTCGGTCTACGAAAGCAACAAGTATCCTGCAAAAACAAGAAAGCTCAAAAAAATAGTTAAATGGAAGTAATGAAATAGAAAGATAAATATGGTAGAGAAAAATATATATAAGTTGGTGATATGTTTAAAGGAAATGATGAAGTATGATAATGGAAGTAGAATGAAGGTGATGGATATGAATATGAAAAGTAGTATCTCAAAGAAGAATCAAAGAAGAACCAATTTTAAAGAACAAAGACCCATACTTTATATTGCTTCTTTAAGGGATGATAAACAAGGACTTTGACCCACTATCTATAAAGAGATAGGAACCAGAAGTATCAGGGTGACATAGATAGGGGTGACGCCACAAGAATAAGCTTGATAAGTCGATAAAGTTCACTTAAGAACTAAAGAGAGAAACTCTCACAAATATTTTATTAAACAAAGTGAATTAGTTTCTTTTACAAATGAATGGAAAGCTATTTATAGGCCTAAGAGTGCATGGTGTGAATACAAAACATTTAATGAGTGAACCTTCATGGACGAGTGTTCATACTTTAAGTAGATACAAAGCATGGCTTAGGTGAATGAATTTTGATGAATGGATATTCATCTTTTAATGGAATACATCCTTTGGCCGAATTCATTCCACCTTGTGTGAACTTATTGATTTGTCTTCTATGGATGAATGTTCATGAATGTATCTTGGCTGAAATTCTTCCCCCTTGTGTGAACATGACTATTTGGCTTCTTGCATGAATGGATGAATTTGAAAACCTTTGAATGAATCCTTGCACCTCCTCACAAATGTTCTGATTCATTTTAATATTCTTTTCTCGTCCATGCATGTCTTCATTAATTCCTCCCATGCATAAGTCCTTTGAATGAGATGAATGGTTGCAAATCCCGTATTAATTTCCAGCCTGCACTGTCTTCAGAAATCTTGACATATCTCAAGCTCCCGATATCGGATTAATGTGATTAAAAATGCGTTGGAAAGCTACGAGATAGGGGATTAAATGTTAAGAGACTTCATCACCCAAAGATGCTTGGAACATGTTCAAAAATGTAGATCAATCTAGAAAAAGTATGTAAACAAATAATTAGATAGGAATTGAACTATGATAATTATGAATGCATGCTTCCACCTATTTTAATAATGCAAATGAGCTAACTATGAATGCATATGCATTGAATGAGTTATATAAAGATGTGAATTAATAAGTCATGCATGAATATCATATATTATACATATAAATGACAACATATAATATTCAAGCAAAAATTAAGAATAAGATAAACATATTCACGTGACATGTAATGTATAAATGAGTAAATAAATAATAAAATAAGGTAAGACTCCCTTAGAATCATCTTGGAAGAACTTCAAAGTTGTGAGCATGTTTTGTTTGAACTTGGTGGTCGGTAGGATCACATCATCCCCCCTTCTTTAAGGCGAATTATCCCCAAATCGATGCTTGGTACATCAGGGAACAACTTTGATATTTTTTTGAATGGAAATTCTTTCATTCTCATCTTGCATCGTTTTTTTTGCTCAAAATGCTTCACATGTTCAAGTCTTTGCTTTTAAATCAACAATCTGAAAAATAGAACAAAGTTAGAAGTAGATAATTTAGAATCAAAGGAAAGGAAATGATTAAATTCATGAATGAATGAGTTTGGACTCTTAATGTTCTCCATGGTTAGGTTCATTGAATCTTCCCTTTTATAAGGTGCATTCGATCTTGAGTATGAGGTGAATGTACTTTGAAGGTTAATGAACATGTCTTTATAATTTCAAGTGACACATCCTTTGGAATTTCAAAAGAAATGATGCTTGAATCATCTTGAATGTCACTTGGAATAACCTGCAAATTCAAAGAATGAATAGAAGAAAAAAATTGATTAGTGTAAAGTAAAAATTCATTCTCATTGCATTCGTTCCTTTCATGCTCATGTTTTTCAACACACTCATCTTCACTCTCATTTTCAACTCCAAATGTCTTGGTTTTCTAACAATGTTCTTCTTTGATTTGTGCATGTTCAACTCCATCATATCTTTTAACCACAACCTCACTTATAATCTTTTCATTTTCTCTTCCACACTTACTTCCCCCTTTGCTCCCAAATTCAATCTTTTCAACTTTCTCATTTTCGACTCCAACGTTTCTCACATCAATTTTCTCATTTTCATTTTGATCTCCCTCCACTGTTATTTGTTTCTCACGTGAAACTTCTCTTTCAACTTTCTTCATGGCTTTAGTTTTCTTCCATTTCTCTATACGTGATTTGACGATAACTTGGCATTCATGGACTTGATTTGGGCACATTGGAACCAACGCGATCTTTCTCCCTTGGTGTTTGAATGAATATTTGTTGAAGAACCCATCATACAATGCTCGTTTATCAAACTGCCAAGGACGTCCAAGGAGTAGATGGCTTGAATTCATAGAAATAACATCACATAAAACTTCATCTTCATATCCCCCAATTGAAAATGACACACGTACTTGCTCTATAACTTCTAACTCTTCATCTTCATTTAATCCTTGCAAAACATATGGACTGAGATGTTTGAATGTTATAAGCCCCAACTTCTCAACCATGTATGTGCTGGCAAGATTTGCACAACTACCACCATCAATGGCTACAAGGCATACTTTATCATTCACATGAAAACGAGTATGAAATGGATTCCTCCTTTGCTGTCTGTAATCCATTCGAAAGATGGGAGAATTGTTAGTGAAAAATTAATAGTTGAATAAGATGAAAGGACCTTACCAATAATCACTCACAAGTCCTCACGATCACTCCAAAAAATGATGATGCTCCACTCAACGCTCATGTTTGCACTCGAGAATATAAACTGGCTTTTTCAATTCCCCTTCTGATCTCACACACTCGATTAGCCTTTTTCCACTCGTTCCTCTTTTGTAAAGTTCTTAAAAGAACTAACTCAAGAGCTTTCAAGTGCTATGGACGTCGGCTGAAAAATTCGTTAGTGTAGAGGGAAAAAAATAGAAAGGTAGAAAGATTAAATAATGAAGGGTGGTCTTATAAATGGAATAAAAATAAAGAAAGGTTCACTTACTATGCAAAGATACTCACCACCTTCCTAGAAGAACAATCAAAGGTCTTGAAGACTTCCTTAGGATCGGTTGAAATAATGATGTTGCTTGTCACCTTTGGCACTTCTTTGCATTTTGATTTCTTTGTTTCCTTTCTTTAGTTTTTCTTCACTTGGAATCCCTTGTTGATGTTGGGATTAACTTTCTGATTTTTTTTCTTTTGGCACTTCTCTTTTTGATTTTCTTTTTATTGAATGGTAGGATTTGTTTTTGCATGTTCTTGTTACAATCTACCTTAGCTCTGATACCATATGATACAGTTCAACCTAGTCTCACTTGGATGGATGGTGAATTCAAGGTTGTACCTTTGATTGTTTCGGTCTAGGAAAGCAACAAGTATCCTGCACAAACAAGAAAGCTCAAAAAAATAGTTAAATGGAAGTAATGAAATGGAAAGATAAATATGGCAGCCGAAAATATATATAAGTTGGTGATATGTTTAAAGGAAATGGTGAAGTATGGTAATGGAAGTAGAATGAAGGTGATAGAGATGAATATAAAAAGTAGTATCTCAAAGAAGACTCAAAGAAGAACCAATGTTAAAGAAAAAAGACACCGACTTTATATTGCTTCTTTAAGGGATGGTAAACAAGGACTTTGACCCACTATCTATAAAGAGATAGGAACCAGAAGTATTAGGGTGACATAGATAGGGGTGACGCCACAAGCATAAGCTTGATAAGTAGATAAAGTTCACTTAAGAACTAAAGAGAGAAACTCTCACAAATATTTTATTAAATAAAGTGAATTGGTTTCTTTCACAAATGAATGGAAAGCTATTTATAGGCCTAAGAGTGCATGGTGTGAATACAAAACATTTAATGAGTGAACCTTCATGGATGAGTGTTCATACTTTAAGTAGATACAAAGCATGGCTTAGGTGAATGAATTTTGATGAATGGATATTCATCTTTTAATGGAATACATCCTTTGGCCGAATTCATCCCAACTTGTGTGAACTTGTTGATTTGTCTTCTATGGATGATTGTTCATGAATGTATCTTGGCTGAAATTCTTCCCCCTTGTGTGAACATGACTATTTGGCTTCTTGCATGAATGGATGAATTTAAAAGCCTTTGAATGAATCCTTGCACCTCCTCACAAATGTTCTGATTCATTTTAATATTTTTTTCTCGTCCATGCATGTCTTCATTAATTCCTCCCATGCATAATTCCTTTGAAGGAGATGAATGGTTGCAAATCCCGTATTAATTTCCAGCCTGCACTGTCTTCAGTAATCTGCACATATCTCAAGCTCCCGATATCGGATTAATGTGTTAAAAAGGCATTGGAAATCTACGAGATAGGGGATTAAATGTTAAGAATACTTAATCACCCAAAGATGCTTGCAACATGTTCAAAAATGTAGATCAATCTGAGTGACATGAACTGTCCAACCAACTCTTCAATTGCCTTTAGTCTTCTTAGCATCCAATGAACCTAGACAAAGTATGTAAACAAATAATTAGATAGGAATTGAGCTATGATAATTATGAATGCATGCTTCCACCTATGTTAATAATGCAAATGAGCTAACTATGAATACATATGCATTGAATGAGTTATATAAATATGTGAATTAATAAGTCATGCATGAATATCATATATTATACATATAAATGACAACATATAATATTCAAGCAAAAATTAAGAATAAGATAAATATATTCACGTGTCATGTAATGCATAAATGAGTAAATAAATAATAAAATAAGACAAGATTCCCTTAGAATCATCTTGGAAGAACTTCAAAGTTGTGAGCATGTTTTGTTTGTACTTGGTGGTCGGTAGGATCACATCAGGTAGGGTATTTAAATAATGAATGATGGAAGCGGAAGATGGTTGATATGGCTATGGTTATGGCGTATGAAACAAAGGGGTGTTTGTGAGGTAGTATCTTAAAGAAGTCTCAAAGAAGAACTAATGCTATAGAGAGCAAAGACCCAGACTTTATATTGCTTCTTTAAGGGGTGGTATTAAGTACTTTGACCCACTATCTATAAAGAGATAGGAACCAGAAGTATCAAGGTGAAAGAAAGGGATTGACGCCACAAGTATTAAAAATACTTGATAAGTCGATAAAAGTCACCAGGACTTAAGGAAGTGAATAATCTCACTTATATTAAAAAAATGGTCCGATTACAAATGAAATAGGAAATCCTACTTATAGTTTTTGAAGGGACTTGGCCGAATAGGTACATGTTGGTTCGGCTAGCCATTGTACCTTCCTAAAATGACATGATTTTTAATGAAACAAACAAGACTTTAATGAAAATACATGCTCTTGGCTGAATGGTTATGTGTTGGTTCGGCCCTAAGGATGATTTGAATTCATTTGGAAGTTATTTGGGCGCCAAAATGAAGAGGAAAGAGTCTTTGGCCGAATAGGAAGCATCCCTTGGTGTTTTGGCACCAATTTGATGTCACATAGAGTGCACATGCTTGAATGATGCACATGGCAGCACATGGGTCTTCTTGCTATACTTTGATGAGGTTACATCCATATGATGATGTCTTGAAGTTCATGGAATGAAGATAGGCAACAACTAGGCGTGAATTAACTTCCAACGTGTATCTAGATGACATGGCATCCATTGGGCAGCCTAGATATGAACTAGCTTCAAGGTAAGCTAGATGAGTGTCTTGGTAGCTAACTAGTTGAGTTATAGCAGCTACTCTCCCAGCTACTTCCAGCCCACTTTTTAACAATTTGGTCCAAAGCTCTCCTCAAGCTAAGTTCATCTACATGCTAGCTCCTTCAGCTAAGTTGAAGCTCCTTATGTGATGAAATGAGCTGCCATAATGTTCACGAGCTAGTGTGAGCTGTTATGCTTGTCCTTTTAGCTAACTAAGCTACCATAATATGTCTTGCTTTGTGTTTCACCTATAGAAATCACCAAACAAATAAAATAAGTAATGTGTGAGCTTATTTAAGGTAAAATGCATGCTGTCGTAAGGTGTTTGAGTGATATAAGCTATGAATGCTTGTCATGAGCTAAGTACATAATGATATAACATATGTAAGCTAATGTGTAAGACCTAGGAGCTAAAATGAATGCATATGAGCTAACAAATGAATGATTAAGCATGCTGCCATTTCATGAATGTAATGAATCATGCTTAAATGGATGTAAGATTAATCTAACATACTTATAACATTGTGTATCAATCATAAAGATCTGGGTATATATTGTATGCATGAATATCATATAACATGGTATTCATAAATGATAAATGGAAACATGTAATAATAATATCCTAAGAAATGATATGTAATCATAGCATATATTTGAATGATATGAAAGACATGATCAACTAAGCATAGGATGGAAATAATAATATGATAATTTATACTAACATGTGAATGCATGCTTATGATAGAATAGAATGTATAAATGATATAGTATAAGATAGGGTAATGAACAACTCCCTTAGAAACAACTTTGAAGAACATCCATGGTGTGTTCAAGTCATGGAGAAAGTTGGAGCTAGTTTGGATCGTATCAGCTTTCAAGACAAAGCAAGGATTGTACGAATGGTTTGTTATGCCCTTTGGACTAACCAATGTGCCTTGTACTTTCATGAGGTTAATGAACCATGTACTCCGGGCCTTTATTGATAAGTTTTGTGTGGTATATTTCGATGATATTTTGATTTATAGCCATACTTTGGATGATCATGTGCAATATTTGAGGTCAGTACTTAAAACTCTCCAAAATGAGAAACTTTATGCCAACCTTAAAAAATGTTCTTTTTGCACTAACAAAGTTACATTCTTAGGATTTATTGTAAGTTCACGGGGACTTGAAGTAGATCCGGAAAAGATTAAAGCAATTCAGGACTGGCCAAGACCTACATCAATAAGCCAAGTTAGAAGTTTCCATGGACTTGCAAGCTTTTACCGGAGATTTGTGCCCAACTTTAGTTATATTGTCTCTCCCTTAATTAGGGTAATTAAAAAGAATTCCACCTTTGAATGGGGCAAAGAACAAGAAGAAGCATTCACGGCCATCAAGGAATGCTTGACTAAAGCATCGCTTCTAGTACTTTCTAATTTCGATAAAACTTTTGAGGTAGAATTTGATGCTTCTCGAATTGGTATAGGTTCCGTTTTAACTCAAGAGGGATGACCAGTTGCATACTTTAGTGAAAAGTTAAGTGGCGCTTCACTAAACTACCCCATTTATGACAAAGAGATGTATTCTCTTATAAGGGCATTAGAAATGTGGCAACACTATCTATGGCCCAAGGAGTTTGTCATCCATACTGATCACGAGGCATTGAAGCATATTAAAGGCCAACACAAACTCAACAAACGACATACCAAGTGGGTAGAATTTCTTGAATCCTTTCCATACATCATTCATTACAAGAAAGGAAAAGAGAACGTTGTTTCAGATGCCCTTTCACGAAGGTATGTACTTTTTAACACCTTGAATTCTAAATTACTTGGTTTTTCTTTCCTTAAAGATTACTACGCTAATGATCATGATTTTGGAGAGAAATACAAGTCTTGTGAAAAAGGTGCAGTTGAGAAGTTCTATAGACATGAAGGGTACCTATTCAAGGAAGAAAGGTTATGTATTCCACAAGGTTCCTTCCGAGAAGTATTGGTAAGAGAAGCCCATGAAGGAGGACTTATGGGACATTTTGGAATCAACAAAACGTTGGAAATCTTGAAAGAACATCTCTATTGGCCTAAGATGAAAAGGGATGTTAAAAGGGTTTGTGAAAGATGCATCATTTGCAAAAAGGCTAAGTCAAAGGTCATGCCTCATGGACTTTACACACCTCTTCCTATTCCTATATCACCATGGGTTGATATTTCCATGGATTTCGTGACGGGTCTTCCAAAAACAAGAAATGGATGAGATTCAATATTTGTGGTGGTTGATCGGTTCTCCAAAATGGCCCATTTTATACCATGTCACAAAACTGATGATGCAACCCATGTGGCTAATCTATTCTTCAAGCAATTTGTGAGGTTACACTGCATACCAATGACCATTGTTTCAGACCGAGATGTTAAATTCCTGAGTCATTTCCGGAGGACATTGTGGAACAAGCTTGGAACTAAATTTTTTTTTCAACAACTTGTCACCCCCAAATTGATGGTCAAACAGAGGTTGTCAACAGAGTATTATCAATATTATTGAGAGCCATCATCAAGAAAAATATAAAGACTTGGGAAGAATGCCTTCCACATGTGGAATTTGCTTACAATCGGTCAGCTCATTCAGCCACGAAAACTTCACCATTCGAGGTAGTGTATGGATTCAATCCCTTAACTCCTTTGGATATTCTTCCTCTACCTCAAGAACAATTGGTTAACAAGGATGGTAAGAACAAGGTCGAGTTCATCAAGAAGTTACATGAACAGATTCGACACAATATTGAGAGAAGAACAAAGTAGTACGAATAACAAGCCAATAAGGGATGCAAACCACTCCATTTGGAAGTTGGAGATTGGGTATGGGTGCATTTACGTAAGGAAAGGTTTCCAACTAAAAGGAAGTCTAAGCTGTTACCAAGAGGTGATGGTCCCTTTTAGATTATTGAGAAGATTAATGACAATGCATACAAATTGGATCTTCCCAGAGAATACAATGTAAGTGCCACCTTCAATATAATAGATCTATCTTCAATCAAGGATGATGATGATTTGGGGATAAATCGCATAAAAGAAGGGGGGATGATATGAGCACACCAACGCCATCTTCAAAGGATTTGGAAGTAATGCCACAATGACCAATCACTCGATCAAGAGCCAAACTTTTCCGGGAAGCTCTTACAACCAAATGCATTAAAACCTTTGAATCATTTAAAAATGCATCCCCAAACAATAGATTATATACTATGTTTTGTGTTAACATATAATATAATCTATGAACCATATATTTACATGATTATATATTATATTATTTAGCTTATTATATGCTTTCTTTTGAAGAGTTGACTTAAAGCTAGCAAGGGAATCAATGAGCTAGGAAAACTTACATAAGATGACTCGAGAGATCATGAAGAACAAATGGTGAAAAGTTGTCAGCTGACCCCCGAGCTCATAGCTCACTTGAGCTGGATTTTTGAGCTAGCTAAAGACCTCATTTCAGCTGGAGAGTTATGCCATCATCTTCACCACACAGAGCACTACAAATATGGTCTAGGTCAAATTTTGTGAATTCGTACCTTTTCGCGAAGAGTTGCCAATCCGAGAAGTGCCATTTCACAAGGAGCTGTCCTAAGACTCATCTTCATGTATTTCATCTATGGCCAGCTCATCTTCAGCTTATACACATGGGAAGGAGCTCAAATGATGAAAGGTTGCCTTCCACAAATATGACCTTTTATAATTAGTTGCTGCCCCATTGATGCCATGTCACCGAGACGCAAGATGGAAGCCAAATCACACCTAGTTTCTGCTCAACTTCACGCCAAGGAGAAGCCACACCATAAGCACCCTATGCCACCCATGTGACATGTGCTATGCATGTGGATGAAATGGGTGCCAAAATGAAGAGGGTTCTCTCTATTCGGCCAAAGCATCACCTTACTTCAAGTTGGCGCCAAGATGAAGAGACAAGGGAACCATTCGGCCAAAGACATCTCTCCTCATCCAAGCATCATCTATTTTTGTTTTAAGACATGTATTTCCTTTTAAAAAGAAATGTATCTAGCCGAATGGACACCTATTTATTTGGGCAAACCTATGCAAGCCTATAAATAGGCTTTAGCATTTTTTATGCAAGCACATTTTCATCAATAAAGGGAGTACTCTTTAACACCTTTATATTGAAGTTACTATACATTAGTTATATACTACATGCTTTTATAATACAATTCATGATAAAAATTATTGTTATGTAGTTAAAGAATAACTTAGTATGAACACAGTATGCACATTGATATTTAAGCATGTTAGGATAGTCTTATAATCATATTAAACATGATTACCTTATATACATCAAGGCAGCATCATTATAATTCAATTTATTAGTTCATATGCATTCATATTAGCTCTTAAGCTTCATGCATTATCTTACACATTTTTTGATATGATATAATTAGCTCATTACCTTCAAACATATCTCAAATGACCATAATCATACATGGCAGCAAGGTATTTAGCTCATAACAGCCCAATATCATGGACTTACCTTGTTTCCTTGCATATATAGGTACATTGGAGTGTGATGCACGATGAGATAGCTTGGTGGATGATTTGGACGTCATATGCAGCTCACAAAGTACAAGGTAGCTCATGGAACACTAAGGAAAGTTCGATTCAGCTAGAGGAGTTTAAGGCTAGCTAAATTTAGCTAGTTGGACTATTTGGAGCTGAGTTGCCAAAAGTGATGTCAAAGGTAGCTGAACATGTTGTTATGGAGCTCATAAGGATTTGCCTAGGAAGCTTGTTCACAAACAGTCCATGCTTGCTAACTAGCTCCACACTCAAGCTAGCTTGGTAAGAGACACATGCACGCCCAAGATGGAGCACATGACCAGCCATCATTCCATGGACAAGGCTGCACCACAAGGCTCCCTAGATCACCCATGTCCATGCCATATGACCATCCCCCATGTGTCTTGCATGTGGTCTCATTTAGGCGCCAAGATGAAGAGCCCTCTCCCTATTCGGCCAAGCATCATCTCCCATCCAATTTGGCGCCAACATGAAGGGACACTAAAGCTAGGAAAACTTACATAAGATGACTCGGGAGATCATGAAGAACAAATGGTGAAAAGTTGTCAGATGACCCCCGAGCTCATAGCTCACTTGAGCTGGATTTTTGAGCTAGCTAAAGGCACCATTTCAGCTGGAGAGTTGCGCCATCATCTTCACCACACAAAGCACTACAAATATGGTCTAGGTCAAATTTTGTGAATTCGTACCTTTTCGCGAAGAGTTGCCAATCCGAGAAGTGCCCTTTCACAAGGAGCTATCCTAAGACTCATCTTCATGTATTTCATCTATGGCCAGCTCATCTTCAGCTCATACACATGGGAAGGAGCTCAAATGATGAAATGTTGCCTTCCACAAATATGACCTTTCATAATTAGTTGATGCCCCATTGATGCCATGTCACCGAGACGCAAGATGGAAGCCAAATCACACCTAGTTGCTGCTCAACTTCACGCCAAGGAGAAGCCACACCATAATCACCCTATGCCACCCATGTGAGTGTCTTATGACCAGCCCACACATGTGCTATGCATGTGGATGAAATGGGCACCAAAATGAAGAGGGTTCTCTCTATTCGGCCAAAGCATCACCTTGCTTCAAGTTGGCACTAAGATGAAGAGACAAGGGAACCATTCGGCCAAAGACATCTCTCCTCATCCAAGCATCATCTATTTTCGTTTTAAGATATGTATTTCCATTTAAAAAGACATGTATCTATCCGAATGGACACCTATTTATTCGGCCAAACCTATGCAAGCCTATAAATATGCTTTAGCATTTCATTTGTATAGAACCCTTTGGATAAATACAAACTCTTTGTGAGATTATTCTCTCTTCAAGTTCTTTTTAGAACTATATCGATTAAGCAAGCTTTTCTAAAGTTCGTGGCATCAAACCCCTTTCATTGATACTTCTGGTTCCTAGTTCATATAACTAGTGGGTCAAAGTCCTTGCTACCATCCCTTATAAAACTTATAAGAAACGGGTCTTTGTTCTTTATAACATCGGTTTCTTCTTAGTTTTATAAGATACTATTTCCATCACCATCTTTTCCATTTCCATAGTCCATCACCTTCACGCCAACTCCATTACCATTATATTTCCATCTTCATCTTTTCACCATTAAATTATCCTTCATTCATCAACAAGGTATACTTCATTACCACCATTGGAGGCCGAAGTCAACATTACTTGAAGGAGATTTATTCAACACTTCTGCAGCCCATTTTTGATAACATTTCTATCCATTTCCTTTCTTATCATTTGTTTTCTTCTTCCATATTCTATTTTTAATCATTTCTTTCTTTTAATTTTGTGCAGATTACTTATTGATTCAAGTGTAGCATTTGGTGTCTCTCCTAGATCGGGAAACAACAAGGTTGCCAACTTCTCCATTATTGAAGAAGCCTGATTAGCCTTAGATAAGAAGATATTATCTTAAATAAGTTAAATAATAAGAAAAACTATAGAAAGCTTAACTCTGTTCTTTATAAACTTAAGTAAAGGATGGGATATTAAGACTTGAGCCCTCTAGTTATGAAACTAGGAACTCAAAGTATCAAGGAAAGGATTGATGTCATAAAATTAGAAAATGATGCTTAATCGATAAAGTTATTAAAGAACTTGCAAGAGAGAATTCTCACAAAGAGTTTATATTAATCAAAGGGTTGTGTTTACAATGAAATAAGCCTTCCTATTTATGGGATTTGGAAGGGTTGGCCGAATAACTATATGCATATTTGGCTATGTACACAACTTAATTAAAAGTGCATGATGTTTGGATGAATGATGATGTCCTTTGTCCTTGGTATTGGTTCGACTACCTCTTCATTTAAGAGCATGACCATTCGGTTGGGATTGAAGATACATCTCCCTTGGCTGAATGATTAGGTGCTTCTTCATTTTGGCGCCAAGCCTTGGGCATGTGCTAGGCGTGTACTAAGGGTGTGGTCGAATGGTTGTAAGGGCTATTGATGTACCCTACTTTGGCTTCTGATGCCACTTGATGTAAGGCATTTGTACTTTAACAAATTGATTGTGGATCTAGGAATTAATCAAACAACCTGCATAAGTGAATGGCTCAAAAAGAGAGGGTTAAGGGTGGTAGACGTATGGGTGAAATAGGTAGGCTATTTAATAAATGAGAGTTAGAAGCGGAAGATAGTTGATATGGCTATGGTTATGGCTATGAAACAAAGGGATGATAGTGAGGATATTATCTTGAAGAAGTCTCAAAGAAGAACCAATGCTATAGAGAGCAAAGAACCAGACTTTATATTGCTTCTTAAAGGGGTGGTATTAAGTACTTTGACCCACTAGTTATATGAACTAGGAACCAGAAGTATCAAGGTGAAAAGAAAGGGGTTGACGCCACAAGTATAAAATACTTGATAAGTCGATAAAAGTCACCATGACTTAAGGAAGAGAATAATCTCACTTATATTAATAAAAAAGGTCTGAATACAAATGATATATGCTTTCCTATTTATAGGAAATGGAGAGACATGGCTGAATGGTTATAAGGGGATTTGGCCAGCCTTGTGCCTTCCTATAGAGACATAATTAATTACAAAATAGAGATGATGTTTCAGTTTAAATGGAGGGTGATAACCCTTGGCTGAATAGCTCTAGTGTCCCTTCATGTTGGCGCCAAATTGGATGGGAGATGATGCTTGGTCGAATAGGGAGAGGGCTCTTCATCTTGGTGCCTAAATGAGACCATATGCAAGGCACATGGGGGCTGGTCATATGGCATACACATTGGTGATCTAGGGAGCCTTGTGGTGCAGCCTTGTGCATGGAATGATGGCTGGTCATGTGCTCCATCTTGGGCGTGCATGTGTCTCCTACCAAGCTAGCTTGAGTGTGGAGCTAGTTAGCAAGCATGGGCTGTTTGTGAACAAGCTTCCTAGCCGAATCCTTTGACATCACTTTTGGCAACTCAGCTCCAAATAGTCCAACTAACTGAGTTTAGCTAGCCTTAAGCTCCTCCAGCTGAATCGAGCTTTCCTTAGTGTTCCATGAGCTGCCTTGTACTTTGTGAGCTGTATATGACGTCCAAATCATCCCCCAAGCTATCTCATCGTGCATCACACTCCAATGTATCTATATTTGTAAGAAAACAAGGTAAGTCCATGATATTGGGCTGTTATGAGCTAAATACCTTGCTTCCATGTATGATTATGGTGATTTGAGCTATGTTTGAAGGTCATGAGCTAATTATATCATCTCAAAATATGTGATGTGATCCGATTCAGCGTCAAAAATGGACTTGCATCTCCAACCTTTCTCAATATTCAAAGGGGAATTTTCCTTAACTTAATCTTTCTTTATACCATACTTATGATAATATCTTACATACATTATAATTATAGTTATGATGATGATATTATGAATGTATGAAGTTATTGTTATGAACCACATATTTATATTTTATATTACTTAGCTTATAAACGCTTTCTTTTGTAGGTACATGTTCGGCCACATCATGGGAGCTGACTTAAAGCTAGAATTGGATTCAATAAGCTAGGAAATCTTACATAGGATGACTCGGGAGATCATGAAGAACAAATGGTGAAAAGTTGCTAGCTGACCCCCGAGCTCATAGCTCACTTGAGCTGGACTTTTGAGCTAGCTAGAGACTTTATTTCAGCTGGAGAGTTGCACCATCATCTTCACCACACAGAGCACTACAAATATGGTCTAGATCAATTTTTGTGGATTCGTACCTTTCCGCGAAGAGTTGCCATTCCGAGAAGTGCCTTTTCACAAGGAGTTGTCCTATGACTTGTACACATGTCCTTCATCTATGGCCAGCTCAACTTCAGATCAAACTCATGGGAAGTAGCTCAAATGATGAAGGGTTGTTTCACACAAATGTGACCTTTCATAATTACTTGCTGCCCCATTGATGCCATGTCACCTAGACACATGTTTGATGCCAAGTCATGCCTAAGTTGTTGTTCATCTTCACGCCATGGAGGAGTCCACGCCGTAAGCATTCTACACCATCCATGTGAGTGCCACACGACCAGACACCCATGTGCTTTGCATGTGAATGAAATAGGCACCAAAATAAAGAGGCTTCTCTCTATTCGGCCTAAACATCATCATGCTTCAAGTTGGCGCCAAGATGAAGAGATATGGGAACCATTCGGCCAAAGACATCTCCCCTCATCCAAGCATCATTTATTTTCGTTTTAAGACATGTACTTTTGCCGAAAAGGCATGTATTTATTCGGCCAAGCCTTTACAAATATATAAATAGGCTTTGGCATTCATTTGTAAACTACACCCTTTGATAATATAAACTCTTTTTGAGATTATTCTCTCTTCAAGTTCTTTTTAGAACTATATCGATTAAACAAGCCTTTTCTAAAGCTTGTGGCGTCATTCCCTCATTGATACTTCTGGTTCCTAGTTCTTATAACTAGAGGGTCAAAGTCCTTTCTTACCATCCCTTGTAAGACTTATAAGAAACGGGTCTTTGCTCTTTATAGCATTGGTTCTTTCTTAGTTTTATAAGATACTATTTCCATCACCATAATCCATCTTCCATTATCACGCCTATATCATCACCATATTTCCATCACCATATCACGCCTATATCATCACCATATCACGCCTATATCATCACCAAATTCTCAAATTTCCAATTCTTCATCTTTGAATTATCCTTCATCATCAACAAGGCATTCGTCCATCATCACCATTAGAGGTTGAATCCATCATCACTTGAAGGATCATTCTACAACACTTCCGCATCCCTTCTTTGATAACTATTCTATCCATTTCAATTCTTTCCATTTCTATTTCCTTTCTTTATTATTCATTTATTTAACAAATAATTCTTCTTTTGTGCAGATTGTTTTCCAATTCAAGGTGTAGCATTTGGTGTCTTTCCTAGATCGGGAAACAACAAGGTTGCCAACTTCTCCATAATTGAAGAAGCCTGGTTAACCTTACATCAAGCGGTAATCAGAGCTTTGGTGGATTGACATACAAAGTGCATACATCAAGGCATCATCATTATAAATCATTTCATTAGTTCATATGCATTCATATTAGCTCTTAAGCTTCATGCATTATCTTACACATATTTTGAGATGATATAATTAGCTCATGACCTTCAAACTTAGCTCACATTACCATAATCAAACATGGCAGCAAGGTATTTAGCTCGTCTTAGCTCAATATCATGGACTTACCTTGTTTCCTTGCACATGTAGGTACATTGGAGCATGATGCACGTTGAGGTAGCTTGGTGAATGATTTGGACGTCATATGCAGCTCACAAATAGCTTACAAAGTACAATACAGCTCATGGAACACTAAGGGACTATTTGGAGATGAGTTGCCAAAAGTGATGTCAAAGGTAGCTGAATGTAGCTAAACATAATGTTGAGGAGCTCACAAGGACTTAGCTAGGAAGCTTGTTCACAAACAACCCATGTTTGCTAGCTAGCTCCACAACTTAGACTAGCTTGAAGGAGACACCACATGCACACCCAAGAGAGAGAAAACATGACCAGCCATCATTCCATGAACAAGGCTGCACCACAAGACTTCCTAGAACACCCATGTGCCTTGCATATGACCAGCCCCCATGTGCCTTGCATAAGGATCATTTAGGCGCCAAGATGAAGAGTTCTCTCCCTATTCAGCCCAGCCATGTGTTTTGCATGTGATCAGCCCCCATGTCCCTTACATATGGTTCATTTAGGCGCCAAGATGAATGGCCATCTATCCATTCGGCCAAACACCATTACTCCTCCAATTTGGCGCCAACTTGAAGGGTTTCAAGTGCTATTCGGCCATGAGACATACCCCTACACTTCGATCGAACTAGCACCTATTTATTCAAGTTATTTATGAATTAAATTATGTTATTTTAGGAAGGCACAAGGCTGGCCGAATCTCCTTGTAATTATTCGGCCATGTCTCTCCATTTCCTATAAATAGGAAAGCATTCATCATTTGTAATCAGACCTTTTGTTTAATTAAAGTGAGATTATTCTCTTCATTAAGTCCTAGTGACTTTTATCGACTTATCAAGTACAATTTATACTTGTAGTGTCAACCCCTTTCTTTTCATCTTGATACTTCTGGTTCCTAGTTTTTTTTATAACTAGTGGGTCAAAGTACTTCATACCACCTCTTAAAAGCAATATAAAGTCTGGGTCTTTGCTCTATATAGCATTGGTTCTTCTTTGAGTCTTCTTTAAGATACTATCCTCACAACCATCTCTTTGTTTCATAAACCATAACCATAGCCATATCAACCATCTTTCGCTTCCATCTCTCAATTAAACAACCTACCTAAATCACCCATACGTTTACCACCCTTAACCATTCTGTTTGAGCCATTCACTTTGCAGGTTGTTTTGCTTCCTTCCTAGATCCACAATCAATTGTTAAGGCATCAGAAGAGCCTTACATCAAGCGGTAATCAGAGCTTTGGTGGAAGAAGCAACGTGCAACAACAACAACAAAAATACCAAAAAGAAGTGCAAGTGAAAGAAAGTCAAAAATCAACAAATAAAAGTCAAGCACTCCAAAAGAAGAAAAATCCAACACTCAAAAAGAATAAAAGAAAAGAGAAGAAAAGAAAGAAGTTGAAGCACTCATCAACAATTCTCATCACCAAGCAAGTCAAGTAAGCCGTTTAAATTGATTGTGGTGATAGAAGGTTGTAAAGTGACTTTTGTAAGTAACCCCTTTTGTTCTTTTCTTTCTATTTCTAAGCCACCCTTTCATTATATTTATTTTTCCCTTCCTACTAACCCTTTTACAACCAACATTAAACAAGTAAAATTTACTTGATATAATCTTGAGTAAAGTTCTCTAGAACTTGGGACAAGAGAATCGAGAGGAAAAAGGCTGGAGAGTGTGTGAGATCAAAAGAGGACAAGTAAAAGCCATTAAAGTCCTAGAGTGCAAACACGAGTGGATTGAGTGACATTCAAGTTTCCTTGGAGTGACTCGTGAGGCTTTGTGAGAGTACATTCTGGTAAGGTCCTACACACATTTCGTTTTCCTTATTTGCTAACATGTCTCTTCCATCCAACATCTTTGTAGTAAAAAGGACTTTGAACATTCAAAGTCAAGAGGATGAACAAAGAGAGAACATCTTCCATACCAAATGTCACGTGGGAGATAAAATTTGTGTGGTGATCATTGATGGAGGAAGTTATACAAACATAGCAAGTACTCATATGGAGGAAAAGTTGGGTCTAACGACTTCCAAGCATCCTCATCCTTACAAACTTCAGTGGCTCAATGATGTGGGGAAGCCAAGGTAACCAAACAAGTTATTGTTCCGTTTTCAATTGGAAGATACAATGATGAAGTCCTTTGTGATGTGGTGCCCATGAGTGCAAACCACATTATATTAGGACGTCCTTGGCAGTTTGACAAGAAGGCTACCCATGATAGATTTTCTAACAAGTACTCTTTCCAACATCAAGGAAAGAAAATCATATTGGCGCCTATGCTTCCAAATCAAGTCCATGGATGTCGGGTTATCCTCAAATCACGTATAGAGGAATGGGAGAAAGCTAAAGCCATGAAGAAAGTTGAAAGAGAATTTTTGCATGAGAAAATAGTGGAGAGAGTTGAAAATGAACAAAATGAAAGGATTGAATATGGGAGCAAAGAGGAAAAGGAAAATGAGGGTGAAGAACATATTTTATCTAATCCTACTCCTATTCTTTCTTCTAACGTGCAGGACAATCCAATAGACATGTCACTTCAAGTTGAAGATTCAAGAAACATGTCTTTTGAAGAATCAATAGACGTGACTTTTGGTGATCCACAAGATATGTCCTTTGACATTTCAAAGGATGTACCTCTTGAAATTCAAAAGAATGAGCTAATTGAAGTACCAAAAGTTGAGATCATTCAGACTCCAAGTACATTGCACATATTCAAGGGAATTCAGCAACCAATGGAGTTTTTCATCATTAAGCAACCAATTCCCATTAAACATCCACCTTGGTTTGCTATTTCCATTCATCTTGTAAATAATTTTTTATTTACTAACTTTAATTTATTTTGTAGCATCTTGTTTCATCCTTATGATGAAGAAATCATACCAACCCTCAAGGCAATCATTTGGAGAGGCACAATGGTGAAAGGACAAGATGATTTAAATCAGCCCCAAAAAGTCATTCAAAGAACACTTATCTTCACCAAGCGACGTGATGACTCCAACCAAGAGACAAACCTTTTCACCAACAATTATGGTGAATTAAAAGGAGGAAATAAAGATATAGAGGTCCTTTCCAAGCATTATGATGATTCAAAGAATAAAGAAAAGGGATCAAATTGGTTCGTGAAGGGTTATGTCTCTCCCATTCAAAGGACATGTGATGATTCCCAAACATTGTGCCCTCCCATCAAAGGATGTGAAGTTACCAGATTTGAAGCCAAGAGGTTGAACATATCGTGTGAATCATCTATTGGAGGAAAATATAAGGATTCAATCCTTACTATATCAAGAAGGTCTTTAATGAGAAACTACTTCGATTTGAGGACAAATCGCCTAAAAGAAGGGGAAGATGATACGATCCAAACTAGCTCCAACTTTCTCCATGACTTGAACACATCATGGATGTTCTTCAAATCTGTTTCTAAGGGAGTTCTTCATTACCTTATCTTATACTATATCATTTATACATTCTATTCTATCATAAGCATGCATTCACATGTTAGTATAAATTATCATATAATTATTTCCATCCTATGCTTATTTGATCATGTTTTTCATATTATTCAAATATATGCTATGATTACATATCATTTCTTAGGATATTATTATTACATGTTTCCATTTATCATTTATGAATACCATGTTATATGATATTCATGCATACAACATATACCCATATCTTTATGATTTATACATAATGTTATAAGCATGTTAGGATAGTCTTAAAATCATATTAAGCATGATTATCATATATACATCAAGGCAGCATCATTATAAATCATTTCATTAGTTCATATGCATTCATATTAGCTCTTAAGCTTTATGCATTATCTTACACATATTTTGAGATGATATAGTTAGCTCATGACCTTCAAACTTAGTTCACATTACCATAATCAAACATGGCAGCAAGGTATTTAGCTCGTCTTAGCTCAATATCATGGACTTACCTTGTTTCCTTGCATATGTAGGTACATTGGAGCATGATGCACGTTGAGGTAGCTTGGTGAATGATTTGGATGTCATATGCAGCTCAAAAACAGCTTACAAAGTACAAGGCAGCTCATGGAACACTAAGGGAAGCTCGATTCAGCTGGAGGAGCTTAAGGCTAGCTAAACCTAGCTAGTTGGACTATTTGGAGCTGAGTTGCCAAAAGTGATGTCAAAGGTCGCTGAATGTAGCTGAACATAATGTTGAGGAGCTCACAAGGACTTAGCTAGGAAGCTTGTTCACAAACAGCCCATGTTTGCTAGCTAGCTCCACAACTCAAGCTAGATTGAAGGAGACACATGCACGCCCAAGAGAGAGAGAACATGACCAGCCATCATTCCATGCACAAGGCATGCCCATGTTTCCTAGAACACCCATGTGCCTTGCATATGACCAGCCCCCATGTGCCTTGCATATGACCAGCCCCCATGTGCCTTGCATACGGATCATTTAGGCACCAAGATGAAGAGTTCTCTCCCTATTCGGCTAAGCCATGTGTTTTGCATGTGATCAGCCCCCATGTGCCTTGCATATGTTTCATTTAGGTGCCAAGATGAATGGCCATCTATCCATTCGGCCAAACACCATTACTCCTCCAATTTGGTGCTAACTTGAAGGGTTTCAAGTGCTATTCGGCCATGAGACATACCCCTACACTTCAACCAAACCAGCACCTATTTATTCAAGTTATTTATGAATTAAATTATGTCATTTTAGGAAGGCACAAGGCTGGCTGAATCTCCTTGTAAGTATTCGTCCATGTCTCTCCATTTCCTATAAATAGGAAAGCATTCATCATTTGTAATCAGACCTTTTGTTTAATTAAAGTGAGATTATTCTCTTCCTTAAGTCCTGGTGACTTTTATCAACTTATCAAGTATAATTTATACTTGTGGCGTCAACCCCTTTCTTTTCATCTTGATACTTTTGGTTCCTAGTTTTTTATAACTAGTGGGTCAAAGTACTTCATACCACCCCTTAAAGAAGCAATATAAAGTATGGGTCTTTGCTCTATATAGCATTGGTTCTTCTTTGAGTCTTCTTTAAGATACTATCCTCACAACCATCCCTTTGTTTCATAAACCATAACCATAGCCATATCAACCATCTTCCACTTCCATCTCTCAATTAAACAGCCCACCTAAATCACCCATACGTTTACCTCCCTTAACCATTCTGTTTGAGCCATTCACTTTGCAGGTTGTTTTACTTCCTTCCTAGATCCAAACTAGCTCCAATTTTCTCCATGACTTGATCGGTCTATGGACGTTTTTAACTACTGCTTCTAAGGGAGTTCTTCCTTACCCTATCTTATATTATATCATTTATATATTATATTCTATCATAACCATGCATTCACATGTTAGTATAAATTATTATCATATTATTATCCTATGCTTATTTGATCATGTTTTTAATATTATTCAAATATATGTTATGATTACATATCATTTCTTAGGATATTATTATTACATGTTTCCATTTATCATTTATGAATACCATATTATATGATATTCATGCATTCACATCTTTATAATTGATGCACAATGTTATTTCAAGTGTGTTAAGTATGTTATATTAGTCTTGCATTCATTTAAGCATGATTCAATTCATTCGTGAAATGGCAGAATGCTTAATCATTCATTTGTTAGCTCACGTGCATTCATTCTAGCTCCTAGGTCTTATACATTAGCTTACATATGTTATATCATTATGTACTTAGCTCATGACATGCATTCATAGCTCATATCACTCAAACACCTCACGGCAGCATGCATTTTACCTTAAATGAGCTCACACATTGCTTATTTTATTTGTTTGGTGATTCCTATAGGTGAAACACAAAACAAGGCATATTATGGTAGCTTGGCTAGCTAAAAGGACAAGCACAACAGCTCACACTAGCTCATGAACATTATGGCAGCTCATTTCATCACATAAGGAGCTCAAACTTAGCTGGAGGAGCTAGCATGTAGCTGAACTTAGCTGGAGGAGAGCTTTGGACCAAATTACTGAAAAGTGGACTAGAGGTAGCTGGAAGTAGCTGGGAGAGTAGCTAAGGAGTTGAGAAGACCAAAGCTAACTAGCTTGAGTTCATCAAGCTATAACTCACCTAGTTAGCTACCAAGACACTCACCTAGCTTACCTTGAAGCTAGTTCATCTCTAGGCTGCCCAATGGATGCCATGTCACCTAGATGCATGTTGGAAGCTAATTCACGCCTAATTGTTGCCTATCTTTATTCCATGGACTTCAAGACATCATCCTATGGTTGCAACCTCATCAAAGCATAACAAGAAGACCCATGTGCATTCATGTAGGCTGCCATGTGCATCATTCAAGCATGTGCACACCATGTGACATCAAATTGGCGCCAAAACACCAAGGGATGCTTGCTGTTCGGCCAAAGACTCTTTCCTCTTCATTTTGGCGCCCAAATAACTTCCAAATGCTTTCAAAATATCCTTAGGGCCGAACCAACACATAACCATTCGGCCAAGAGCATGTATTTGCATTAAGTCATGTATTTTCACACAAAAATCATGTCATTTTAGGAAGGCACAAGGGCTGGCCGAACCAACATGTATCTATTCGGCCAAATCCCTTCAAAAACTATAAATAGGCTTTCCTATTTCATTTGTAAGAAGAGCTTTTTATTCAATTAAAGTGAGATTATTCTCTTCTTAAGTCCTGGTGACTTTTTATCGACTTATCAAGTATTTTATACTTGTGGCGTCAACCTCTTCCTTTCATCTTGATACTTCTGGTTCCTAGTTCATATAACTAGTGGGTCAAAGTACTTAATACCATCCCTTGAAGAAACAATATAAAGATTGGGTCTCTGCTCTATATAGCATTGGTTCTTCTTTGAGATTTCTTCAAGATACTATCCTCACAACCATCCTTTTATTTCATCACCATAACCATAGCTTTATCAACTATCTTCCGCTTCCATTACTCATTATTTAAATAGCCTACCAATTTACCCATACGTCTACCACCCTTAACCATTCTATTTTGAGCCATTCACTTTGCAGGTTGTTTTGCTTCCTTCCTAGATCCACAATCATTTGAAAAGGTACAAGTACCTTACATCAAGTGGTATCAGAGCTTTGGTGGAAGAAGCAACGTGCAACAACAACAAAAAGAAAAAAAATACAAAAAGAAGTGCAAAAGTGAAGTGCAAAGTCAAAGAAAAAAAAATCAGCAAAGAAAATTGAAGGACTCAAAAGTCAAAGCACTCAAAAAGAAGAAAAAGCAAAGAAAAGAAAGAAAAGTTGGAAGCACTCATCAACAATTCTCATCACCAAGCATTTTCAAGTAAGCCTTTAAATTTGATTGTGGTGATAGAAGGTTGTAAAGTGACTTGTGTAAGTAACCCCTTTCATTCTCTTCTTTCTAATTTCTAAGCCACCTTTTCAATTATATTTGCTTTCCATTCCTACTAACCATTTGCAGCCGATGCTAAAAAGTGAAATTACTCGATATAGTCTTGAATAAAAGTTCATTAGAACTTGAGACAAGAGAATTGAGGGAAAAAGGCTGGAGCATGTGTGAGATCAGAAGAGGACAAGTAAAAGCCATTAAAGTCCTAGAGTACAAACACGAGTGGATTGAGTGACATCAAGTTTTCTTGGAGTGACTCGTGAGGCTTTGTGAGAGTATACTCTGGTAAGGTCCTTTTACACATTTTCCATTTTTTTTATTTCACTAACAAAATTTTAATTTCTTCCATGGAGTGCGAACAACAAAGAGTGAATGCATTTCATACTCGTTGCCATGTAAGCAATGGTAAAGTATGTCTTGTAACCATTGATAGTGGAAGTTGTGCAAATCTAGCTAGCACATATACGATAGAGAAGTTGGGACTTGCAACATTTAAACATCCCAAGCCATATGTTTTGCAAGGATTAAACGAAGATGAAGAGTTAAAAGTCATAGAGCAAGTACTTGTACCATTCTCAATTGGAAAATATGAAGATGAGGTCTTGTGCGATGTTGTCTCCATGAGTTCGAGCCACCTTCTTTTTGGTCGACCTTGGCAGTTTGATAAACGAGCAACACATAATTGCTTCACCAATCGCTTTTCATTCATCCATAATGAAAAGAAGATTACATTGGTGCCAATGATGCCAAATCTAGTGCATGAAGACCAAACTCAACTTAAATCTCGAATAGAAGAATGGCAGAAAACTAAAGCCATGAGGAAAGCTGAAAAAGAAGTCTTGCAAGAGCAACAAGTTCAACAACCGAAAAATCAGATTGATGTGACAAAAGTTGGAATTGATGAGTGTAGAGAAGAGAAGCAAAGTGAAGAACATATTTTAACCAACTTTTCTCTTCCATCTATTCTTCCTATTGTTTTGCAGGACAATTCAAGAGATGTATCTTTTCGGGAGGATGAATCCAGGATCATGAATTATAGAGGACTAAAGGATGTGACCTTTGAAAAACCAATAGGCGTGACTCTTTGTGATTCACAAGACATGTCTATTGATGTTTTGAGGGTTATACCATTGAATTTCCAATTAAAGGTGTCACTTGAAGTGCTAAGAAATGGAATCATTGACATCCCAAGTGCAATACCAATTATTAGGAGAATTCAGCGACCAGCTCCAATTAAACATCCACCATGGTTTGCTAACTCTACTCATTTTGTTATTAGATTTTCATTTACTAATTTTGATTTCTTTCGTAGCAATTGGATTCGTATAAGTGGTGTTGTCCAAGTAATATATGATGATAAGATCATTTTTCATTTTGAATTTGATTGGTGCATCAAATACGTCCACTTCAATGGAGATCAAAGGATAGATGATTCAAGGAGACATGGAGTTACCAGATTCGAAGCCAAGAGGTTAAACATGTCGTGCAAATCATTTATTGGGGGAAAGCATGAGGAATCAATCTCTCCTACATTAAGAATGTCTTCAATAAGAAACTACTTCGATTTGAGGACAAATCGCTCTAAAGAAGGGGAGGATGATACGATCCAAACTAGCTCCAATTTTCTCCATGACTTGATCGGTCTATGGACGTTTTTAACTACTGCTTCTAAGGGAGTTCTTCCTTACCCTATCTTATATTATATCATTTATACATTATATTCTATCATAACCATGCATTCACATGTTAGTATAAATTATTATCATATTATTATCCTATGCTTATTTGATCATGTTTTTAATATTATTCAAATATATGTTATGATTACATATCATTTCTTAGGATATTATTATTACATGTTTCCATTTATCATTTATGAATACCATATTATATGATATTCATGCATTCACATCTTTATAATTGATGCACAATGTTATTTCAAGTGTGTTAAGTATGTTATATTAGTCTTGCATTCATTTAAGCATGATTCAATTCATTCAAGAAATGGAAGAATGCTTAATCATTCATTTGTTAGCTCACGTGCATTCATTCTAGCTCCTAGGTCTTATACATTAGCTTACATATGTTATATCATTATGTACTTAGCTCATGACATGCATTCATAGCTCATATCACTCAAACACCTCACGGCAGCATGCATTTTACCTTAAATGAGCTCACACATTGCTTATTTTATTTGTTTGGTGATTCCTATAGGTGAAACACAAAACAAGGCATATTATGGTAGCTTGGCTAGCTAAAAGGACAAGCACAACAGCTCACACTAGCTCATGAACATTATGGCAGCTCATTTCATCACATAAGGAGCTTAAACTTAGCTGGAGGAGCTAGCATGTAGCTGAACTTAGCTGGAGGAGAGCTTTGGACCAAATTACTGAAAAGTGGACTAGAGGTAGCTGGAAGTAGCTGGGAGAGTAGCTAAGGAGTTGAGAAGACCAAAGCTAACTAGCTTGAGTTCATCAAGCTATAACTCACCTAGTTAGCTACCAAGACACTCACCTAGCTTACCTTGAAGCTAGTTCATCTATAGGCTGCCCAATGGATGCCATGTCACCTAGATGCATGTTGGAAGCTAATTCACGCCTAATTGTTGCCTATCTTTATTCCATGGACTTCAAGACATCATCCTATGGTTGCAACCTCATCAAAGCATAACAAGAAGACCCATGTGCATTCATGTAGGCTGCCGTGTGCATCATTCAAGCATGTGCACACCATGTGACATCAAATTGGCGCCAAAACACCAAGGGATGCTTGCTGTTCGGCCAAAGACTCTTTCCTCTTCATTTTGGCGCCCAAATAACTTCCAAATGCTTTCAAATATCCTTAGGACCGAACCAACACATAACCATTCGGCCAAGAGCATGTATTTGCATTAAGTCATGTATTTTCACACAAAAATCATGTCATTTTAGGAAGGCACAAGGGCTGGCCGAACCAACATGTATCTATTCGGCCAAATCCCTTCAAAAACTATAAATAGGCTTTCCTATTTCATTTGTAAGAAGAGCTTTTTATTCAATTAAAGTGAGATTATTCTCTTCTTAAGTCCTGGTGACTTTTTATCGACTTATCAAGTATTTTATACTTGTGGCGTCAACCTCTTCCTTTCATCTTGATACTTCTGGTTCCTAGTTCATATAACTAGTGGGTCAAAGTACTTAATACCATCCCTTGAAGAAACAATATAAAGATTGGGTCTCTGCTCTATATAGCATTGGTTCTTCTTTGAGATTTCTTCAAGATACTATCCTCACAACCATCCTTTTATTTCATCACCATAACCATAGCTTTATCAACTATCTTCCGCTTCCATTACTCATTATTTAAATAGCCTACCAATTTACCCATACGTCTACCACCCTTAACCATTCTATTTTGAGCCATTCACTTTGCAGGTTGTTTTGTTTCCTTCCTAGATCCACAATCATTTGAAAAGGTACAAGTACCTTACATCAGCATCAGAAGAGCCTTACATCAGTTCTTGCTTCCATTTGGTGGCCGAACTTGGACTGCTCCTAGTGTAGGATTTCCGTTTGAGTTGTCTTTCAATTTTCATAGCCACATGTACCATCTCTTCAATCTCTACATAATGCTGAAGTTCAACAAAGTTAGCAATATCAGAATTTAGGCCAGATAAACACCTTGTCATGGTTACTTCTCTGTCTTCATCAACATTGGCTTGGATCTTGGCTATCTCCATTTCTTTGAAATAATCTTCAACGCTCTCGCTTCCTTGTTTCATATTTTGTAATTTATGGTAAAGATCTCGGTGATAATGAGTAGGCACAAACCTTTTCCTCATAATGGCCTTAATTTCTTCCCATGTATTGATGGGATGTTCACCATTTCGTCTTCTGGAACTCACCATTTGGTCCCACCAAACTAAGGCATAATCCACGAATTCCATAGCAGCAAGCCTGACCTTCTTTTGCTACGTATAATTTTGGCATTAAAAAATGTGTTCAATCTTGATTACCCAATCAAGATAGGCTTCAGGATCAGTTCGTCCTTGAAATGGAGTAATGGTCACTTTGATGTTGTTGAAGTTGTCATTCTGATTTCGATGAGCATCTCTTCGTGCTACTGATGTTACTTTAGCCTCCTCTTCTTCGAATTCTTCTTCTATTCTAAGGAGATTTACTCTTCGATTACCTAAAGATGCTTTAAATTGGTCCATACGATCATGCAAAGGCTCCAATTCTAATTTCAACAATCTGGCCATTTCATGCATGATTGCTTGAGTTTGCAAATTAGGGGCATCTCTTTCAGGGGTTCGTCCTGGACTTCGAGACATGGATAGTGAAATAAGAAAATAATAAGATGCGTAAAATACCTTACTAGAATGTACTCTCACAAAGCCTCACGAGTCACTCCAAGGAAACTTAAATTTCACTCAATCCGCTCGTGTTTGCACTCTAGCACATTAATGGATTTTACTTGTCCTCTTCTGATCTCACACACGCTCCAGTCTTTTTCCTCTCAATTCTCTTGTCCCAAGTTCTAGAGAACTTTACTCAAGACCGTATCAAGTAAATTTTACTTGTTTGGCGTCGGCTGTAAAAGGGTTGTTAGTAGGAAGGGAAAAGCAAATATATTGAAAAGGTGACTTAGATATATAAAGAAAAGAACAAAAGGGGTTACTTATACAAGTCACTTCACAACCTTCTATCACCACAATCAATTTAAACAGCTTACTTGACTTGCTTGGTGATGAGAATTGTTGATGAGTGCTTCAACTTCTTTCTTTTCTTTTCTTTGCTTTTTCTTCTTTTGAGTGCTGGATTTTTCTTTCTTTTGAGTGATTCACTTTCGTTTCAGATTTTTTTTTTATTTCTTTGACTTTAGACTTCACTTTGCACTTCTTTTTGTATTTTTCTTTTTGTTGTTGTTGCACGTTGCTTTCTTCCACCAATAGCTCTAATTATCGCTTGATGTACCCTACTTTGGGTTCTGATGCCACTTAATGCAAGGCATTTGTACCTTAACAAATTGATTGTGGATCTAGGAAGGAAGCAAACAACCTGCACAAGTTAATGGCTCAAAAAGAGAGGGTTAAGGGTGGTAGATGTATGGGTGAAATAGGTAGGCTATTTAATAAATGAGAGTTGGAAGCGGAAGATGGTTGATATGGCTATGGTTATGGCTATGAAACAAAGGGATGGTAGTGAGGATAGTATCTTGAAGAAGTCTCAAAGAAGAACCAATGCTATAGAGAGCAAAGACCCAGACTTTATATTGCTTCTTCAAGGGGTGGTATTAAGTACTTTGACCCACTAGTTATATGAACTAGGAACCAGAAGTATCAAGGTGAAAAGAAAGGGGTTGACGCCACAAGTATAAAATACTTGATAAGTCGATAAAAGTCACCATGACTTAAGGAAGAGAATAATCTCACTTATATTAATCAAAAAGGTTTGAATACAAATGATATATGCTTTCCTATTTATAGGAAATGGAGAGGCATGGCTGAATGGTTACAAGGGGATTTGGCCATCCTTGTGCCTTCCTATAGAGACATAATTAATTAAAAAATAGAGATGATGTTTCAGTTTAAATGGAGGGTGATAACCCTTGGTCGAATAGCTCTAGTGTCCCTTCATGTTGGCGCCAAATTGGATGGGAGATGATGCTTGGCCGAATAGGGAGAGGACTTTTCATCTTGGTGCCTAAATGAGACCACATGCAAGGCACATGGGGGCTGGTCATATGGCATGCACATGGGTGATCTAGGGAGCCTTGTGGTGCACCCTTGTGCATGGAATGATGGCTGGTCATGTGCTCCATCTTGGGCATGCATGTGTCTCCTACCAAGCTAGCTTGAGTGTGGAGCTAGTTAGCAAGCATGGGCTGTTTGTGAACAAGCTTCCTAGCCGAATCCTTATGAGCTCCATAACAACATGTTCAGCTATATTCAGCTACCTTTGACATCACTTTTGGCAACTCAGCTCCAAATAGTCCAACTAGCTGAGTTTAGCTAGCCTTAAGCTCCTCCAGCTGAATCGAGCTTTCCTTAGTGTTCCATGAGCTGCCTTGTACTTTTTGAGCTGTTTGTGAGTTGCATATGACGTCCAAATCATCCACCAAGCTATCTTATCGTGCATCACACTCCAATGTACCTATATGTGCAAGGAAACAAGGTAAGTCCATGATAATGGGCTGTTATGAGCTAAATACCTTGCTACCATGTATTATTATGATGATTTGAGCTATGTTTGAAGGTCATGAGCTAATTATATCATCTCAAAATATGTGTAAGATAATGCATGAAGCTTAAGAGTTAATATGAATGCATATGAACTAATAAATTGAATTATAATGATGCTCCCTTGATTTATATAAGGTAATCATGTTTAATATGATTATAAGACCATCCTAACATGCTTAAATATCAATGTGCGTGCTGTGTTCATTCTAAGTTATTCTTTAATTACATAACAAGAATTCTTATCATGAATTGTATTATAAAAGCATGTAGTATATAACTAATATATAGTAATTTCAATATAAAGGTGTTAAAGAGTACTCCCTTTATTGATGAAAACGTGCTTGCATCAGCTATCTCATGCCTTCTCATAAATTAAGCTCCATTTGGCTACAACAAGCTCACCAACGAGCATCTAGGTGTCATGGCATCCAATGGGCAGTAACTTGTCATGAAAGGTCACGTTATAAGGTAACCTTTCATCATTTGAGCTACTTCCCATGTGTATGAGCTGAAGATGAGCTGGTCATAGATGTGTTATAAGCAGATGAGTCTTTGAACAACTTCTTGTGTAAAGGCACCTCTTGGAATGGTAACTATTCATGAAAAGGCACGATTCTACAAAAATTAACCTACGCCATATTTGAAGTACTATGTGTGGTAGTGATGATGGTGCAACTCTCCAGCTGAAATGAGATGTCTGGCTAGCTCAAAAGTTCAGCTCAAGTCAGCTTTGAGCTCGGAGGGTAGCTGACAACTTTGTCTTAAAATGAGCTTGAGTTGTCCCTGAGTTGTCCTAGTCATTTTTCCATTGCTCTTAGACTCCAATGCTAGCTTAAGTTAGCTCCCATCATGTGGTCACTTATGTACCTACAAAAAAAAGCATAATATAAGCTAAGTATTAAAAGTAATAAACATATATAAAGATGTGGTTTATAATAATAACTCCATACATCACATAGTAGTAGCATCATAACTATAAATGTAATGTAAGTAAACTATTATTATAATTATTGTATAAAGAAAGAATAAGTTAGAGAAAATCCCCCTTTGATTATTATGAAAGGTTGGAGATGCAAGGATAACCATGGTGCTGAATTGGATCACATCATCCCCATTCTTTAAATTGATTTATCCTCAAATCAAAAGGTGATTTCTCTCCAACGTCCCTCCATCCAATAGTTGTTGCTTTGTTATCAATGAGGATCTCTTCAATAGGCGCTTGTTCGAGATATGTCCATGACATATTGTTTTGAATGGTTAAGTTCCTTGATATTCCAAAAGTAATGTCCATAACTTTCCAATCGGCATGTTCATTGAATCTTCATGAGTCATGTCCATTAGTTCTTCTACGATCATATCCTTTGAATGAATAATTGTGTCATTTTGCTGCTCATTGGACACATCTTTTGAATTTTCAATGGTCACGTCTCCAAATCTTTCAATTTGACAAATGGCGTCGCTTGGTATATCCTACAAGTTAAAGAAAAATTCTACATTTTCAAAGTTAGAATAATCATCTTCAACCTTGTGATCTGTCAATAGGCATTCTCGTATCAAGAACTTTGAAAAATAAGCATTGGGTTTCAGATTAGTTTCCTCCATGCTTACTGATGTTTTTCCTTTCCTCATAGCCTTAACACTTTGTTTCATTTTGACTTGATCATTATGAACTTGTTTCGGCGTTAAAGGAGTAAGGATACTCTTCTTCCCTCTATGGTTGAACGAGTATTGATTGGTGAAACAATCATGGATAGTCATTTTGTCATATTGCCATGGTCTTCCAAGAAGTAGATGGCTAGTGTGTATAGGGACAACATCACACATAACCTCGTCCTTGTATTTGCCAATTGAGAAAGGAATTATCACCTATTTGTTTACGTTGAGTTCTTCTCTTTCATTAAGCCATTGTAGCTTGTATGGACTCAGATGCTTCATTGTTTTTAAGCCAAGTTTTTCCACCATGATTGTGCTGGCTACATTAGTACAACTCCCACCATCTACGATAACAAAACATACCTTTTCATTCAGATGACGTCGGGTATGAAAGATATTTTCTTGTTTTGCATTGTCCTTCATTACTTGAGTGTTCAAACTTCTTTTAATTACCATAATTTCTCCTTCAACGGTAGTGATGTAAGGCTATCCAAGCTTCTTCAATGATGGAGAAGTTGTCAGCCTTGTTGTTTCCTGATCTAGGAGAGACACCAAATGTCGCACTTGAATTAAAAAGCAATCTACAAAAATAAAGGAAAGAAATGATTAAATGGAAATAATAAAATTAAAAAAGAAATGAATTAAAAAATGAAATGAAGGAATAGAGATGTTATCAAAGATAGGTTGCGGAAGTGTTGTAGAATTATCCTTCAAATGTAATATGATTCGACCTCCAATGATGATAATGAACGTTGAATTTGATGATAGATTAAAGATGATTCAATGGTGAAGAAATGGTAATGAAATTGTGATGATGTTGGCGTGAAGGTGATGGAATATGGAAGGATGAAGGTAGTATCTTAAATAAGCCAAAGAAGAAGAAAAGCTATAGAAAGCTTATCCCCGTCCTCTATAAACTTAAGTAAGGGGTGGTATGTTGGTACTTGAACCCTCTAGTTATAAGAACTAGGAACTCAAAGTATCAGTGAAAGGGGTTGATACCACAAACTTAAAAAGTTTGCTTAATCGATATAATTTTAAAGAACTTGAAGAGAGAATTCTCACAAAGAGCTTAATATATTCAAAAGGGTTGAGTTTACAAATGAATGAGCCTTCCTATTTATAGGTTTTGGAAGGGTTGGCCGAATAAATACATGCATATTCGGCTAGATACATGATTTTAAATGAAAATGCATGATGTTTTGATGAATGGAGATGTCCTTGGTCGAATGGTCTCCTTGTTGGTTCATATTGGCGCCAACTTGAACAGTCATCTTGCTTTGGCCGACTAGAGAGGCATCCCTTCACTTTGATGCCTAATTGTTCCACACGCATGGCACATGGGTAGACTGGTCATGAGGCACTCACATGGGGTCGTATGATGCTTGTATTTAGGCTCGTCCATGTAATGAAGATACGCAACAATCTAGGCATGACTTGGCTTCCAACATGTGTCTAGGTGACATGGCATCAATTGGGCAACAACTTGTTATGAAGGGTCACATTGTGAGTAAGGTAACCTTTCAACAATTGAGCTACATCCCATGTGTGATGTAAGGCAATTCTACCTCTTCGATTGATTATAGATCTAGGAAGGAAGCAAAACAACCTGCATAAGTGAATGGCTCAAAATAGATGGTTTGGTGGTAGATGTAAAGGTGAATAGGGTTGGATATTTATGATAAGAGAGATGGTAGCGGAAGATTGTTGATATGCTATGGGTTTGGTTGATAAAACAATGGAATGGTTGTGAGGATAGTATCTTAAAGAAGACTCAAAGAAGAACCAATGCTATAGAGAGCAAAGACCCAGACTTTATATTGTTTTTTTAAGGGGTGGTAAAAAGGACTTGGACCCACTATCTATATGGAGATAGGAACCACAAGTATCGAAGGGAAAGGTTGACGCCACAAGTAAATGATTTACTTGATAAGTCGATAAAAGTCACAAGGACTTAAGAAAAGAGAATAATCTCACTTTAATTAATCAAAAAGGTCTACTTACAAATGAAATATGATAGCCTATTTATAGGTTTTGGAGGGGCATGGCCGAATGGTTACAAGGGGTTTCAGCCAGCCCTTTTGTATCCCTATAATGACATAATTTAATACATAATTATCTTGAATAAATAGGTGTTGGTTCGGTTGAAATGTAGGAACATGTCTCATGGCCGAATAACACTTGTATCCCTTCAAGTTGGCGCCAAATGGGAGAGGAAATGATACTTGGCCGAATGGTTATATGTGATGTACCCTTGTTTGGCTTTTGATGCCACTTGATGTAAGGCACTTGTACCTTAACAATTGATTATGGATCTAGGAAGGAAGCAAAATAACCTGCACAAGTGAATGGTTCAAAAAGATATGGTTAAGGGTGGTAGACGTTAGGATGAATAGGTGGGTTATTTAAATGAGAGATGGAAGCGGAAGATGATTGATATAGCTATGGGTTATGGCTGATGAAACAAATGGATGATTGTGAGGATAGTATCTTAAAGAAGACTCAAAGAATAACCAATGCTATAGAGAGCAAAGACCCAGACTTTATATAGCTTCTTCAAGGGGTGGTATTAAGTACTTTGACCCACTAGTTATAGGAACTAGGAACTAGGAACCAGAAGTATCAAGGTGAAACGAAAGGGGTTGACACCACAAGTATAAAATACTTGATAAGTCAATAAAAGTCACCAGGACTTAAGGAAGAGAATAATCTCACTTATATTAATCAAAAAGTCTGAATACAAATGATATATGCTTTCCTATTTATAGGAAATGGAGAGGCATGGCCGAATGGTTACAAGGGGATTCAGCCAGCCTTGTGCCTTCCTATAGAGACATAATTAATTACAAAATAGAGATGATGATTCAATTTAAATGTAGGGTGATAACCCTTGGCCGAATAGCTCTAGTGTCCCTTCATGTTGGCGCCAAATTGGATGGGAGATGATGCTTGGCCGAATAGGGAGAGGGCTCTTCATCTTGGCACCTAAATGAGACCACATGCAAGGCACATGGGGGCTGGTCATATGGCATGCACATGGGTGATCTAGGGAGCCTTGTGGTGCAGCCTTGTGCATGGAATGATGGCTGGTCATGTGCTCCATCTTGGGCGTGCATGTGTCTCCTACCAAGCTAGCTTGAGTGTGGAGCTAGTTAGCAAGCATGGGTTATTTGTGAACAAGCTTCCTAGCCGAATCCTTATGAGCTCCATAACAACATGTTCAGCTATATTCAGTTACCTTTGACATCACTTTTGGCAACTCAGCTCCAAATAGTCCAACTAGTTGAGTTTAGCTAGCCTTAAGCTCCTCCAGCTGAATCGAGCTTTCCTTGGTGTTCCATGAGTTGCCTTGTACTTTATGAGCTGTTTGTGAGCTGCATATGACGTCCAAATCATCCACCAAGCTATCTCATCGTGCATCACACTCCAATGTACCTATATGTGCTAGGAAACAAGGTAAGTTCATGGCATTGAGCTGTTATGAGCTAAATACCTTGCTGTCATGCATGAATATGGTTATGTGAGCTATGATTGAAGGTCATGAACTAAATATATAATCTTATAATATGTATGAACTAATGCATAAAGCCTAAGTGCTAAAATGAATGCATATGAGCTGATAAAATGAATGATAATTATGCTGCCTTGATGTATATGTGATAATCATGCTTAAATGAATGCAAGACTAATATAGCATACTTAACATGCTTGAAATAACATTGTGGATATATGTTGTATGCATGAATATCATTTAACATGGTATTCATAATAAATGATAAATGGAAACATGTAATAATAATATCCTAAGAAATCATATGTAATCATAGCATATATTTCAATGATATGAAAGACATGATCAGCTAGGCATAGGATGGAATTATTATGATAATTTATACTAACATGTGAATGCATGCTTATGATAGAATAGAATGCATGAATGATATAATATAAGAGAGGGTAAGGAAGAACTCCCTTAGAAACAGCTTTGAATAACATCCATGGTGTGATAAAGTCATGGAGAAAATTGGAGCTAGTTTGGATCGTATCATCCTCCCCTTCTTTTAGGCGAATTGTCCTCAAATCAAAGTAGTTTCTCATTGAAGACTTTCTTGATGTAGGAAGGATTGAATCTTTATGTTTTCCTCCAATAGATGATTCACACGAAATGCTCAACCTCTTGGCTTCAAATAAGGTAACTTCATGTCCTTTATTGGGAGGACATAATGTTTGGAAACTGTCACATGTCCTTTGATTCAAAAATTGTGTCTTGTCCTCGAAAGGTTGTATCCTTTCAAAACATTGTATCTTTTCACTCTTACTCCTTGAATCATCATGATGGTTAGTGAAGAAATTTAACTTTTGATCTCCTTCAAGCAAGTGGATAAAGTCAACAACTTTAAGCTTTGTGTTCTTCCAGATGATGGCCTTTAAAAAGGTGGAAAATGCTTGCTTCACACCATCGTAGTGGCAAAATATGATGTACCAATCAAACTCAAATTGACAAATGATCTTTTCATCATAGATTGATTGGATAACACCACTTATACTAATCAAATTGCTGCAAAATTAATCAAAGTTATAAAATGAAAAACTAATAACAAAATGAATAGAATTAGCAAACCAGGGTGGATGTTTAATGGGCATTGGTTGCATGATGATGGAAAACTCCATTGGTTGCTGAAATCTCTTCAATAGTTGTAATGTACTTAGAGCCTCAATGATCACAACTTGTGGCAATTCAAGTGACACATCTTTTTGAACTTCAAGTGACATAACTGTTGGAACGTCAAAGGACATGTCTTGTGGATTACCAAAGGTCACACCTATTGGTTCTTCAAAAGACATGTTTCTTAAATTTTCTACTTGAAAAGATATGTCTCTTTGAATATTCTGCAAGGAAAAAGAAGTAGTAGAAGAAGAATTGTTAGGTAAAATTTGTCCTTCTGATGCGATCACGGTCGGACCTCGACGATCGATTGTGGATCTAGGAAGGAAGCAAAACAACCTACATAAGATAAACATAAGAAACGTATAATTTACGGTGGTAAAGGTGATGGTATATGGTCGGTTTAAGAAATGGTAGTGGAAGACTCGGTTGTGGTAATAATATGGATAATGAAATATGGAATGGTAAAAACGATAGTATCTTAAAGAAGACTCAAAGAAGAACCAATGTTATAGAACAACGACCCAAATTTATATTGCTTCGATAAGGGATGGTAATTCGGACTTTGACCCGCTAGTTATAAGAACTAGGAACCATAAGTATCAAGGTGATAGGAATGACGCCACAAGTAACGAATTACTTGATAAGTCGATAAAAGTCACGAAGGACTCAATTAAGAGAAAACTCTCAAATTATCATTAAAACAAAAGTCTATCCTTACAATGTAATATGAAGACTACTTATAGAACTAGAAATGCATGTATGCTAGATGAACTAATGCATGGTCGAATAATTACAATCAAAGACATAATTTCATGCACAATTTAGGGGTGGGTTCGGTTGTAGTGGTGGACAAAGCTTAATGGTCGAATGTTCCTTTGATAGCTGGTGGAAAACAACATTACGTGGAGACAAGGGCAAGTGGAGTTGTAGAAGCTTGTCTCCTTGATTGATTTAGCACGTGCATCCTTCATTAGAGAACAAATGGAGACAAACAACTTTGGAATCACATGGGCTGTGCAGATCACTTCTTTCTCACGCACATGGGGTGTCTAGTGCCTCCTTTTCACGCACATGGGCTGTTTGCAGATCAGCAAATGGCGTGTATTACCTTCATTTTAATTTGCTTGATCCTAGTGGGAAGATTATAATAATGAAGCTGGTGGTGATCCAATTTGATGAGTTGTTCTTGTTTTCTTTAATCCTCAAAAAGCTTCCAAAACATGTACCTCCTTTTCTAACTTTCATACGTGTTTTATGAGCTGGTAGGAATCTGGATAATGCTCCTTAAAACCGTCCATCATGGGCATTTTATTCATGTCCCCTTTAGTGCTTATCATGCTGCCATTTAATACTCCTTACTCCATCATCTATTAATCGTGGAAATGCTTTGACAATGCTTCTAAAATGTTGTTCAACTTGTTCCATATTCTAATACCATTATTGCCGTGTCTTGTGCCATAAAGATATGTTAAAGAACTCCTCAAAAACCGTCCAGTATGGAGCATGAGCTTTGTGTTCCCTACAAGTGCAAATGAACTAATATTAACGTGATAGTGCTGTTATAAAACAAGAACAAATGCTTCTATGTTATGAGCTGGAATTGATTGTGAAAATAAGGCTCCAACGTTCTTCCATATTATAATAGCTTGTTGCTGATTTTTGTGCCATGGAAGCAAGTTACTTTAACACTAAACTAAATAAATAACACGTGAAAGATGCATATAAGATAATCTAATGAAGTGTACTGGACTGGGTTAATTTCCGTGTGTGTATGTGTTTACTTAGGAGCTAACATGCATGATTTAATAACTAGAAAATGCCATGAACATGTAAACAAAATTCAAGAAACTAATTGAATGCACATGAGTTAAAATAAATAATAAACATGCTATTTTATGTTGAATGCATATTATGAATATACGTGAAACATATTGGAATGCAATGAACAATATAAACGAAATGCAATCATGTGAAAGTAAGAACATGAGTACATGAATAACACGTGAACATGCTAAGATGATACAAAACTAATATAGTAGCATGATATGCAAATGAGATAACTATGGATGCATGTGATGTTATTATAGAAACATGTTTACATGAATTCAAAACTAGTAATATGCATGACATGTATGAAATTATGAATGATATGCAAATCTTATCCTAAGATGCTAAAACAACTTAAATACTAATATGCAATGTAATGCATAAATAAGTAAATAAGTAATAAAGTAAGGAGTTACTCCCTTAGAGTAATCAAGGTAGAACATCCTTGAAGTGTTTATTTCACGGAGAAAGCCGGTGCTAAACGTGCTCACATCATCCTCCCTTTTTTTTTGGCGATTTGTCCTCAAATCGAAATGATTTCTCATTGAAGACCTTCTTGATGTAGGATGGATTGAATCTTCATACCTTCCTCCAATGGTCAACCCCTTGACTTCGTATTTGGTAACTTCATATTTCCTTGAATCATCATGAGGGTGGATGGATAGCTTTTCTTTCACAACATTTATTTGCAAATTGGAGAGTGGTAATTTCTTATCAAGATTGCAAAGAAACTTATCTTCGCAACTCAATACATCAATTCCATGTTTTTGAATCGTCCCTCCAAATGGTAAATAAAAGTTAGTAGGTAAATCAATAACAAAAGGTTTGGAAAGAGCAAACCTTGGATGAAGCTTAATGATATCATTGGGTACCACTTCCTTCTTTGAAACATGACGATGCTCGATCATCAATGTGTTTGACATGTTTCTGGAAGTACTCCTCACGTCATCCTGCAACAATGAAAATTCAAGAATAGAAGAAGAATTGTTAAGGGTGTTAGTGCAAATTGAAATTTGACACTCTTTTTCATTTGCACAAACAATTTCTTTTTCAAGCTCTTTATTTTCACTCTCGTTCTCACTTTGGACTCCAACATTTCTCTCATCAATTTTTTTATTGCTCTCAATGTCGGTTTCAACTTTCACTTCTTCTTCTTTTTTGCAAACACTTTCTTTTTGTAGTTGTTCTTGCAATTGTGTTTCTTTGACGAAATTGTCAACACACTTTTGAAGACAAGCTAGACTTTCGGGATTAAAACATGCAAAATTCCTTGGCTCTCTTCTCGTTGAAATTTTGACATTGCTTCTTGTTTGAAAATTGGAATCCTTCTGGTAAGATCTTCTGCTACAATTGGGTATAGAACTAGAACAGGATTGAGTGTCGTCTCTCATCTTGATTTCGCCTCTGATCTTCGGCGGAGGTGTTTGTGAACAAGAACGTTTTTCGATTATACGATCCATCGTCTTTATGATTGGGTTGAGATTTTCTTTGAGCAAACTCCTCAATTCTCGACTGAAATCTTGAAATTGAGAATTTGATAAAATATCTCGTTTGTTATCTCCTGTATAATCATTTGGTATCCGAGCTAGTTGGAAGAAGCACCATACATCAAGCGAGATAATCGTATCATGCGGTAATCAGAGTTTTTGGTGGAAGAAGCAACGCACAACGAAAATACAAAAAAAGTGCAACTCTCTTGTGCAAGAAAAGGAAATCGAAAATTACAAGTTGCAAGTGAAAAAAAATCGAAAATCAGTAAAAGAAAGAAAAGTCGAAGCATTCATCAACAAGTTTATCACCGAGCCATTCAAAGAAAGCCTTTGATTGATTGTGGTGATAGAAAGGTTGTGAAGTAATGTGTGTAAGTAACATTTTTTTTCTTTCTATTTCTAAGACACCTTTGTATATTTTTGTTTTCCATTCCTACTAACCTTTTTTGTAGCCAACGCACATCGAGTAAAATCTACTTGATACGGTTTTGAGTAAAGTCATTTTAGGACTTGACATAAAGAGAATTGAGCAGTAAAAGGCAAGAGTGAACATCAAGGGTAAAAAGCCATCCCGAGTTAAACACGAGTGTTGAACGACATTCAAAGCTTTCTCCTTGAAGTGTTTATTTCACGGAGAAAGCCGGTGCTAAACGTGCTCACATCACCTTCACTCTGCTTCTCTTCTTTATACTCATCCTTTTCAAATTTACCACTTTTAATTTGCTCCACTACTTTTAAAACATCCTTTTCAGCTCCAAAAGATTCATTTCCAATTGTTCTTGTCTCCTCAAAACGTTCTTCTTCAAAGCTTCAAACATCTCAGTCCGTATGTTTTGCAAGGACTAAATGAAGATGAAAAGGTAGAAGTCATAGAGCAAGTACTTGTGTCATTTTCAATTGGGAGATATGAAGATGAGGTCTTGTGTGATGTTGTTTCCATGAATTCAAGCCATCTTCTCCTCAGACGTCCTTGGCAGTTTGGTAAACGAGCATCGTATGATGGGTTCTCCAACAAATATTCATTCAAACACCAAGGGAGAAAGATCGCGTTGGTTCCAATGTGCCCAAATCAAGTCCATGAATTCCAAGTTATCGTCAAATCACGTATAGAGGAATGGAAGAAAACTAAAGCCATGAATAAAGTTGAAAAAGAAGTTTCACGTGAGAAACAAATAACAGTGGAGGGAGATAAGAATGAAAATGAGAAAATTGATGTGAGAAACGTTGGAGTTGAAAATGAGAAAGTTGAAAAGATTGAATTTGGGAGCAAAGGGGGAAGTGCGTGTAGAAGAGAAAATGAAAAGATTCTAAGTGAGGTTGTGGTTAAAAGATATGGTGGAGTTGAACATGCACAAATCAAAGAAGAACATTGTGAGAAAACCATGACATTTGGAGTTGAAAATGAGAGAGTGATTTTGCATGAGAAAGCCATTGAAGTAATTGAAAATGAGAGTAAGAGCATCGAGAGTGAAGATGAGTGTGTTGAAAAACATGAGCATGAAAGTAAAGAATGTGAGGAGAAGGAAGTTTTGTTTTATACTAATCAATTTTTTTCTTCTATTCATTTTTTGAGTTTGCAGGTTATTCCAAGGGACATTCAAGATGATTCAAGCATCATTTCTTTTGAAATTCCAAAAGATGTGTCACTTGAAATTATAAAGAACACGTTCATTAACCTTCAAAGTACATTCACCTCATACTCAAGAACGAATGAACATTATAAAAGGGAAGATTCAATGAACCTAACTATGGAGAACATTAAGAGTCCAAACTCATTCATTCAAGAATTTAATCCTTTCATTTCCTTTGATTCTAAATTATCTAATTCTAACATTGTTTTATTTTTTAGATTGTTGATTCAAAAGCAAAGACTTGAACATGTGAAGCATTTTGAGCAAAGAAAGCGATGCAAGATGAGAATGAAAGAATTTCCATTCAAACGAAGATCAAAGTTGTTCCCTTATGTACCAAGCATCAATTTGGGGACAAATCACCTTAAATAAGGGGGGGATGATGTGATCCTACGGACCACCAAGTTCAAACAAAACATTCTCACAACTTTGAAGTTCTTCCAAAATGATTCTAAGGGAGTTCTTCCTAATTTTATTTCTTATTTACTCATTTATGCTTTATATGTGTTATAAGAATGATTTGACATTCTAAACTATGCTTGAATATTCATATATTGTCCTATCTTTGCATCTTATATGATATTCATGCATGTCACATCTTTAATCAGCTTGTTTCATGCATATGTTACACATTCCTTACTTATGTTATCATATAAATTGCATTAATATATTAGCCATGGCATCATGTGTTACATTAGAATGTTACTTATTACTTATTCATTACCTTGAGCATTGTAACTTATATACATTTTGTATTTAGTACAAGGTACATTCAAGGCAATCCAATGGACAGATTCACGTCACTCATATATATCGCCATTTTTGAACATGTTCCAAGCATCTTTGGGTGATGAAGATTCTTAACATTTAATTCCCTATCTTTTAGCTTTCCAACGCACTTTTAATCATATCAATCCGATATTGGGAGCTCACGATATGCCCAGATTAATTAAGACAGTGCATGCAGGAAATAAGTACGAGATTTACACCAAATGAAGAGCCATGTTCACACCTGATGCATTTCCACCTTCATGAATCCATTTATGGCGTGTACAACCATACAAGGAGGCTAAAGGACTTGTTCACATTCAAGGGAGATGGATGCATTATTTTCAAACTCATTCACCAAATCCAAGTGCATGAAGGGAGCCTATGAGTCACGTTCACACTTGGTACATGCATTCCAAAGGGGGCCGAACATACAATGAAACATTCCTCCAAATTCATGCAAGGAAATGAACCAACATGTTCACATCAAGAGACGATGAATTCGGCTATGAAGATATATTCACTTAAATGGATGAACATTCATTTATTTTATTAGTCCATGAACTTGCATAGGGGACGTATATTGTATCTACTTAAGGATGAACATTCATCCATGAATGTTCAATCATTAAATCTTGTATGTGCATCCTAGACATCTCTTAGGCCTATAAATAGCTTTCCATTTCATTTGTAAAAGGCAATTCATTTTGTTTAATCAAATATTTGTGAGAGTTTCTCTCTTTAGTTCTTAAGTGAACTTTATCAACTTATCAAACTTATGCTTGTGGCGCCACCCCTATCTATGTCACCCTGATACTTCTGGTTCCTATCTCTTTATAGATAATGGGTCAAAGTCCTTGTTTACCATCCCTTAAAGAAGCAATATAAAGTATGGGTCTTTGTTCTTTAACATTGGTTCTTCTTTGTTAGCATCCAATAACCCTAGACAAATTATGTAAACAAATAATTAGATAGGAATTGAGCTATGATAATTATGAATGCATGCTTCCACATATGTTAATAATGCAAATGAGCTAACTATGAATGCATATGTATTGAATGAGTTATATAAAAATGTGAATTAATAAGTCATGCATGAATATCATATATTATACATATAAATGACAGCATATAACATTCAAGCATAATTAAAAATAAGATAAACATATTCACATGACATGTAATGCATAAATAAGTAAATAAATAATAAAATAAGGCATGACTCCCTTATAATCATCTTGGAAGAACTTCAAAGTTGTGAGTATGTTTTGTTTGAACTTGGTGGTCGGTAGGATCACATCACTTGAAAATGGTGATATTGAGTCTGAGCTTTAAGAAGAAGAAGAGCCACATGTAGATGCCAATAAATAAGCAGAAATTGAGGCTTCCTGATGTGATCCTGTTTAGCACCAACTTTCTTCATGACATACTCACATCATTGAAGATCCATCAAGCTCAATATAAGGGAGTTCTACCTTACTATATATTATATTTACTCATTTATACACTATATATTATTATGAACATACATTTGCATATTTAAACTATACTTGAATTATCATAACATGTGCATTCATTCATTATCTCCTATGGTTTGCATCATTGATTGATTTCATGCATATAATCTATAGTTATAATAATATAATATTCTTTCATTATCATATGATGCATGAGTTATTATTATAACATATAGTCCACATCTTTATATGATTATTGTTTTAATACTTATAATATGTTTTTTAGGTACATATGTGGTCACATGATGGGAGCTAACTTAAAGCTAGTATTGGAGTCCAAGAGCTATGGAAATATGACTAGGACAACTCTGGGACGACTCAAGAACATTTTGGGACAAAGTTGTCAGCTACCCTCCGAGCTCATAGCTGACTTGAGCTGGACTTTTGAGCTAGCTAAACATCTCATTTCAGTTGGAGAGTTGCACCATCATCGCCACCACACAAAGTACTTCAACTATGGTCTAGGTTAATTTTTGTGGATTCGTACCTTTTCGCGAAGAGTTGCCATTCCAAGAGGTGCCTTTTCACAAGGACATGTCCTTCATCTATGGCCAGCTCTTCAGCTCATACACATTGATTGATGTAAGGCTAACCAGGCTTCTTCAATAATGGAGAAGTTGGTAATCTTGTTGTTTCCCGATCTAGGAGAGACTACAAAATGCTACACTTTGAATTAATAAGTAATCTACAAAAATTAAAGAAAGAAATGATTAAGATGGAAATATAAATAAGAAATGGAAGAAGAAAGGAAATGATAATAATTGAAATGGCTAGAAATGTTATCAAAGATGGGCTGCGGAAGTGTTGTTGAATTATCCTTCAAATGTTGATGAATTCAGCCACCATTGGTGATGATGCACGTGATTCTTGATGAATGTTGATGGATAATTCAATGGTTAAGGAATTGGTGATGAATATGGTAATGGGATGGTTATAGAGTTGGCGTGAAAGTGATGGATAATGGTGAAGGAAATAGTATCTTATAAAACTAAGAAGGAACCAATGTTATAAAGAACAAAGACCCGTTTCTTATAAGTTTTATAAGGGATGGTAGCAAGGACTTTGACCCACTAGTTATATGAACTAGGAACCAGAAGTATCAAGGAAGGGATTGACGCCACAAACTTTAGAAAAGCTTGCTTAATCGATATAGTTCTAAAAAGAACTTAAAGAGAGAATAATCTCACAAGAGTTTAATTTATCAAAAGGGGTGTGTTACAATGTAAATAGCCTAGCCTATTTATAGTTTTCAAAGGGTTTAGGCCGAATAGATACTTGATTGTCCGGCCAAGGTTGAAACCCCTTTGAAAATACATGATTTAAATGAAGATACATGCTCTTGGCCGAATGGTTATGTCTTGGTTAGGCCCTAAGGATGATTTGAATGCATTTGGAAGTTATTAGGGCGCCAAAATGAAGAGGAAAGAGTCTTTGGCCGAATAGGAAGCATCCCTTGGTGTTTTGGCGCCAATTTGATGTCACATGGAGTGCACATGCTTGAATGATGCACATGGCAGCCTACTTGAACACATATGGGTCTTCTTGCAAGGTTTTGGTGAGGTTGCAACCATAGGATGATGTCTTGAAGTCCATGAAATGAAGATAGGTAGCAACTAGGCGTGACGTAGCTTCTAACGTGCATCTAGGTGTCATGGTCTTCAATGGGCAGCAACTTGTCATGAAAGGTCAAATTTGTGGAAGGTAACTTTTCATAATTTGAGCTACTTTCCATGTGTTTGAGCTGAAGATGAGCTGGCCATAGATGAATTACATGAAGATGAGTCATAGGACAACTCCTTGTGAAAAGGCACCTCTTGGAATGGCAACTATTCGCGAAAAGGTACGAATCCACAAAAATTGACATAGATCATATTTGAAGTACTCTGTGTGGTGGTGATGATGGTGCAACTCTCCAGCTGAAATGAAACATCTAGCTAGCTCAAAAAGTCCAGCTCAAGTCAGCTATGAGCTCGGGGGTCAGCTGGCAACTTTGTCCCAAAATGTTCTTGAGCTGTCTCGGAGTTGTCCTAGTTAAGTTTCCATAGCTCTTGGACTCAATGCTAGCTTTAAGTCAGCTCCCATCATGTGGCCGAACATGCATCTACAAAAGAAAGCATAATATCAGCTAAGTATATGAATTATTATAAAGTAATAAGAATGTGCATATTATAAAGATGTGAACTATAGGTTATAATAATAATTCATGCATCATATGATAATGAATGAATATTATTATTACAACCATAGATTATATGCATGAATATCAATCAATGATGCAAACCATAGGAAATAATGAATGAATGCACATGTTATGATAATTCAAGCATAGTCTAATATGAAAATGTATGCTCATAATAATATATAGTGCATAAATGAGTAAATATAATATAAAGTAAGGTAGAACTCCCTTATATTAAGCTTGATGGAATTTCAATGATGTGAGTATGTCATGCAAAAAGTTGGTGCTAGATAGGATCACATCCTCCTCCCCTTCTTTTGGGCGATTTGTCCTCAAATCGAAAGGTGACTTCTCCAAATTGTTCTCCCATTCATAGGTCATCTTTATGAAATGATCTTTATGAAAAATTTCATCCCTTGAATAAGTTCCTTGAATGTCCATGACCTAAAAAGGAAAGGAATCTCATAAGTAAGAGAATGATTAATGATAAATAAGTGAAAGAAAAACTCCCTGTCTATGTTTGCTAGATGATCAAGAGTCATGTCTTTTGATGAATATTGTCTTCAATGATCATATCTCTCGGTACCCCAAAAGACATATTGTTTGATTCTTCAAAAGACATGTTCATTGAATGAAAATTCATAATTTTTTGCTCTTGAAGGATCGCATCCATTAAGCCTTTATGATTCACGTCTTTTGGCTCTTTCCTTTGAAAGATTATTTCCTTTGAATCATCCTTGCCATCACAATTTGATAAGGTTATACCATCGACACGGATCAAATTGCTGCAAAATGAATCAAAATTAGTAATTGAAAAACTATTGACAAGATGAATGGAATTATCAAACCAGAGTGGGTGTTTAATGGGCGTTGGTTGCTTAATGATGTAAAACTCCATTGGTCGTTGAATTCTCTTCCACAGTTGTAATGAACTTGGAGCTTCAATGATCATAACTTTTGGCACTTCAAGTGACACATTGTTTTGAATTTCAAGTAGCATAACTGTTGGATCGTCTAAGGACATGTCTTGTGGATCACCAAAGGTCACACCTATTGGTTCTTCAAAAGACATGTTTCTTGAATCATCAACTCAAAGTGATATGTCTCTTGGATTATCCTGCAAAACAATAGGAAGAATAGATGAAAGAGTAAGGTTAGTTAAAATATGTTCTTCATTCTCCTCTTTATCTCCAAATTCATCCTTTTCAACTTTTTCATTTTCAACTCCAACGTCTTCTGCATCCACTCTCTTTTGTTCAACTTCAAAAAGATTTTGTTCATTTTTCACCGAACGTTCTTTTTCAAGTTGCTCCTTCATTGTTTAAATGCGTTCCCTCAAGGTGTTTTGATCATCATTTACTCGGCTAGAGGATAATGGAGTCAAGATGATTTTTCTTTTATTGTGGTAGAATGAATACCAATTTGTTAATCCATCATACAATGCCCATTTATCAAACTGCCAAGGTCGACCGAAAAGAAGATGGCTTGAATTTATGGAAGCAAAATCACAAAAGACTTCATCTTCATATCTCCCAATTGAAAAGGGCATAAGTACTTGCTCTATGACTTCAAACTCTTCATCTTCATTTAATCCTTGCAAAACGTATGGGCTGGGATGTTTGAATGTTGTAAGTCCCAACTTCTTGACCATGTATGTTCTTGCAATGTTTGTACAACTTCCTCCGTCAATAGCTACAAGACACACTTTACCATCTACATGGCAACGAGTGTGAAATGTATTTTTTCTTTGCTGTTCATCCTCCAATATTTGGAAAGATGGAAGATCACAAGACATTGTTAGTATATAAAAAAATTAAAACCTTACCAGCACGCTCACAAAAGTCTCACTTGGCCACTCCAAAGAAAATTAAGACTTCACTCCACTCGCACTCGTGTTTTCACTCGGGGATATGTTCTTGGCTTTTTCTGATCCTCCTTCTGTTCTCACCCTCTCGTTTGCCTTTTACCACTCAATTCTCTCTTGTGGTCCTTTTTAAGAACTAACTCAAGATTGAGCAAGTTTCTTAGTTTGTGTGTCGGCTTAAAAGAAATGGTTAGGTATAAAAATGGTTATGACAGGGAAAATGTTAAGAAAAGGATATGGTAATGAAACAAGAAAAAAAAATGAAAGAATAAAGAAATGAAATAGTAAGAAAGTGAAGATAACTTACAACTTAAGTTGCAACACTTACTATCGTCCTTCACAAGAAACAACAAGGATACCTCCTTCTAGTTTGTTATTGGGCTGATTGTAATGTGCTTCTCTTTAAGTGTACTTTGTAACTTTTTCTCACTTTTTCTTTTGATTCTTCTTTTTCTTTCTTTTGCACTCCAAATTTTGATGTAGGAGTCTTTTTCTTTTCATTCTTTTCTTTTTTCTTCTTTTTTCTTGTTGCTTTTTTGTTGTAACACTTGCTTGCCAATCCAACTAAACTCTAATTATCACTTGATGTAAGACTAACCAGGCTTATTCAATAATGGAAAAGTTGGTAACCTTGTTGTTTCTCGATCTAGGAGAGAAACCAAAATGCTACACTTTGAATTGATAAGTAATCTGCAAAAATTAAAGAAAGAAATTATTAAGATGGAAATATAAATAAGAAATGGAAGAAGAAAGGAAATGATAAGAATTGAAATGAATAGAAATGTTATCAAAGATGGGCTGCGGAAGTGTTGTTGAATTGTCCTTCAAATGTTGATGAATTCGACCACCATTGGTGAGGATGCACGTGATTCTTGATGAATGTTGATGGATAATTCAATGATTAAGGAATTGGTGATGAATATGGTAATGAGATGGTGATAGAGTTGGCATGAAAGTGATGGATAATGGTGAAGGAAATAGTATCTTATAAAACTAAGAAGAAACCAAAGTTATAAAGAACAAAGACCAGTTTCTTATAAGTTTTATAAGGGATGGTAACAAGGACTTTGATCCACTAGTTATATGAACTAGGAACCAGAAGTATCAAGGAAGGGATTGACGCCACAAACTTTAGAAAAGCTTGCTTAATCGATATAGTTCTAAAAAGAACATAAATAGAGAATAATCTCACGAGAGTTTAATTTATCAAAATGGTTGTGTTACAATGTAAATAGCCTAGCCTATTTATAGTTTTCAAAGGGTTTAGGCCGAAAAGATACTTGATGGTTTGGCCAAGGTTGAAACCCCTTTGAAAATACATGATTTTTTTTTATCAAAATACATGATTTAAATGAAGATACATGCTCTTGGCCGAATGGTTATGTGTTGGTTCTGCCCTAAGGATGATTTGAATGCATTTGGAAGTTATTTGGGCGCCAAAATGAAGAGGAAAGAGTCTTTGGCCGAATAGGAAGCATCCCTTGGTGTTTTGGCACCAATTTGATGTCACATGGAGTGCACATGCTTGAATGATGCACATGGCAACCTACTTGAACGAACATGGAATGAAGATAGGTAGCAACTAGGCGTGACGTAGCTCCCAACATGTATCTAGGTGTCATGGTCTTCAATGGGCAGCAACTTGTCATGAAAGGTCACATTTGTAAAAGGTAACCTTTCATCATTTGAGCTACTTTCCATGTGTTTGAGCTGAAGATGAGCTGGCAATAGATGATATGTTTAGCTCATGACATGCAATCTTAGCTCACAATACCATAATCATACATGACAACAAGGTATTTAGCTCATATCAGCTCAATGCCATGGAATTACCTTGTTTCCTTGCACTTGTAGGTACATTGGAGCATGACACACGTTGGGGTAGATTGGTGGATTATTTGGACATCATATGCAGCTCACAAACAGCTCACAAAGTACGTGGCAGCTCGTGGAATACTAAGGAAAGCTCAACTCAGCTGGAGGAGCTCAAGGATAGCTAATCTCAGGTAGTTGGACTATTTGAAGTTGAGTTGCTAAAATTGATATCAATAGTAGCTGAATGTAGGTGAATGTGCTATTATGAAGCTTGTAAGGTCTCGACTAGGAAGCTCATTCACAACCATCCCCTTGCTTGCTAGCTAGCTACACACTCAAGCAAGCTTAGAGGAAGACACATGCACACCCAAGATGATTCACATGACCAGCCTTCATCCTATCCACAAGGCTGCACCACAAGGCTTCCTAGAACACCCATGTGTGTGTCATATGACCAGCCACCATGTGCCTTGCATGTGGTCTCATTTATGCGCCAAGATGAAGGGCCAAGCATCATTTCCTCATCCATTTGGCGCCAACTTGAAGGGATACAAGTTTTATTCGGCCATGAGACATGTTCCTACATTTCAACCGAACCAGCACCTATTTGTTCAAGTTAATTATGTATTAAATTATGTCCTTATAGGGAGACACAAGGGCTGGCTGAAAACCCTTGTAACCATTCGGCAATGCCCCTCCAAAACCTATAAATAGGCTATCATATTTCATTTGTAAGCAGACCTTTTAATTAAAGTGAGATTATTCTCTTTGCTTAAGTCCTTGTGACTTTTATCGACTTATCAAGTAAATTATTTACTTGTGGCGTTAACCCCTTCCCTTTAATACTTGTGGTTCCTATCTCCATGTAGATAGTGTGTCAAAGTCCTTATTACCGCCCCTTAAAGAAGCAATATAAAGTCTTGGTCTTTGCTCTCTATAACATTGGTTCTTCTTTGAGTCTTCTTTAAGATACTATTCTCACAACCATTCCATTGTTTCATCAACCAAACCCATAGCCATATCAATAATCTTCCGCTCCATTTCTTATATCATAAATAGCCTACTGTATTCACCTTTACATCTACAACCAAACAATCTGTTTTGAGCCATTCACTTATGCAGGTTATTTTTGTTTTCTTCCTAGATCCATAATCAATCGAAGAGGTAGAATTACATTACATCAAGCTGTAATCAGAGCTTTGGTGGAAGAAGCAACGTGCAACAACAACAACAATAAAAATAATACCAAAAAGAAGTGCAAGTGAAGAAATCAAAATTCAGCAAAGAAATCAAAGTACTCAAAAAGAAGAAAAAAAAGTAAAGAAAAGAAAGAAAAGTTGAAAGCACAACAACAATTCTCATCACCAAGCCATTCAAGTAAGCATTTAAATTGATTTTGGTGATAGAAAGTTGTGAAGTGACTTTGTGTAAGTAACCCCTTTTGTTCTCTTCTTTCTATTTCTAAGCCACCCTTTTCATTATATTTTTGCTTTTCCATTCATACTAACCCTTTTACAGTCGGCACACAACAAGTAAAATTTTCAGGATACGATTTTGAGTAAAGTCATTTAGAACTTGGGATAAAGAGAATTGAGAGGAAAAAGGCTAGAGCGTGCATGAGATCAGAAGAGGATAAGTAAAAGCCTTAAGTCATAGAGTGCAAACACGAGTAAATTGAGTGACATTCAAGTTTTCTTGGAGTGACTCGTGAGGCTTTGTGAGAGTATTATCTAGTAAGGTCTTTTACACATATTTTTCTTTTCTTATTTCACTAATCATGTCTCAGAGTCCAGGACGAACCCCTGAAAGAGAAGCCCCTAACTTGCAAACTCAAGTAGTTATGCATGAAATGACAAGATTGCTGAAATTAGAATTGGAGCCTTTGCATGAACGTATGGATCAATTTGAAGCATCTTTGGGTAACCGGAGAATAAATCACCCTAGAATGGAAGAATTTGAGGAAGAAGAGGCTGGAGTAACATCAGAAGCAAGAAGAGATGTTCATCGAAATCAGAATTATAACTTTAGCAACATTAAGGTAACCATTCCTCCATTTCAAGGATGAACTGATCCTGAAGCCTATCTTGACTGGGTAATCAAGATCGAGCACATTTTTTAATGTCAAAACTATATGGAGCAAAAGAAGGTCAGGCTTGCAGCTATGGAATTCGTGGACTATGCCCTAGTTTGGTGGGATCAATTGGTGAGTTCAAGAAGATGAAATGGTGAACGCCCCATCACTATGTGGAAAGAAATGAAGGCCATTATGAGGAAAAGATTCATGCCTACTCACTATCACCGAGATCATTATCATAAGCTATAAAATCTTAAACAAGGAAGCAGGAGCGTAGAAGATTATTTCAAGGAGATAGAGATAGCCATGATTCGAGCCAATGTTGATGAAGATCGAGAAGCAATAATGGCAAGGTTTCTATCTGGCTTAAACCATGCCATTGCTAACCTTGTTGAACTACAACATTATGTAGAGATTGAGGAGATGGCAATATGGCCATGAAGATTGAAGGACAGATTAAAAGAAAAGCCTTCAACAGGAGTAGTCCAAATTTGGCCACCAAATGGAAACAAGAGCCTAATACTTTCCGGAAACCAACTCCAGTCCAGGCAAATGATCATGTAGAGGTAACCAAACTATTCAACTGGGTGAATCCATCAGGGGAAAAGAAAAGAAAACTAACTCTTTTAAGATGTCCTGAGACATCAAATGCTTTAAGTGTTTTGGAAAAGGATATATGGCCAGTCAATATCCCAACTGAAATGTTATGATAGTACTTGACAACGGAGATGTTGTATCAGATTCCGAAGAACCTATATATGATGAGGAACCTGAAGTAATCCAAGACGAAGAATCAGAAGAGAATGCAAACCATGGAGAAATGCTTGTTTTAAAAAGGTGCCTACAATCACAATTATCTCAAGAGGATTTACAAAGAAACAACATTTTCCATACAAGGTGCCATGTCAAGGACAAAGTTTGCACAATGATTACAGATGGAGGGAGTTGCACAAACATAGCCAGCACTCTTATGGTTGAAAAACTTGGTTTGCCAACATTAAAGCATCCCACTCCATATAAACTCCAATGGCTCAATGAAGGAGATGAGTTAAACGTTACTAAACATGTTCTAATTCATTTTTCAGTTTGTAGGTACAAGGATGAGGAACTTTGTGACATTGTCCCTATGCATGCTAGCCACATTCTACTTGGTAGACCATGGTAGTATGACAAAAGGACCATTCATGACTGTTATCACAATCAATACACCTTTAAACATGAAGGACTCAAGGTAACCTTGGTGCCTTTGATGCCTAAAGAAGTACAACAAGATCAATTGCATATGCGAAAGAGTGTACAAGCATAACGCAAAGATAAACCACCAATGAAGAATGAAGAAGAACGAAGAATGAAACCAAACTTCTTTATTTAGAAACATGATGGCTCATTGCTGGAAAATGAAGGGTCTCCTACAAAAAATGGTGATGGTTGGGATTCAAAGTCACAACTCTTTATCAAGGGTCTTAATCTTCAAAAGGTAAGTACCCCTTCATTTGAAACCTCATCTCTCCTCACTTTTCAGGACCAACCACATGAAAGGTCACTTCCAAAAGGGATATCCCTAGAAGAATATCATTCCCAAAAGGTACTTGTTGGTAAATTATATTCCAAAGAAAGGCCTAAAAGGAGATCTTGTTAAAGGGTACCTATTGGAAGAACACATTCATTCAAAGGATGCTTTCTTTTAGCAAAGAAACATGAAGCTATGCAAGGATTCGATTTGAGGACAAATCACCCTAAAGAATGGGGATGATGCAAGTACATTTTTACCTACAAAGGGAGTACTCTTGAACATTTTTATGTTATATTTACTTTATACTAGTTTAATTATAAATGCTATTATAATACATCTCATGTTAAGGTTACTGGTTATGTAGTTAATAAATAACTAGCATGAACACATCTTCACAATATATGCACATTGTTATTTAGATTTGTTAAGCATGTTAGAATAGTCTTGCAATCATATTAAGCATGATATGTTTAGCTCATGACATGCAATCTTAGCTCACAATACCATAATCATACATAGCAGCATGGTATTTAGCTCATATCAGTTCAATACCATGGAATTACCTTGTTTCCTTGCACATGTAGGTACATTGGAGAATGAAACACGTTGGGGTAGCTTGGTGGATTATTTGGACATCATATGCAGCTCACAAATAGCTCACAAAGTACGTGGAAGCTCGTGGAATACTAAGGAAAGCTCAACTCAGCTGGAGGAGCTCAAGGCTAGTTAATCTCAGCTAGTTGGACTGTTTGAAGTTGAGTTGCTAAAAGTGATATCAATAGTAGTTGAATGTGATGCTATGAAGATTGTAAGGTCTCGAATAGGAAGCTCATTCACAACCAGCCTTTGCTTGCTAGCTAGCTACATACTCAAGCAGGCTTGGAGGAAGACACATGCATGCCCAAGATGATGCACATGACCAGTCTTCATCCTATGCACATGGCTGCACCACAAGGCTCCCTAGAACACCCATATGTGTGCCATATGACCAACCACCATGTGCCTTGCATGTGGTCTCATTTAGGCGCTAAGATGAAGAGCCATCTAACCATTCGGCCAACCATCATTATGTCCTTGCATAGATTAACGTTTCTTTTCTAAAAGAAAGCATCCTTTGAATGTTTGTGTTCTTCCAATAGGCACCCTTTCATAAGATCTCCTTTTAGGCGTTTCTTTGCAATATAATTTACCAACAGGTACCTTTTGGTAATGATCTTTTTTTAGGGATATCCCTTTTGGAAGTGACCTTTCACGTGGTTGCACCTGAAAAGTGAGGAGAGAAGTGGTTTCAAATGAAGGGGTACTTACCTCTTCAAGATTAAGACCCTTGGTGAAGAGTTGTGTCTTTAAATCCCAACCATCACCAATTTTCATAGGAGACCCTTCATTTTCCAGCAATGAACCATCATGTTGCTACATGAAGAAGTTTGATTTCATCTTTTATCCTTCTTCATTCTTCATTGGTGGTTTGTGATGTAAGGCAAATCTACACGCTTTGGGAGAAGAGAGTAGATAGCCTTATTGTGTCCCGATCTAGTATTGACAAGTACTGATGTCCTTGAATTATAAGCTTGGCTGCAATAAATATAAGAAAGAAATGATATTAATAATGGTCTTAAGAAATGAATATATAATAAAGGAAATGAAATAGAAAGAAATGAAAGAGATGGCTGCGGAATTGATGGTCTTGATGGATGTTGATGACGGTGTTGTTGATGAAATGGAAATGGTAGTGATTTGTATCTCAAACACACCAAAGATGAAACAATGCTAAAGAGAACAATCCCGATCTTCACAAACTTGCTTGAGGGGTGGTGATAGTGTCTTCAACCCACTAGATATTAATCTAGGAATTTAGGAATCAATTTGGAAGGAATGACGCCACAAGTATAGGAAATTATACTTGCTTAATCGATAAAGTTCACAAAGAACTTTGAAGAGAAATTAACTCACGAGAGTAATTTTTAATATATGAGATTAGATGATTACAAATGAAATGCACTAGCCTATTTATAGTTTTTCAAAGGGTTTAGGCCGAATAGACACATGATGGTTCGGCCAAGGTTGAAACCCCTTTGACAATACATGATTTTTTGATGAAAATACATGATTTTAATGAAGATACATGCTCTTGGCTGAATGGTTATGTGTTGGTTCGGCCCTAAGGATGATTTGAATGCATTTGGAAGTTATTTGGGCGCCAAAATGGAGAGGAAGGAGTCTTTGGCCGAATAGGAAGCATCCCTTGGTGTTTTGGCGCCAATTTGATGTCACATGGAGTGCACATGCTTGAATGATGCACATGGAAGCCTACTTGAACGCACATGGGTCTTCTTGCAAGGATTTGGTGAGGTTGCAGCCATAGGATGATGTCTTGAAGTCCATGGGCAGCCTAGAGATGAACTAGCTTCAAGGTAAGCTAGGTGAGTGTCTTGGTAGCTAACTAGGTGAGTTATAGCTTGATGAACTCAAGCTAGTTAGCTTTGGTCTTCTCAGCTCCTCAGCTACTCTCCCAGCTACTTCCAGCTACTTCCAGCTACCTTTAGTCCACTTTTCAACAATTTGGTCCAAAGCTCTCCTCCAACTAGGTTCAGCTACATGCTAGCTCCTCCAGCTAAGTTGAAGCTCCTTAAGTGATGAAATGAGCTGCCATAACGTTCAAGAGCTAGTGTGAGCTGCTATGCTTATCCTTTTAGCTAACCAAGTTACCATAATATGCCTTGCTTTGTGTTTCACCTATAGGAATTAACAAACAAACCAAGTAAGCAATCTGTGAGCTCATTTAAGGTAAAATGCATGCTGTCGTGAGGTGTTTGAGTGATATAAGATATGATTGATCATCTAGAAGCTAAGATAACATGTATATAAGCTAGATAAAAGGCATAGGACGTTTATGAGCTTTAAGAAAACATATATGAGCTAGAAAATAGATGCATGCATGCAAATGAGCTAAAGAATCATGGATTTAAAGCTAGTGAGCTAATGTAAACATAACATGAGCTAGAATAACATGACATGAGTTAATGAATGAATGAATACATGCTGCCATGCTATCTAAATGAAATGCAAACATAATAAATGAATCTAAAACATATGTAAACATAATATAAAGCTAAGTAAAGATGTGAAAACATATGTTATGCATGAAAATCATATAGTTGAAAGTGAATGATAACATATGATTATTCAAGCATAGTTTAAGATGCAAATGTATGCTCATAATAATATATAGTGCATAAATGAGTAAATATAATATAAAGTAAGGTATAACTCCCTTATATTGAGCATGATGAATATTCAATAATGTGAGTGTGTCATGAAGAAAGTTGGTGCAAAACATGATCACATCATCCTCCCCTTCTTTTAGGCGATTTGTCCTCAAATCGTAAGGTAACTTCTCCTTGGTGTCTTTCCATTCAAATGTTACTGATTTGACTTCAAAATGTATCCATTCAATACCAAATTGTTCAAGACATTTCCTTTTGAAACGATCTATGAAAGGTTCCTCATGAAAGGTCATGAATCTTGAATAAGTACTTTGAACCTCCTTGTCCTGAAAAGAAAGAAGACTTTCATATGTAAGGGAAGTATTAATCATTAGAAAGTTAAAGGTATAATCCCTGTTCACATCTTTTGGATGGCCAAAAGTGATGTCTTTTGAATCACAAGATATGTTGATTTGAACAATCATGTCCCCAAAAGTCATGTTCCTTGGTCCTCCAATAGGTGTATTCATTGAATCATGAAAGGTTATAACTCTTAGAATGGAAATGTCCTTAGAATCCTTATAAGACACATCCTTTGGATGATAAAATGTCTCCCTTTGCCTCGCATCTCTTGGCTCTTTGAAGGTCACGTCCCCTAGCCTCCCAATTTGACAAGTTGTGTCGCTTGGAAAATTTGAAACATCAAAGAAAAAATCTATAATTACATGGTTAGAATAATCATCCTTGATCTTTCGTTTCATCCATAGGCATTCTCGAATAACCTTGCCATCACCAAGTGATAAGATAATACTATAGATATGAATCAAATTTCTGCAAAATAAATCAAAACATGTAAATGAAAAACTATTGACAAGATGAAAGGAAATATCAAACCAGGGTGGATGTTTAATGGGAGTTGGTTGCTGAATTCTTTTCTGGATTGGCAATGTACTTGGAATGTCAACGAACACAACTCTTATCACTTCAAGTGATGCTTCTTTTGGAACTTCAAATGGCATAACCTTTGAAATATCAAGAGACATGTTTTGTGAATCACCAAAAGTCATGACTATTGGTTCTTCAAAAGTCACATCTTTTGGTTTTCCAAAAGCCATGATTTTTGAATCATCTCCTTGAAAAGATATGTCTCTTGAATTATTCTGCAAAACAAAAGAGAGAATAGGAGAAGAAGTAAGGTTAGATAAAAATTGTTCTTCACTCTCCTCTTTTCCTCCATATTCATTCTTTTCAATTCCAATGGTTTCTGCATCCACTCTCCGTTCATCATTTTCAACTCCAACATTTTGTTCAACTTCAAAATGCTTTTGTTCATTTGAATTTTTCTCCAAACATTCTTCAGTTGCATTGTCTTTAAGTTGTTCTTTCATTGCTTCAATGTTCTTCTTCAAGGTGTTTTGATCTTCATTTACTCGGCTAGGAGATAGTGGAGTCAAGATGATTTTCCTTTCATTGTGAAAGAAGGAGTATCGGTTTGTGAAACCATCATGAACAGCATGCTTGTCAAATTGCCATGGCCTCCCCAAGAGTAAATGACTCGTATTCATATGTACCACGTCACATAGAATATCTTCTTTGTAACTTCCAAGTGAGAATGGAACAAGTACTTTTTCAGTGACCCTTAACTCTTCCTCGTCGTCCAACCATTGCAAGTCATATGGGCTGGAATGTTTAATTGTCGTAAGCCCCAATTTGTTCACCATGTATGTGCTTGCAATGTTTGTACAACTCCCTCCGTCAATAGCTACAAGACACACTTTACCATTTACATGGCAACGAGTGTGAAATGTATTTGTTCTTTGCTGTTCGTCCTTCAAGGTTTGGAAAGATGAAAACTCACAAGACATTTGTTAGTAAAAAAAAATTAAATAAAATCAAAACCTTACCAGCACACTCACAAAGTCTCACAAGTTAACTCCAAAGAAATGATAAGATCACTCCACTCAACACTCGTGTTTACTATCGGGAATATATCTTGGCTTTTAACAATTCCCCTTCTGATCTCACTCTCTCAATTAGCCTTTTTCCACTCCAATTTCTCTTGCTAAGTCCTTTGAAGAACTTACTCAAGATTAAAGCAAGTTAACTCTTTCCTTGTGTGCATCGGCTGCAAATAGGTTAGGGTTGAAAAGAATAGAATAAATGGAAAGGTAGAAGAAAGGTTTTAAGGTATTAAAAGAAAGAAATGGTTGAAGACAAGGAAAATGAAATTATGGAAAAGAAAGAGGTGACTTACAATTCAAGAAACAACACTTACTGCAACCTTTCTCAAGAAACAATAAGGTTATCTTCTCTTAGTGTAGATGGCCTCTTTGATGTACTTGTAATGGTATAGCACTTTCCTTGGCTTGCTTTCTCTTTTTGTACTTTTCTTTTTCTTTTCTTTTCTTCTTTTCTGATTTTTCTCTTCTTTTTTCACTCCAATTTATTGAAGGAGTCTTTCTCTCTTTTGAATTTCTTTTTTTTTGCTTTACACGCCAATGACACTTTTGTTGTCAATCCGATTATGCTCTGATTACCGCTTGATGTAAGGCGGATCTATACGCTTTGGGAGAAGAGAGTAGATAGCCTTATTGTGTCCCGATCTAGGATTGACAAGTACTGATGTCCTTGAATTATAAGCTTGGCTACAATAAATATAAGAAAGAAATGATATTAATAATGGCCTTAAGAAATGAATATATAATAAAGGAAATGAAATAGAAAGAAATGAAAGAGATGGCTTCGGAATTGATGGTCTTGATGGATGTTGATGATGGTGTTGTTGATGAAATGGAAATGGTAGTGATTTGTATCTCAAACACGCCAAAGATGAAACAATGCTAAAGAGCACAATCCCGATCTTCACAAACTTGCTTGAGGGGTGGTGATAGTGTCTTCAACCCACTAGATATTAATCTAGGAATTTAGGAATCAATTTGGAAGGAATGACGCCACAAGTATAGGAAATTATACTTGCTTAATCGATAAAGTTCACAAAGAACTTTGAAGAGAAATTAACTCACAAGAGTAATTTTTAATATATGAGATGAGATGATTACAAATGAAATGCACTAGCCTATTTATAGTTTTTCAAAGGGTTTAGGCCGAATAGACACATGATGGTTCGGCCAAGGTTGAAACCCCTTTGAAAATACATGATGTTTTATGAAAATACAAGATTTTAATGAAGATACATGCTCTTGGCTGAATGGTTATGCGTTGGTTCAGCCCTAAGGATGATTTAAATGCATTTGGAAGTTATTTGGGCGCCAAAATGGAGAGGAAGGAGTCTTTGGCCAAATAGGAAGCATCCCTTGGTGTTTTGGCGCCAATTTGATGTCACATGGAGTGCACATGCTTGAATGATGCACATGGCAGCCTACTTGAACGCACATGGGTATTCTTGCAAGGCTTCGGTGAGGTTGCAACCATAGGATGATGTCTTGAAGTCCATGGGCAGCCTAGAGATGAACTAGCTTCAAGGTAAGCTAAGTGAGTGTCTTGGTAGCTAACTAGGTGAGTTATAGCTTGATGAACTCAAGCTAGTTAGCTTTGGTCTTCTCAGCTCCTCAGCTACTCTCCCAGCTACTTCCAGCTACTTCCAGCTACCTTTAGTCCACTTTTCAACAATTTGGTCCAAAGCTCTCCTCCAACTAGGTTCAGCTACATGCTAGCTCCTCCAGCTAAGTTGAAGCTCCTTAAGTGATGAAATGAGCTGCCATAACGTTCAAGAGCTAGTGTGAGCTGCTATGCTTATCCTTTTAGCTAACCAAGTTACCATAATATGCCTTGCTTTGTGTTTCACCTATAGGAATTAACAAACAAACCAAGTAAGCAATCTGTGAGCTCATTTAAGGTAAAATGCATGCTGTCGTGAGGTGTTTGAGTGATATAAGATATGATTGATCATCTAGAAGCTAAGATAACATGTATATAAGCTAGATAAAAGGCATAGGACGTTTATGAGCTTTAAGAAAACATATATGAGCTAGAAAATAGATGCATGCATGCAAATGAGCTAAAGAATCATGGATTTAAAGCTAGTGAGCTAATGTAAACATAACATGAGCTAGAATAACATGACATGAGTTAATGAATGAATGAATACATGCTGCCATGATATCTAAATGAAATGCAAACATAATAAATGAATCTAAAACATATGTAAACATAATATAAAGCTAAGTAAAGATGTGAAAACATATGTTATGCATGAAAATCATATAGTTGAAAGTGAATGATAACATATGATTATTCAAGCATAGTTTAAGATGCAAATGTATGCTCATAATAATATATAGTGCATAAATGAGTAAATATAATATAAAGTAAGGTATAACTCCCTTATATTGAGCATGATGAATCTTCAATGATGTGAGTGTGTCATGAAGAAAGTTGGTGCAAAACATGATCACATCAGTTTGTCTTTGCACTATGCTTGTACACTCTTTCGTATATGCAATTGATCTTGTTGTACTTCTTTAGGAGTCAAAGACACCAAGGTTACCTTGCGTCCTTCATGCTTAAAGGTGTATTGATTGTGATAATAATCATGAATGGCCCTTTTGTCATACCGCCATGGTCTACCAAGTAGAGTGTGGCTAGCATGCATAGGGATAATGTCATAAAGCACCTCATCCTTGTACCTACCAACTGAAAAAGGAATTAGAACCTGTTTGGTAATGTTTAACTCACCTCATTCATTTAGCCATTGGAGTTTATATGGAGTGGGATTCTTTGATGTTGTCAAACCAATTTTTTCAACCATAAGAGTACTGGCTACGTTTGTGCAACTCCTCTTGAGATGTTTGTGATTGTAGGCATCTGTTCAAAACAAGCATTTCTCCATGGTCTGCATTCTCTTCAGATTCTTCATCTTGGTTTGCATCAGGTTCTTCATCATAAATAGGTTCTTTAGAATCTGAGATAACATCTCCATTCTCAAGTACCATCATGGCATTTTGGTTGGGACATTGACTGGCAACATGTCCTTTCCCAAAACACTTGAAACATTTGATATCTCTGGACCTCTAAAAAGTATTGGTTTGCTTCTCTTTACCCTTGCTAGATTCGCCCACTTGTTTAATCTTGGTTACTTCTATAGGATCCTTTGCTTGGACTGGAGTTGGCTTTCGGAAGGTATTAGGCTCTTGCTTCCTTTTGGTGGCCGAATTTTGACTACTTCAATTGTAAGCTTTCCTCTTAAGTTGTTGTTCAATCTTCATGGCCATATGTACCATCTCTTCAATCTCTACATAATGTTGCATTTCAAAAAGGTTAGCAATATCATGATTTAGGCCAGATAAAACCTTTCCATGGTTCCTTCTCTGTCTTCATCAACATTGGCTCGAATCAAGGCTATCTCCATCTCCTTAAAGTAATCTTCAACGCTCTTACCTTATTGTTTTAGATTTTGTAGCTTATGATAAAGATCTCGGTGATAGTAAGTAGGCACGAACAACGCTCTAGCTTCCTTGTTTAAGATTTTGTAACTTATGATAAAGATCTAGGTGATAGTGAGTAGGCACGAACTTTTTCCTCATAATGGCCTTTATTTCTTCCCATGTAGTGATGGGGCGTTCACCATTTCATCCTCTTGAAATCACCAATTGATCCCACCAAACTAAGGCATATTCCACAAATTCCATAGCAGCAAGCCTGACCTTATTTTGCTCGTATAGTTTGGACATTCAAAAATGTGTTTATTCTTGATTACCCAGTCAAGATAGGCTTCAGGATCAGTTCGTCCTTGAAATGGAAGAATGGTTACCTTGATGTTGCTGAAGTTATCATTCTGATTTCGATGAACGTCTCTTCTTGCTACTAATGTTACTTCAGCCTCTTCTTCCTCAAATTCTTTTTCCATTCTAGGGTTATTTAATCTCCGGTTGTCCAAAGATGCTTCAAATTGATCCATATGATCATGTAAAGGCTCTAATTCTAATTTCAGCAATCTTACCATTTCATGCATAATGGCTTGGGTTTGCAAGTTAGGGGCTTCTATTTCTAGGGTTCGTCCTGGACTCTGAGACATGATTAGTGAAATAAGAAAAGAAAAATATGTGCAAAAGACCTTACCAGATAATACTCTCACAAAGCATTACGAGTCACTCCATGAAAACTTGAGTGTCACTCAATTCGCTCGTGTTTACACTCTAGGACTTTAAAGGCTTTTACTTGTCCTCTTCTGATCTCACACGCTCAAGCCTTTTTCCTATCAATTCTCTTTATCCCAAGTTCTAGAGGACTTTACTCAAAACCGTATCAAGTAGATTTTACTTATTGGGCATTGGCTACAAAAGGGTTAGAAGGAATAGAAAAACAAAAAATAATTAAAGGATGACTTAGAAATAGAAAGAAGAGAACAAAAGGGGTTACTTACACAAAGTCACTTTACAACCTTCTATCACCACAATCAATTTAAAGGCTTACTTGAATGGCTTGGTGATGAGAATTGTTGTGTGCTTTCAACTTTTCTTTCTTTTTTTTTTAGTGCTAGAATTTTCTTCTTTTGAGTGCTTTGATTTCTTTGCTGGATTTTTTTTATTTCTTCACTTGCACCACTTTTTTGTATATTTGTTTATTGTTGTTGTTGTTGCACGTTGCTTCTTCCACCAAAGCTCTTATTACCGCTTGATGTAAGGTAAAATTATCTTCTCGATTGATTGTGGATCTAGGAATGAAGCAAAACAACTTGTATAAATGAATGGCTCAAATAGATGGTTTTGTGGTAGATGTAAAGGTGAATAGGTAGGCTATTTATGATATGAGAGATGGAAGTGGAAATGTGTTATGGTTATGGTTAGGTTGATGAAACAATGGAATGGTTGTGAGGGTAGTATCTTAAAGAATACTCAAAGAAGAACCAATGCTATAGAGATCAAAGACCCAGACTTTATATTGCTTCTTTAAAGGGTGGTATTAAGGACATGGACCCACTATCTATATTGAGATAAAAACCATAAGTATCCAGGGAAAGAGTTGACGCCACAAGTATTAAAATACTTGATAAGTCGATAAAAGCCAAGACTTTATAAAAGAGAATAATCTCACTTTAATTAATTAAAAAGTGTTCTTACAAATGAATTATGATAGCATATTTATAGGAAATGGAAAGGCATGGACGAATAGATGCATGGTGGTTCGGCTAGCCCTTGTGTCTCCCTATAAGGTCATAATTTAAATACAAAAAAAAGATGATGGTTCGGTTTAAATGAAGGGTAATATGATAGGGAAGCGGTGGTGGATTGATGAACGTTGCTCTTGTTGAAGAATCAAACCTAGAAAGCTCTAGACTCGATGAAGAACAAAGGTTATGAATATGGGAAGGTGGCGGTAGTCGCTAGGATTGTTTAGGGTTTCTTTGATGTGCTGGAATCAAGATAAAAATAAGATTAAAACAAGATAAAGAAAAGATAAATGAATTGCAAATAAAATAAGATAACCAAGAAATCAAAAGATCTCCCTTGTGAAGGTGAACGGTAAAGATGATTGATGGTGCAGATGGATTTGTGGAAAAATAGATGGATAAGTGTCCTATCGAGCCCTCCTAGTCGTAATGAAAAGGAAAACACGATAAATGGCTCTAACCAACCCTCCTAGTCGCGATGAAAAGGCAAATTGGAGTGTGAAGATTAATCTCCCTCACAAGAACTTGAAAGAACTCCAGGAGAAGAAGCTTCGAAGGCACAAGGCAATCAGCACTTGCAAAAACGAACTCTCGTTGTATTATTAATCAAAGAAATCTTGAATTACAAAGTTTAATAAAGCCTCCTTTATATAGGGGCTGAGTTCTAAAGGTCCTAAATAACTAATGAATAAAATAAAAATAAACTAAACATATATTAACTCTAATTCCTAATAAAATAATAATAACTAAAGATAATATTTTTAACCCAATCTTAATTCCTAATAAAATAATTAATCTAATCCTAAAAGATAATGCATCATCCTATATTAAGTTATATTACAAATAATCAATAAAAATATTGAAAATTCGTAATATTTACAAAATCCCGTATTAATCCCGTATAGGATTTTCTGCATGCACCGTCTTCAGTAAAATAGTCATATCTTGAGTTCCTGATATCGGATTGATGCGATTGAAGAACCGTTGGAAAGATAAGAGACAGACGGTTGTATCTCCAGAAGATATCTTGACTAAATAAGATCAGTATCCCATTAAAAAAGTCATCGTAAGTCTGCTTCTGTTCTGATCTTCTTTTCCAATGCTTGGACGAGTGGATCATTTGGAAGAGTTATTACTTCTTCCTTTGATGTGAGCCTTGTGATGCATGTATCATCCTCCCTTTCTTCAAAAAGATTCGACCTCGAATATGAAACATTAAAGGGAGCAACATTAGAATCATTTAATGATTCATTCACATTATACTTACCGAATAGATATGCTTTGAATCTTCGAGACTTTGTTCTTCTAATAGGTTCGAGTAGAAACATTAGTCCAAAGAAGCATGTATTATGGAATCTGGTGCATGTATCATTCCCCCACTTCTCAAAAGGATTCGTCCTCGAATCTGAAAATCCAAGAGAAAGAGAATTATATTTGTTGGAAGAAAAACTTGTGAAACATTTACCAGGATCAATGTGATGTGTCTTTATGTGTTTTAGTCGAGGTTTCTTCTTTGTAGGAACTGATTTCTTATAGTCTTGAAATCCTCTTTTGCATACAAGTCTTGTAATCTGATGTTTAGGTTGAAATTCAACATGGTGCCGACCACTGTTGGTTTTCTGTATGATTGCTTCAGATAATTTCTCCATGGTTTTATTCGTGTGTGGCGAGAATGAGTGATTAAAAACCATATCAACTGGTTTGTTAAAGTAATCCCTTAAGTCTCTTAAGTGTGGTTCATGAATTAAAAATTCTCTGGAGGAGATTTTTGGACTGTAGAACCTGTTTAGTTGGCAAGGAAACTCATATACACGATAAAACTCATTAGAAACAATTTTAAAAGTATGAGTAGAAATATCAGAAATATCAGAAATATCCGAGTTATTATGATATAGATCTTTGATATGTTCAATTCTCGGAATATTAGTATGTGTTTGATAGGTAAGAGTATACCTTCGTGGTAGTGCATCATCTACTGTGTTTTGTTTACCTCGGTCTTCGGACTCCCATAAATTGTGACTCTTCATTGATATGGCATAGTGATTAGGGCTTTCAGGTGGTAACACGTCAGGAGGGTCACCTAGCACTATTCGACAACTCTTGGCGATGGAAGATGGTGTGGTCCAGTCTCGTGTTGCTTTTACTTTCTCATCATTTACATGGGTTTTCTGTGCACGAACTATAAAGCCTGTAGAGTTGTCAAATCATGTTTCATCATTATGATGGCGTCACGACTAAGGCTTTCCTGGATGTAGCCTTTTTGTAACAAATCCAACTCTTTGGTTTCTTCGAGATTGTATGTTTGATGAGGTATGATAGAACCTTGAATTAGATTGATTTGGAATTGGTTTCCTCTTTTCAGTGGTAATTCGTTAGGTAGATCACCTAACACTTCTCGAAAATCCTGTAAAAGAGATGAAAACACACTAGGCAAATCCTTGTTAATGTTAGAAATCGAAACAATTGATTCCCTAAAGCGAACAAGGATGCAAGGCTGTTTGTAAAGAAGGTTCTCTCTCAATTCTTTTGTGCTCACACATAGATTTTGAGTCACTCTTTTCTTCTCACATTTAGGTTCACTCACCTCCCATGGGTCATTATTCTTTTGGCTTTTATAACTAGTGACCTCTTTTGCTTTTGCCTCTTTCTCAACTTTTTCTTTTTTTGATTTCCCTACCTCATCACAAATTATCATTTGATCTTTAGAGACTGGAAGTGTGTCATTCTTTGCTGGTCGTTCTTTCTCCTTGTCAGGTTTGTCATCTCTTGGCTTTTTTAGAGAAGATGGAGTAGAAGATGAGGAAGGATTTGAAGGATTACCTTGGTAAGAGGATGAAGTACCTTGGTAATGTTCACTGAATCGAGATCCCCTTTGGATTTGTGCTTCGATTGTCATTGCTTTCTTTAGTGCGTCTTCAAGGTTTTCGTACTCATGGAGATCAAGAAGATCAGTGATGTTTGAGTTTAAGCCGATGACGAATCTTGACACGGTTACCTCTTCTTTTTCAGTTATGTTAGCCTTATTGAGTAAGGACTACATCTCCTTGTAGTAGTCTTCAACTGAACTTCTACCTTGTCGAAGTTGGTGTAGTCGTAGTTTAACTTCTCGTGTATAATGTGTTGGTAGGAATCGCTTCCTCATGGTTTGTTTGAGGTCAGTCCAAGAAGTGATTGTTGGAATTTGGAAGTTCTGGATCTTTTTCCTTGTTTGCATCCACCAAGTTCGAGCATATCCTTCGAATTGCATGGTGATGAAGTGAACTTGTTTAGCTTGGGGGCAATCATGGTATGCGAACATGAGATCAACTTTTCCTTCCCAATCGATGTACCTGTCTGGATCGTTGTCTCCTTTGAAAGAAGGGATCGTGAAATTTGGTTTTGCAAAGAGTTTGGGTGCTTGTAAACGTGGTTGTTCTCGCCTGGGTACCAAAAGTTCAACATTGTTTGGTCTTGGATTTTGGTTTGGTAGATCCAGTTGTGGTTCTTGTCGTTTTCTCACGGTTTCATCAAATCTTTCAACTTGAGTCGTGAGTCGGGAAAGTATGGCTAAGATAGCCGTAAGTGTCTTGTTGTTATTGTCGCCCATCCTGAAATCATAACACTCAAAAGAAAATTTTAAAGTAAAAGAAAGAAAATTCAACAAAGCAAGAAACCTCACAAGTCACTCCAAAAAAAGTAACACAACGAGAGGCAAGTAAGCCGATCTTGTACTCTTTAAAACTCACTTTACCAAGTAGTATCGGAGTTTGATTACTAGCAAAGGCGATAAGAAAAACCTAAAAGTTCTAAGAGGCCAAACAAGGGTTAGACTCCAAGAGAACGAGAATGCAAAGAAGGAAGAAGTATGCAAACTCTTTAGTCCTACTAACACAATGAATATAATGTGTTAGATAATGCAAAAGAACAATAACAAGTAAAAACAAAAGAACCTAAAGCACTAAGAGTCAAAGAAAAAAAAGAACCAACCCAGAAACCTAGAAAACGCTGGATCAATTTGAGCAACGTTTTTGAGGGGGTTACCGGTGTCAAAAAGTTCTGGAAAAATTCTTGAATGTCTTTTGATGCGTCAAAAATCCACCTGTAAAATTTCAGAACCAAATACCTTCAGTAGTATCCAGTAGACTCTGTTGAACGGTGAGTCCTCAAACAATCTGTTTTTCTTGATCGCTTTGTTCGAAGGTGTTTTTAATCTCCCAAAATTCTTATTTTTTGTTTGAATGATCTTCAATATATTAATTTTCAATCTGGAAATTTTCACCACGAAATTCCTCCTGTAAAATTTTCAAGAAATTTGACAAGATTCTAAACCGAATCTGCCGATGAAACTTGAATGATGTATTTGAAGGCTCCAATGAACTCGGATTGGGGTGAAATTTGGACTGGGGATTAATATTAGAATGAATATGATATATGGATAAAATCAGACCTAAATACATTCGTTTGCAATTTTTTGAAATTTTGGCTTTTTTTTTGCCTTTTTTTGTTTTTTTGAAAAAAAATTAAATAAAAAGAACCTGAAACGCTGAATCTTTTGTGAACTAGCTCCGTTGGGATACCTTGACGGTTTTGTGTGCAAGAACAAGCAAGATTGCTTGTTTCTTTCCAAGAATCGGCCCAAATCTGATACCAATTGATAGGGAAGAGGTGGCGGATTGATGAACGTTGCTCTTGTTGAAGAATCAAACCTAGAAAGCTCTAGACTCGATGAAGAACAAAGGTGATGAATATGGGAAGGTGGCGGTAGTCGCTAGGATTGTTTAGGGTTTCTTTTATGTGCTGGAATCAAGATAAAAATAAGATTAAAACAAGATAAAGAAAAGATAAATGAATTGTAAATAAAATAAGATAACCAAGAAATCAAAAGATCTCTCTTATGAAGGTGAACGGTAAAGATGATTGATGGTGCGGATAGATTTGTGGAAAAATAGATGGATAAGTGTCCTATCGAGCCCTCCTAGTCGCAATGAAAAGGCAAACACGATAAATGGCTCTAACCAACCCTCCTAGTCGTGATGAAAAGGCAAATTGGAGTGTGAAGATTAATCTCCCTCACAAGAACTTGAAAGAACTCCAGGAGAAGAAGCTTTGAAGGCACAAGGCAATCAGCACTTGCAAAAATGAACTCTCGTTGTATTATTAATCAAAGAAATCTTGAATTACAAAGTTTAATGAAGCCTCCTTTATATAGGGGCTGAGTTCTAAAGGTCCTAAATAACTAATGAATAAAATAATAATAAACTAAACATATATTAACTCTAATTCCTAATAAAATAATAATAACTAAAGATAATATTTTTAACCCAATCTTAATTCCTAATAAAATAATAAATCTAATCCTAAAAGATAATGCATCATCCTATATTAAGTTATATTACAAATAATCAATAAAAATATTGAAAATTCGTAATATTTACAAAATCCCGTATTAATCCCGTATAGGATTTTCTGCATGCACCGTCTTCAGTAAAATAGCCATATCTTGAGTTCCCAATATCATATTGATGCGATTCAAGAACCGTTGGAAAGATAAGAGACAGAAGGTTGTATATCTAGAAGACATCTTGACTAAATAAGATCCGGATCCCATTAAAAAAGTCGTCGTAAGTCTGCTTCTGTTCTGATCTTCTTTTCCAATGCTTGGACGAGTAGATCATTTGGAAGAGTTATTACTTCTTCCTTTGATGTGAGCCTTGTGATGCATGTATCATAATAACCCTTAGCTGAATAGCTCTTGTGCTCCTTCATTTTGGCGCCAAATGGGAGAGAAACTGATGCTTGGCCAAATGGTGAGATGGCCCTTCATCTTGGCACCTAAATGATACCACATGCAAGGCACATGGTGGCTGGTCATATGGCACGCACATGGGTGTTCTAGGGAGCCTTGTGGTGCAGCCTTGTGCATGGGATGAAGGCTGGTCAGGTGCACACCATCTTGGGCATGCATGTGTCTTCCTCCAAGCTTGCTTGAGTGTGTAGTTAGCTAGCAAGCAAGGGGCTAGTTGTGAATGAGCTTCCTAGCGAGACCTTGCAAGCTTCATAACAGCACACTCATCTACATTCAGCTACCATTAATATCACTTTTGGCAACTCAGCTTCAAATAGTCCAACTAGCTGAGTTTACATAGCCTTTAGCTCCTCCAGCTGAGTTGAGCTTTCTTTAGTGTTCCACGAGCTGCCATGTACTTTGTGAGTTGTTTGTGAGTTGCTTATGATGTCCAAATAATCCACCAAGCTACCCCAACGTGCGTCATGCTCTAATGTACCTACATGTGCAAGGAAACAAGGTAATTCTATGGCATTGAGCTGATATGAGCTAAATACCTTGCTGTCATGCATGATTATGGTATTGTGAGCTATGTTTGTATGTCATGAGCTAACTATATTATCTCATAATATGTGTGAGCTAATGTATAAAGTCTAGTAGCTAATATGAATGCATATGAGCTAATAAAATAAATGATAGGTATGCTCCCATGATGTATATGTGATAATCATGCTTAATATGATTGTAAGACTATTCTAACATGCTTAACATATTAAAATAATAATGTCCATCTAAGTTATTTATTAACTAAATAACTTGTTTTCTTAACATGAGATGTACTATAATAGCATATATTGTTAAACTAGTATAAAGTAAATTCAATATAAAAATGTTCAAGAGTACTCCCTTTGTAGATGAAAATTTGCTTGCATCATTTTCTTTGTTTGTGCATCAGCTAAAGGAAATGGTTGGTATAGAAATGGATATGGTAAAGATAGGATAGAATAGGTAAAACAAGATAAGTTAATGAATAGAAAATGATGAAAGAAAAGGTAATGAAGTAAAGAGAAAGATGAAGATAACTTACAACCCAAGTTACAACACTTACTATCTTCCTTCACAAGAAACAACAAGGATACCTCCTTCAAGTTTGATGTTGGGTAGATTATAATGTTATTCCTTTTGAATGTAATTTCAACTTTGCTTCAACTTTTATTTGCTTCTTTCTTTTGCTTTTCTTTTTGTACTCCTTATTTGATGTAGGAGTTTTTTCTTTCATTTTTGTTTTTCTTCATCTTTTTTCTTTTTGTTGCAGTACTTTGTATGTCAATCCATCTAAGCTTTGAATACCGCTTGATGTAAGGCTATTCAAGCTTCTTCAATGATGGAGAGGATGGCAGCCTTTTTGTTTCCCGATCTAGGAGAGACACCAAATGCCACACATTTGAATTATAAGTAATCTACACAAATTATAGAAGGAAATAATTAAATGGAATAATAAACAATTGAAAGATATGAATTGATAAAGAAGATGATTCGGCCTTCAATGATGATAATGGACGTTTGCCTTGATGATGAATGAATGATGTTTCTATGGTGATGAAATGGTAATGGAAATGGTGATAGTGTAGGCGTGAAGATGATTGATGTAAGGCGAATCTACACGCTTTGATGGAAGAGAGTAGATTGCCTTATTGTGTCCCGATCTAGGATTGACAAGTACTGATGTCCTTGAATTTATAAGTTTGGACTGCAAAATAAGATAAGAAAATATGATTAATAATGGACTTAAATAAAGGAATAATAATATAAGTAATGAAATGAAATAAAGATATGATAGAGATGGCTGCGAAATTGATGGTATTGATGGATGTTGTTGATGATGGCAATGATGAAATAGAGATGGTGTTGATTTGTATCTCAAACTCGCCAAAGATGAAATAATGCTAACGAGCACAATCCCGGTCTTCACAAACTTGTTTGAGGGGTGGTGATAGTGTCTTCAACCTACTAGATAATAATCTAGGAATTTAGGAATCAAGTTGGAAAGAATGACGCCACAAGTATAAGAAATTATACTTGCTTAATCGATAAAGTTCACAAAGAACTTTGAAGAGAAATAACTCACAAGAGTATATTTTATATAAGAGATGAGATGGGTACAAATGAAGGCAAGCCACTTTATTTATAGGAAATGAGAGGGCTTGGTCGAATGGTTACAAGTTGTTTAAGCTAGATACATAACTTTATGAAGATACATAATGTTTTAAAATGAAAGATTAAGTCATTTGGACTTGTGATGGTTCGGCTAACCCTTCATAAAGGGGCTTGATGATTCGGCTAAGGATGGGAAGACATCTCCCTTGGCCGAATGGGCATGCTTGTTCATCTTGGCGCCATTTTCTTCCCTTGGCCGAATGGTGGTGTGTCTCTTCATGTTTGGCGCCAAAGGCTCTCATGTGCATGGCATGTGATGTGGCCGAATAGGCATGGATCCTTTAGCTCATATCTCTTGGTGATTTAAGCTTCCAATTGGTGTGATCTCTTCATCCACGTGTTCCTTGTTGAAAAGGTATCTTAATGGGCAGCATCATTCATGAAAGGTCACAATGTTTGGAAAAGTAACCCTTCATGTTTGAGCTACTTTGGGTGTGAATGAGCTGGTGGTGAGCTGGCCTTAGATGACTTGTAACATGATGAACGTTTGGGCAGTTCCTTATGAAAAGGTACCTCTTGAGGTGGCAACTATTCGTGAAAAGGTACGATTTCACAAATTTTGACTTAGGACATATTTGAAGTGTCCTAAGTGGTGATGATGATGGTGCAACTCCCCAGCTGAAATAAGGTCATCTTGTAGCTCAAATCTTCAGCTCAATCTAGCTATGAGCTCACGGCCTCCGGACAACTTTTCACCAATCATTCCTTGTGCTCTCCTAATCGATCCCATGTAAGTTTCCTCGCTGTTACAGGCTCCATTTAGCTCCAATGCAGATCCCAAGTGTTGGCCGAATGTGCCTACATGCGTAACATTAGAAAAATAAACTAAGTATATAAACTTGTATATTATAAAAATATGACTACAGGTTATTTAATATTCAATATGTAACATATTAAACAACCTATTATCTAATGGTTCTTTCTCATTAAAAGATTTAAAAACATTAAGACACTTATGAGAAAGTACTTCCCTGAATTGTTTTGCCTTTGCACGAATGATAGGTCCTTTGGACATAACTTCAGGATCCATTTGTGTAGTTGTGATCACATCAATGATGGAAGGTGGGAAGGAAGAAGATAATATCTTAAATAAGTTAAAGAATAAGAAAAACTATAGAAAGCTTAACCCCGTTCTTTATAAACTTAAGGGATGGTATATTAGGACTTGAACCCTCTAGTTATAAAACTAGGAACTCAAAGTATCAAGGAAAGGAAAAACGCCACAAACTTAGAAAAGTTTGCTTAATCAATAAAGTTATTAAAGAACTTGCAAGAGAGAATTCTCACAATGAGTTTATATTAATCAAAGGGTTGTGTATACAATGAAATAAGCCATCCTATTTATAGGATTTGAAAGGGTTGTCCGAATAACTATATGCTTATTCGGCTAAGTACATAACTTAATTAAAAGTACATGATGATTGGATGAATGAAGATATCCTTTAGCCTTGGTGTTGGTTCAGCTACCTCTTCATGTAAGAGCATGACCATTCAGTTGGGATTGAATATAACTATACCTTGGCCAAATGATTAAGTGCTTATTCACTTTGGCGCCAAGCCTTGGGCATGTGCTAGATATGTGCTATTGGTGTGGCCAAATGGTTGTAAGGACTGCCTCATGTCTCCTCATAAATTAACCTCCATTTAGCTACAACAAGCTCACTAACATGCATCTAGGTGTCATGGCATCCAATGGGCAGCTACTTGTCATGAAAGGTCACATTGTGTGTAAGGTTTTTCATCATTTGAGCTATTCCTATGTATTTGAGCTGAAGATGAGCTGGTCATAGATGAGCTATATATAGATTAGTCATTGAACAACTCCTTGTGTAAAGGCACCTCTTGGAATAGTAACTATTAATGAAAAGGCACGATTCCACAAAAATTAACCTAGGTCATATTTGAAGTACTCTGTGTGGTAGTGGTGATGGTGCAACTCTCCAGCTGAAATGAGATGTCTAGCTAGCTCAAAAGTTCAGTTCAAGTCAACTATGAGCTCGGAGGGTAGCTAACAACTTTGTCCCAAAATGATCTTGAGCTGTCCCAGAGTTATCCTAGCCATGTTTCCATAGCTCTTGGACTCTAATGCTAGCTTAAGTCAGCTCCCATCATGTATCTGCCTATGTACCTACAAAAGAAAGCATAATATAAGCTAAGTATTAACAACAATAAACATATATAAAGATGTGGTTCATAATAATAACTTCATACTTCACATAATAGTATCATCATAACTATAAATGTAATGTATGTAATCTATTATTATAATTATTGTATAAAGAAAGAATAAGTTAGAGAAAATCCCCCTTTGATTATTATGAAAGGTTGGAGATGCAAGGATAACCATGATGCTGAATTGGATCACATCACACGAGCTTCCATATACATTGTGAGGTAGTTGTGAGCTACCCTAGGGTGCCAATCAATCCACCAAGCTGGCATAATGTGTGTCATTCCATCATTTACCTACATGTGCAAAGAAAACAAGGTAAATCAAAGTGATTAAGTAGGAATGAATGCAAATGCATGTTGCCATATGTGAATACATTCTTATGAACTATATAATGATATCACGAGCTAAGCTTAAGATGATATTATATTAAGGAGCTAATATATATGACTTGTGAGCCGAATTGAATTGAAATGAGCAATGAAATGAAGGATTAACATGTTACCATAGTATGAATGATATGAATTCAATCTAAATAAATGTAAAACTAATATGAATCAACAATATACTTAATAATGAACTAAAATAATATTATACAGCAAGTAACATAAAGATGTGATTAAAAATAAACTAGTTACTTAGTTCATAAAATACATAATTAGTAATCTAAACATTAATTGTTCACCATATGTTAAAAGATGGATTATGAAGGTAAAGATGATTAAAATAATATAAAGGAAGTAAAAGAACATAAAGTTTAAGAGGTCTCCCTTGAGTGCTAAGGAAAGAATGGTTGTGAATGGTGAAAACAAGCTTGCATCATCCCCCCTTCATTAGGGAGATTTGTCCTCAAATTGAAGTCTCTAGTATTCTAGAATGGTCCAATCTTGTGCCCTCTCATACTTCTTCCCATTTGATTGTTTGTTTACTATTGGCCGTTTCCTTTCTTTGACAATGAGTCACGCCTCTTGGATGATAGAGCACTTCCAATAATTATCTTTTCAAGAAGTGTTCCAATAGGTCTTTCTTTGGAATTCAAATTACCAACATGTACCTTTTTGGAGAGATTTTGATCCAAGCACTCCCTGCTCCACATGGTGAGGTAAGACTTGCACTTTGATTGTAGGATCTAGAAAGGCAACAAGTGTTCCTGAAATAAGAAGACTTAAAAGAAAATGGTTAAGTACGAATGAATAAGTTTGTAAGATAAAAATGGCAGTGGAATAAATGAAGATGATGATATGTTTGAAAGGATTTAGAGAAGTATTTGTATGGTGGAATGATGATACGGTTATGCTTGAGTTTATGAAAGAAAATGGAAGATGATGGATAGTATCTTAGGATACACATACAAACTTTAATGAGTGAACATTCATGGATGAATGTTCATACTTTAAGTAGATACAAAGCACGACTTAGGTGAATGAATTTGATGAATGGATGTTCATCTTTTAATGGAATGCATCCATTGGCTGAATTCATCCCACCTTGTGTGAACTTGTTGATTTTTATTCTATGGATGAATGTTCATGAATGTATCTTGGCTTCAATTCTTCCCCCTTGTGTGAACATGACTATTTGGCTTCTTGCATGAATATGCATGAATGGATGAACTTGAAATCCTTTGAATGAATCCTTTGAAGGAGATGAATGGTTGCAAATCTCGTATTTATTTCCAGCCTGCACTATCTTCAGTAATCTGGCCATATCTCCAGCTCCCAATATCGGATTCATATGATTAAAAGTGCGTTGGAAAAATAAGAGATAACAGATTAAATGTTAAGAAACTTTATCACCCAAAGATGCTTGGAGCATGTTAAAAAATGGCGATCAATCTGACTGGCGTACACTGTCCATTGGATTGTCTTGAATATTCCTTGCACTAAATACAAAACGTATATAAGTTACAATGATCAAGGTAATTAATAGGTAATAACTAACATTCTAATGTGACACATGATTCCATTGCTAATATAAGAATTCAATTGATATGATAACATAAGGAATGTGTAACATATGCATGAAACGAGCTAATTAAAGATGTGACATGCATGAATATCATATAGGATGCAAACATAGGACAATGTATGAATATTCAAGTATAGTTTAGAATGTGAAAGAATGCTTATAACACATATAAAGCATAAATGAGTAAATAAGTAATAAAATAAGGTAAAACTCCCTTAGAACTAGCAAGGTAAAACATCCATGAAATGATTATGTGTTGAAGAAGTTTGGTCCTTGGTATGATCGCATCACCCCCTTCTTTAGAGAGATTTATCCTCAAATCGAAGGCTTCTATCATTGATTGATCCATTAGTGTAAGAAAGGATGAATAAATATAATTATGCCTATTAGGGTATGCATGAATTTCTTTGAATCCTTCAAATAGGTAAGTCACGCCAACTTTAGTCTTTGTACCCTTCCACATTATGAATCTTGAATAGTTGGATAATGTTCTTTTCTTTTCCTTGAATTGATGATCACAAGCAAGAACACTTACACGTAAATGATTCAATGTTATACAAAATAGAAATAAGTTAGAACATGAAACATCATTAACAATGTGAATGAACATACAAGATTCATTAAGGTTCATGAATGGAATTTGGTTCGTTGAAACTTCCCTTTCATAAGGTTCATTGAATCTTTGTTATGAAGTGAATGTACTTCGAATGTCAAAGAGCACATGCTTTGGAATACCAAATGTTACAACCTTTGGAACTTAATGAACAAATGTGATTCATCAATTTGCAATGGAATAACCTGAAAATCAAATGAAAGAATAGGAAGAAAAGATTGATTAGTAAAAAGTAAAACTTCCTTGCCTCACATTCTTTTCTCTCATGTTCAAGTCCCTTTAGAAATTTCTCTTCTTCATACTCCTCTCGTATGCTCTCTTTGCATTCATGTTTATGTGTTGCTCGTTTATCAAACTGCTAAGGTCGATCGAAAAGAAGATGGCTTGAATTCATAGGAACAACATCACATAATACTTTATCTTTGTATCAATCGATTGAAAATGATATAAGTACTTGTTTAGTGACCTTCAAGTCTTCTTCATCGTTTAACCATTGCAATTCGTATGGGTTGGAATGTTTATCATTGTAAGTCCCAACTTTTCTACCATATATGTGCTAGCAAGGTTTGCACAACTTCCACTATCAATGGCTACAAGAAATACTTTACCATTTACATGGAAATGAGTATGAAATACATTCTCTCTTTGTTGAATGTTCTCCATTCCTTGGGAAAAGGAAGATTAAGTAACATTGTTAGTAAAAAAAATTAAAATGTGAAACATAAACCTTACCAAATTTCACACAACAAAACCTCACGGTCACTCCAAAAAAATTGTGATGTCACTTCACTCAAGCACTCGTGTTTCACTCAGGAATATGTCTTTGGCTTTTGTAATTCCACTTCTAATCTCACACACTCTTTATGCCTTTTTCCACTCGTTTATCTCTTGTTAAGTTCTAAAAGAACTAACTCAAGGCCTTCAAATGAAGTGCTTAGGCATTTTCTACAAATGATGTTAGGTGGAAACAAATACCAAATAGAGGGTAAGGTTGGCTTAAGAATAAAGGAAAAATTTGATAGAAGGAAAGGGGTTCTTACTATAAGACACTAATAACCTTCCCTAACCACAATCAAAGTGTTTAAAATAACTTTAGGCTTGTTGGTACTTTTTGATGTATGAAACAACCTTTGCTTTTAACTTTTCTTTTCTTGCTTTGATTTCGTCTTTCCTTTTACTTTCTTTTTGCACGTTTCTTCAACGATTTTTTAATAGCACTTCTTTTTCCTTTTGGTTTTACTTGATTTATTGAATCAACACTTCACAACTTGCTTGGTTCCACCTTAGCTCTGATACCATATGATACAAGCTCGCCTACTCCACTTGGTGAGGTATTTCAAGCGACTAAAAGGGATAATTGCTAGAGTAGGTTAAGACAACGTCTATAGTTAACGCCGAGAGGTATTACCATAGCAACCGTCCAAGAATACCTAGTAATCCTGTTGGGCAGCTTAGTAAGGCGTAATAATTCATTCATAACTTAGAATAATTGTTGTAAAAACAATAGTTTAGCATCAGTGCTCTGTGACACGTCTGAATATGAGATGTTGTTTGCATTATATTTAAACCAATACTTGTTTTGTTTTATCTATCTGCATATTTCCTTTGTCTCGACTACATTATTCTGAAATCATTGAATCATTCTTCTTAGTTTCATCGTATTAGTTCTTAGTTCAAATACTTAGTAGGATTTAGTTTGTGGCATTAGTTCTAGTTGTGGTGAAAATATATTTATAATCCAATCCCTGTGGAGACAATACTCACTCACTACTCTAGTACTTGCATCAATTGTGTATAATTGTACATATTTGTTTACCTTATCATATACATTTACAAGTGATCTGCAGACCATCCCTTGTGGATACAAATTAATCTGATTTTGAATTTAGAACTCAAATGAAAAACCACCATGTAACTCCCTTCTGTTGCTGCCCATTTGTGTGGCTGATTTTCAATGCATTTAACACATTTTTCATGTGTTAAATGAGTAGATAAGGAGGTTAAAACCAGCCATGCATTGGAGAGAAGGGTTGAGAATTCAGACAATTTTACATGTGTTTTCAGTTTGAATTCAAATCTGCCCAATGTTGAATTTCCACACATGTGCACAATGTCACACATGTCATACACTCTTGGATAGGTCTATAACGCCCCACATGTTGCTCACATGCTTGTAGGACACTCTCTCACATATAGGACACCTTTGAGCAGCTTCTGGACTTGTTAGCTTGAATTGAGCTAGTGGAGCTGAAATGGAGCTGAATGGAGCTAAGGTGAGATGTGTAGTGAGTTTATTTGAGCTGAGATGAGCTACATACACTCCTTTGAGCTTCACCTGAGCTAGCATTAGGACCTTAAGCTGCTGCCCTTTATTGTTCCTTTATGAAAAACATAATAACCTCCATCAAAGTATGGCAAACTTATTGTAAGCATACTAATAAGCTGAAAATACCATGCAAACACACTTATGAGCTATAAAACTTATTAAAAACATAAAGTAAGTAATATATATAATGCACACACTTATATTTCTAATGAAACTAATGTAAATGCATATACTTTCTTAGTATAACTAAGGTGATGTTACACATCAGTATGTAACACATTGAAAAGCTTAGTTTCTAAGGCATAAATATTATGGAATGATTCAGAAACTTGTAAACACTTAAGAGAAAGAGCTTCCCTGAAATGATTTGCCTTAGAACGTGTGATAGGTCCTGTTGGTAGGACCTCTGGATCAGCTTCCTTTGCTGGCGTTAATGTGCTCACATCATCCTCCTTCTTGAAAAAGATTTGATCTAAAATCTGTAGAAACATCGTAAGGGGATAAATCAGAAACGTTAAATGTAGCACTTACATTGAATTCACCTGGTAAGTCCAACTTGTAAATGTTATCGTTCAGTTTCTCCAACACTTGAAACGGACCATCTCCTCGTGGTAACAACTTAGAACGTCGTTGGGCTGAAAAACGTTCATTTCGAAAATGAACCCAAACCCAATCTCCAACATCGAAGGTAACTCGCTTACGACCTTTATTTGCTTGTTTCTCGTACTGTTGAGTCCTTCGCTCTAGATTTTCCTTAACCTGATGATGCAACCTTTTCACATAGTCTGCCTTAGACTTTTCTTCCCTATTTATAACCTGTTCTTGAGGTAATGGCAACAAATCCATAGGAGTTAAAGGATTAAAGCCATAAATAATCTCAAATGGTGAAAATTTAGTAGCAGAATGAACAAAATGGTTATAGGCAAACTCAACATGCGGGAAACAATCTTCTTATATCTTAATGTTTTTTTAATGATGGAACACAATAAAGTAGATAAAAATCGATTTACAACCTCAGTTTGAGGATGACAAGTAGTGGAAAACATCAGTTTCGTTCCCAATTTGCACCAAAGAGTCCTCCATAAATGACTCAAAAATTTAACATCCCCGTCAGAAACAATAGACCTACGAATTCCATGTAACTGAACAATCTCCTTGAAAAACAAGTTGGTCACGTTAGTAGCATCATTAGTTTTATGACACGCAATGAAATGTGTAATCTTTGAAAACCTATCAACCATAACAAAGATACTATCTCTACTTGTCATAGTTTTAGGCAATCCCAACACAAAATCCATCGAAATATCCATCCAATGAGAATTAGGAATAGGTAAAGGCAAATACATACCTTGTGGTAGAACCTTCGATTTTGCTTTCTTACATGTTACACAATGTTCACATATTCTTTCAACGTCCCTGCGTATCTTTGGCCAGAATAGATGTTCCTTGAGAATGAACAATGTCTTAGTAACTCCAGAATGTCCCATAAGTCCACCTTCATGTGCTTCTCGAATAAGGACTTCTCGAATTGACCCTTAAGGAATGCAGATTCATCTACACCTTTTTTACATGACATGTATCTTTCTCTAAAATTAGGATCAGTGGCACATAAATCTTTAATATAAGCAAACCCAATCAAATGAGAATCCAAATAATTCATAAGTATATACCTGTGGGACAAGGCATTTGCTACAACATTGTCTTTACCCTTTTTATATCGAATGACATAAGGAAAAGACTCTAAAAATTCAACCCACTTAGCATGCCTTTTATTCAATTTATGTTTACTTGTAATATGTTTCAAAGCCTCATGATCGGTGTGAATCACAAACTCTTTCGGAAAAAGATAGTGTTGCCACGTCTCAAGTGCTCGAACTAATGCATACATCTCCTTATCATAAACTGGATATTTTAAGGTTGCACCACTTAACTTCTCACTGAAATATGCAATAGGTCACTTTTCCTGTGACAAGACTGCTCCAATTCCTATACCTGAAGCATCACACTCAATCTCGAACATTTTATCAAAATTAGGCAAGGCTAATACTCTGGTGCCTTAGTCAAACAATCCTTTATTTTTAGAAAGGCTTCCTCCTGTTCATTACCCCAATTGAAGAAGACAAAAGTCTTCTTTATAATCCCGATTAAGGGTGTGGTAATAGAACTGAAGTTAGGCACGAACTGGTGATAAAAACTAGTTAAACCATGAAAAGATCTAACCTGACTTATTGATGTCGGTCGAGGTCATTCTTGAATTGCCTTCACTTTTTCAGGATCGACTTCTACACCCTGGGCACTAACAATGAAACCAAGAAACGTAAGCTTATCAGTACAAAATACACATTTATGTAAATTATCGAATAACCTTTCTTTTCTCAATGTGCCAAGAACATTTCTCAAATGTTCCTGCAACGGCTTGCTGTAGATTAGAATGTCATCAAAATACACAACACAATATTTTCCAATATAAGGTCGCAAAGCATGATTTATTAGCCGTATGAATGTACTAGGTGCATTAGTTAAACCAAAAGGCATCACTAACCATTCATACAAACTCAATTTTGTTTTGAAGGCTGTCTTTCATTCATCGCCTTCTCGCATTCGAATCGGATGATACCCACTCTTTAAATCCACCTTGGAGAAGATACTCACACCACATAATTCATCAAGCATATCATCAAGACGAGGAATAGGATATCGATACTTGATAGTAATCTAGTTCATAGCTCGACAATCGACACACATTCTCTACGTCCCGTCCTTCTTTGGCACTAATAGCACTGGTACAGCACACGGACTCAACCTCTCTCAAATGTAACCCTTCTCCATTAACTCAGTGATTTGCTTCTGAATCCCTTTCGTTTCTTTAGGATTACTTCGATATGCTGGCCTATTTGGAATAGTGTGATGTGATCCTACCGACCACCAAGTTCAAACAAAACATGCTCACAACTTTAAAGTTCTTCCAAGATGATTCTAAGGGAGTTCTTCCATATTTTATTACTTATTTACGCATTTATGTTTTATATTTGTTATAAGCATGCTTTTACATTCTAAACTATGCTTGAATATTCATATATTGTCCTATGTTTGCATTCTATATGAAATTCATGCATGCCACATCTTTAATTAGTTTGTTTCATGCATATGTTACACATTCCTTACATATGTTATCATATAAATTGCATTTTTATATTAGCCATGGAATCATGTGTTACATTAGATTCCTACTTATTATTTATTCATGAACTTGAGCATTGTAACTTATATACATTTTTTTAGTACAAGGTACATTCAAGGCAATCCAATGGACAGATTCACGTCACTCATAGAGATCGCCATTTTTTGAACATGTTCCAAGCATCTTTGGGTGATGACGTCTTCTTAACATTTACTCCCCTATCTATTATTTTTCCAACTCACTTTGAATCGTATCAATCCGATAGTGGGAACTCAATATATGCCCAGATTAATTAAGACAGTGCAGGCTGGAAAAAAGTACGGGATTTACAATAAAATGAAGAGCCATGTTCACACCTGTGCATTTCCACCTTCATGAATCCATTTATGGCGTGTACAATCATACAATGAGGCTAAAGGACTTGTTCACATTCAAGGGAGATGGATGCATTATTTTCAAACTCATTCACCAAATCCAAGTACATGAAAGGAGCCTATGAGTCACGTTCACACTTGGTGCATGCATTCCAAAGGGGGCCGAAGATACAATGAAACATTCCTCCAAATTCATGCAAGGAAATGAACCAACATGTTCACATCAAGAGAGGATGAATTCGGCTATGAAGATGTATTCACTTAAATGGATGAACATTCATTTATTTTATTAGTCCATGAACTTGCATAGGGGACGTACATTGTATCTACTTAAGGATGAACATTCATCCATGAATGTTCAATCATTAAATCTTGTATGTGCATCATAAACATCTCTTAGGCCTATAAATAGCTTTCCATTTCATTTGTAAGAACCAATTCACTTTGTTTAATCAAATATTTGTGAGAGTTTCTCTCTTTAGTTCTTAAGTGAACTTTATTGATACATGCACCACAAAAGCTAAAGCTAAGGATGATGAATTTACTATACCACTATGCCCTATCACATGAGGCTGGACCAAACTTCTTAAAGACAAACTTCAAATCACAGTTCAAGCATTCATCCGTAAGGGTCTAATAGGAGAAGATTTACAATAATGTTTTGAAGGGGATCTAGTTGTTATCCTGTCAACATGTATTTTGGAGATACAACCTTATGTTCCTTATCTTTCCAACGGTTCTTGAATCGCATCAATTTGATATCGGGAACTCAAGATATGGTCATTTTCCTGAAGCTGGTGCATGTAGGAAATCCTATACGGGATTAATACGTGATTTTGTAAATATTACGAATTTTCAATATTTATATTGATTATTTGTAATATAATTTAATATAGGATGGTCAATTATCTTTTAGGATCATAATTATTATTTTATTAGGAATTAAGGATGGGTTAAAACAATTTTTTTAGTTATTATTATTTTATTAGGAATTAGAATTAAAACATGTTTAGTTTATTATTATTTTATTCTCTAGTTATTTAGAACATTTAGGATTCAGCCCCTATATAAAGGAGGCTTTATTCAACTTTGTAAATCAGATTTCTTTGATTAATAATACAACGAGAGTTCATTTTTGCAAGTGCTTATTGCCTTGTACCTTCGAAGCTTCTTCTCCTGGAGTTCTTTCAAGTTCTTGTGAGGGAGATTAATCTTCACACTCCAATTTGCCTTTTCATTACGACTAGGAGGGCTCGATAGGACATTATCCATCGATTTTCGACATATCCATCCATGCCATCAATCATCTTTACCGTTCACTTTCATAAGGGAGATCTTTTGATTTCTTGGTTATTTTTCTTTATTTTTAATTCCTTTAACTTTTATTTATCTTGTTTTAATCTTATTTCTTATCTTGTTTCCAACACCAAAAAGAAATCCTAAAGAACCCTAGCTATTTTCGCCACCTTCCCCATTCATCCCTTATTATTCTTCATCGAGTCTAGATCTTTTCTAGGTTTGATTCTTCAACAAGAGCAACGTTCATCAATCTGCCATAGCTTCCTGTTGAGTTAATCGATCGACAGAATTGGCCAAGAGGGGGTGAATTGGCAATTAAAAATTTCGTGGAAGCTTTTGCAGAAAATTGAAAGTAATTGCACAGCGATTTACAGTGGTTCGACTTTCTCAAACAAAGTCTACGTCCACTACCTTAGCTATCCACACTAAGGATTTTCCAACAAATTCACTAATTTGTTCTTTCTTTTGAGGCCAAAGAGATAACCTTACAAAATCCCTCAAGAGTATACCCCAACTCTTGAGAACACTCTTTTTCCCAAAGAGAAGATTACAAATTTGCAAACTTACAAGAAAACCTCACAAGGTAAGATGTTTGCACAATTCTAGAACAAAGAAAAGAACACTCAAAGATAAATACAATCGAGTACAAAAGTGTTCTTGAAAGCAAATGAATATTGGATGAAAAATAGGCTTGAAATGCTCAAACTTGAGGTTTGATGCTTTCTTTTTGATTCTCTCTTGATTCTAATTGCTTGATGTTTCTTGTTGTTGATCAATGGCTTCAGAATTTGTTTAAATACCCCTTGAATCAATTCTGAACGTTGGTGATAATTAGTGGAGTCAATAGAGCCGTTTAAGTGTGAAAACAATTATTTTTTCTAGGTGGAGCATCTCATGCATCGATGCATGATCAAGGATGCATCGGTGCATTCGTGTAAAATTCAAATATTTTGACCGTTGGAACACTTGATGCATCGGTGCACCAAGTGTGCATCGATGCATGAAATGCATTCGATGTTTGAAAAATAGCCTGGTGCATCGATGCATGGCTTATGCATCGATGCATCAAATGCATTCGATGCTTTGAAAATATTCAGAGTGCATCGATGCATGGAGAGTGCATCGGTGCATGGAATGCATTCGATGTTCAATTAATTCATCGATGCATGGACTGATGCATCGGTGCATGCTTTTGAATAATTGATTTAAGGCTTGTTTTTGGTTCAAAATACTTTGTGAAAATTGTTTCAAAAATAGTTTAAGTACAAATCACAATTTTACACATTTAGTAAGGATTAAAATTGATCTTGAAAAACTTGGAGTAATAATTTGATATTCGGTTAATTAAATCGAATATAAATTTGTAAAATCATTTGTAAAATCTAAAAATTCATTTAACTTAATTTGTTATATCGAAATATCAAAAATGTTTTCAACAATCTCCCCCTTTTTGATATAACAAAACATTTGAGTAATTTTAAGATTTGTTTAAGAAATTATTTTTGAAATCGATTTTGAAAAACTTACTCCCCCCTTACTATAGCACATCTTAAATTTTCTCCCCCTTTTTGTTAAATCAAAAAGACTCTATAAAAACGTTTTAAACAAGAATTTTGAAAAACATTAGCCAATTGATTTATTAATAATAGGCTGCTAAGATCACAATCAAAAGAGAGATTAGCCATTAGTTTTCACAAACAATATTCATAATAAAATGTGAAATGGCATAATTTGGTCATAAATTTCTAATGATGCAAAATTAATAAACAGAAAGCGTTAAAATGTCAAACCAAATATAAGTTCAAGCATCCTCAAACAAACATCCAATAACTAAGAAAATCAAAGTTTTAAGAACAAGAAAGCATGGCAAGTAAGTCTACTCCATCGGAGGATCGGGAGGAGGAGGATAATGAGCTCGAACTTCAAGAGTCAGAGCATCCATACGATCACGCATCTCCCTCTGAAACTCAGAAATCGTAGACTCAATGGAGGCAAAACGTAGATCAAACGACTCTAGAAAAGATCGGAAATAAGGTGGCGTTTGATCATCTTGCCGAGTTGGTACTTCCTCGTCAATATCTCTCATAAGCCTTTGAAGCTCTGGATCATCATCAGCGTCAGGAGCTGGAGGAGGAGCACGAGAAGAACTAGGAGCAGCTCGAGAAGAACTAGCTCCCGGAGTTGGCTTATTGGGTCGAAATACCCAAAGACCGGTTCGCTCATCCTGAATCCAATCTGCTTTCTTCAAAGATGTGAGGTTGATTTGATTTTGGAGAGGGATAGGAGTGTCAAGAGAAACGTTTAAACCATGTTTGATAAACAGGTTACTAAGTAGACAACCGTAGGCTAAGGTTTCAACATGTTTGGAAGGGACAATATTAACGATGTCTACTAATTGGCTGAATATAATTTGTGGAAGATTTATTTTGATTTTATTTTTAATGCAGTACATCCACCACAAATCCCTATTACGAAGAGTGGAGTAACGACCAGCCGATGGTCTAAACCACCAAGAAATAATGAAGTGAAGAAAACGGTCGTGATGAGTTCGAAGAGAACTGACACTCGCATGAGGGATATAGGGATAATTCACATTCTCTTTTTCATCAAAAGCACCATTATCATCTAATCCGAAATGAGTAGCAATGGTTGCGGAATCAACCACAAAGTATTATCCTAAAAGGTAGGATCTAATACCGATGGTTCCACATTGGGTTTCATTTTGAATGCATACCGCATTTGAATAAAAAATACGGACAAGTTGAAAAACGATGGGTTGAAGAGAAAAGAGTTTATCAAACTTCCACCTTCTAAGAGTCGGGAGGTATTCAAATTCAATTTTGTTCATGGCTTGAAGCGAGGGAATACGTTCTTCCCGAATTCGATAGGATTGGAAAGACTCAATGTATCTATTATAAAGTTCGTTTCTACGACGCTCTGGCATATTGAAACAAACACTCAATAAGCCATTAGGAGCTTGAGGATCAGGATTAGGTTGAGGAGGAACGGGATTAGGATGTTGAGGAACGGGAGGACGGTTTTGGTGAGACCGACTAGAGGATGACCTAGGGCGTTTAGGATTTGACATGGTAAGGGAAATTTGAAAAGGAATATCACCTGCAATTTTAAAACACATGTATGCACAACAATTAATCCCAAAACCCAAATGAGTCCTCAATAATTCAAGGTTCTTTAACAAAGTCCTAATGGGCAAAGTTTTGAAAAACTATTTAAAATTAATACGCATAGTTTTCATGAAACTAACATAATTGAATCAAAAGTATCATTAACTTTCGAAATAATAATAATAATTTTTTTTTAATTCGAAATTTCCAAATAATTTTGAAAAATTATGCGTTTTTGATGAAATTCGCTGTAGAAACTAGTTTAGAATCATCATATAACCAATGCCCGATAATTATTTTAAACTATAACTAATCTAAACTAGTTCTAAGTTCAAAAATTAAGAAAATAGAGTTTTTTTAAAAAAATACCTTGAAAAATTTGGATTGAGGGGAATGTGGAGATGTTTTGTGCGATTTAATGATTGTAGCAGGTTTGTAGGATGAAAAACTTGAAGAATCCGATGTTTTCCCGAAGATTTTGAGCAAAAATAGAGATTTGAGGGAGAGGGGGACGAACGGCCGTGTGTTTAGTGTTTTAGGTTTTGAGAAAAATGAAGAAGATGAAGATTTTAAACCTAAAACCCGACGGATGCATTGGTGCATGGTCTTATGCATCGATGCATATTCAAGGATGCATCGATGCATTGTTAAATGCATCGGTGCATGAAGCACAAAAATGTCAAAAATCTGTTTTAAACACTTAAAATGCTAAATAATTTGGCTCTAATGGTAATGGCAACTCATATATCAAACATTAATTATATTCAATCAAACAAATTAATCTTTAAACTTTATTTGAACATAAAATTATTTTTCACTAAGAATCACAAACTCCCCCTAACTAATAGCAAGAATGAAATCAAAAATTATTATTTATAAGCATTTTTCATTTATTCTTAAAAGTGCTAAAATTATTTTAAACACTAAGTGAAGATAGGTCAGTTAAACCTAATTCTCTCCTAAGTGTCCAAAATCTTTCCTTGTCTAAGGGTTTTGTAAAGATATCTGCTAATTGATGCAAAGTATCAACATATTCTAGAACTACATCTTCCTTAGTGACATGGTCTCTAATGAAGTGATGTCTTATTTCAATGTGCTTAGTTCTAGAGTGTTGGATGGGATTTTTAGTGAGACAAATAGCACTAGTATTGTCACACTTGATAGGAATGGTACCTACTTCAATTCCATAATAAAAAAGTTGTTGTTTCATCCATAAAACTTGTCCACAACAACTACCGACTGAAATGTATTCCGCTTCAGTGGTAGATAATGCAACACAATTTTGCTTCTTTGAAAACCAAGAAATCAGCATATTTCCAAGGAATTGACAAGTATCGGAGGTGCTTTTCCTATCTAATTTTCATCCTCCATAATCCGCATCAGAAAAGGCATGCAAGCTAAAGCTAGAGTCTCTAGGATACCAAAGTCCTAAACTAGGAGTGTCCTTAAGGTATCTAAAGATTCTCTTAACAGCTAGTAAATGTGATTCCTTAGGACATGATTGAAATCTAGCATATAAGCAAACACTAAACATAATATCTAGTCTACTTGCGGTTATATAAAGCAATGAGCCAATCATGGATCTATATAATTTAACATCCACACATTTACCTCCTTCATCTAAGTCAAGCTTTGTAGAAGAGCTCATTGGAGTGGCATAAGGCTTCCCATTTTCCAATCCAAATTTCTTGAGCATATCTTTGACATACTTAGCTTGATTAATGAAGATGCCATCTTTCCTTTGCTTGATTTGGAGTCCCAAGAAATATGAGAGCTCCCCCATCATGCTCATCTCGAACTCACTTTGCATTAGCTTAGAAAATTCTTGGCAAAGAACATCATTAGTAGAACCAAATATTATATCATCAACATAAATTTGAACTACTAATAAATCTTTACCTTTTCTCTTTAAAAACAATGTAGTGTCAACCTTTCCTTTTGAAAAACCTTTTTCAATTAAAAAATTTGACAATCTTTCATACCAAGCTCTAGGAGCTTGTTTTAAACCATAAAGAGCTTTTGTCAATTTTAAAACATGATCCGAAAAATTTGAATCTTCAAAACCTGGAGGTTGTTCCACGTACACTTCTTTCTTTATAAAACCATTTAAAAATGCACTTTTAACATCCATTTGATATAATTTAAATTCATTGAAACATGCAAATGCTAATAACATTCTAATTGCTTCCATCCTAGCTACGGGAGCGTATGTTTCATCATAGTCTATGCCCTCTTCTTGAGTATACCCTTGAGCAACAAGTCTAGCCTTGTTTCTCACTATATTACCACTCTCATCAAGCTTATTCCTAAATACCCATCTAGTACCTACAGTAGATTTATTACTAGGCCTTTCAACTAATGTCCATACTTTACTTCTCTCAAATTGGTTTAATTCTTCTTGCATAGCCATAATCCAATGTTCATCTTTTAATGCTTCTTTGATGTACTTAGGCTCTATGCATGAAATAAATGCAACATAATTACAGATATTTCTAAGAGAAGATCGAGTAGTTACCCCTTTTGATGGATCACCTATAATTTCACCATCCTTGACATAGTTGTACTCTCTTGGAAAAGATACTTTCCTTTCTTCAATGGTTGGATTCTCGAGGGGATCATGAATTTCCTCATCTTTTGTTTCTTCATTTGATGATGATTCTCCAACGTCATGTCTAACGTCATTTGCTTGTACAATACCTACATCATCATTAACAGAAGAATCCTTCCTAGGAAGGGGATTATCATCGAAAACAACATGTATAGACTCTTCTACAACTAAAGTTCTTTTATTAAATACACAATAAGCTTTAGAATTTAAGAAATAACCCAGAAAAATTCCTTCATCACTTTTAGCATCAAATTTGCCAAGGTTTTCTTTACCGTTGTTTAAAACAAAACATTTACATCCAAAAGGATGAAAATAGCTAATGTTAGGCTTTTTATTTATGAGAATTTCATATGGAGTTTTCTTTAAAATTGGCCTAATCATTACTCGATTTACAACATAACAAGCGATATTTGTGGCTTCCACCCAAAAATATTTTGGCAAATTATTTTCACAAAGCATGGTTCTAGCCATTTCTTCTAAAGTTCGATTTTTCCTCTCAACAACTCCATTTTGTTGAGGGGTTCTAGGTGCTGAAAAATTATGGCTAATACCATTAGAATTACAAAACTCAATAAATCCAAGATTTTCAAATTCAGTTCCATGATCACTCCTAACACTAGTTATAGAGTAACCTTTTTCATTTTGGATTATTTTTGAAAATGTGATGAAATGTTCTAATGCTTCATCTTTAGTACTTAAGAATAGAACCCAAGTATATCTAGAATAGTCATCTACCAAGACAAATGCATATTGTTTTCCATCCAAGCTAGTAGTTCTAGTTGGCCCAAAAAGATCTAAATACATCAATTGTAATACTCTACTAGTTGATACATCATTAATAGATTTAAAAGAAACTCATTTTTGTTTTCCTTTAGCACAAGCATCACAGATTTTATCATTATCAAATTTAAGCTTAGGAAACCCTCTTACTAAGTCTCCTTGAATTAACCATTGCAAAACACTCATACTAGCATGACCTAGTCTCCTATGCCATAACCAACTATCATGCTCATCCTTAGCAACTAGGTATAAATTAGTCATATCAATAGAATCTAAATGCACCATGTAAATGTTTCCTATTCTATGACCAACAAGCATAATCCGATTAGATGCAATGTCAATGACTTTACAACCATTAATTTCAAATAAGACATTGAATCCTTTATCACACAATTGACTAATACTCAAAAGATTATGCTTTAATCCATTCACATACAAAACATTTTTAATTTGTATGGAAGAGGTATTACCTATAGTACCAATACCTTCAATATGACCTTTTGAATTATCTCCAAAAGTCACTTCTCCTCCATTTTTGGCGTTAAGCTTTATGAACCGGCTTTTGTCCCCGGTCATGTGTCTCGAGCATCCACTATCAAGGTACCATGAGTTTGAATTTGTTTCCCGTTCCTTGTAGTAATGCTCCTTTCCCTACAAACATAGATTAATTTTTTATTTTTGGTACCCAAATTCTTTTGGGTCCATATTCATTAGTTTCCAAAATCCTAGTCCCCTTAGGTATCCATTTGTGTAGGATATCTTTATCTTTAGTAGTAATGAGTTCTTTAGGAACCCACATGCTTCTAATGATTTTTCCATTTGAGGTTATTTGGGGACCTCTATGATTGTAGTTTCTAAAACTTTTTCTAACAAAGTTGGATTTTGAATTTTCTCCTTTTTCAAAATGCTTTGTACCAACTTTATCAAAAGAAGTTTTAAGATCATCAATTTTCTTTTGATGATCATCATTGACCTTTGAAAGTAAATTTTGCAAATCTAAATTTTTCTTTTCAAATTCTTCTAGTTTGATTTGCAAATCTTTGATTTTACTTTCAAGATCATTGTTGGTTTTGGATATGAGTTTGTTTTCATTTTTCAATTTTGAAACATCATTTTTATATTTTAAAAACAGTTTCTCGTAATCCGAAGCCAACCCATTGTATTCCTCAAATAACTCATCATAAGATAAATCATCAAAATCGGATGAGTTAGATGTTACCTTAGAATCTTCCCCGAATGCCATCAAGCACAAGTTTGCTACTTCTTGTTCCTCTTCATCGGAACTTTCTTCATCGCTCCATGTAGCCACATGAGCCTTGTGCTTATTCTTTGATTGACCCTTTTTCTTCAATTGTGGGCAATCATATTTGACATGCCCCGGCTTTTTGCATTCATAGTAAATGATTGAGTCCTTCTCTTTTGGTTCATTTTTTGAGGCCTTCGTTTCGTTTGAGTTTTCTTCCTCGGTAAGGTCTCATCATTTTTCTGAACCGTTTGGAAAATAATGCCATTTCCTCGTCATCATCATCATTATTAGAATCACTCTCATCTTTTGTGGATTTGAGAGCAACTCCAATGTTTTTCTTCTTCTCATTCTCCTTTGGTGTCCCTTCAACTTTATCAAGGTCCACCTCATCTTCAAGCATCATTTCATGAGTGAGGAGTGAACCGATAAGTTCTTTAAGAGTTAAGGATGATAGGTCCTTAGACTCGATGATTGCCGTCTTCTTTGATTGCCATGATTTTGGGAGGGAGTAGACTAACTTCCTCACAAGCTTTTAATTTGAGATGATCTCTCCATACGATTTAAGACCATTGACAATCGTTGAAAATCTATCTGTCATAGCTTTGATGTCTTCATTTGGTTTCATCCTGAAATTTTCATAGCTATGCGTTAGAATACTAATTTTTGATTTCTTTACCTCATCTGTACCTTCATGTGTGACTTGAAGCTTGTCCCATATTTCTTTGGCGGTTGTACACGATGAAACTCTTCCGTATTTATCTGGTCCAAGAGCACAAAAAATAATATGGATGGCTTTGGAGTTGAGCTGGAACATTCTTGTGTCTCCTTCACTCCACAACCTTGGATGAGTGAGAGGCTTGATGTATCCTTCTTCTACGGCATTCCATGCTCCCATGTCACTTGCTTGAATGAAGTACATCATTCTATTCTTCCAATAGGCATAATTAGCCCCATTGAAGAAAGGAGGCTTGTTGACGGGCATCGAATCGAGACCGGAGTCATAATTTGAAGTGGAGGCCATTGATGACTTTGTAATCGATGTAACTCTTCCCGAATCGACTCAAGAGGCGATTAAACCTTCAAATGAGTGAGGCTCTGATACCAATTGTTGAGTTAATCGATCGACGGAATTGGCCAAGAGGGGGGTGAATTGACAATTAAAAATTTCGTGGAAGCTTTTGCAGAAAATTGAAAGTAATTGCACAGCGATTTACAGTTGTTCGACTTTCTCAAACAAAGTCTACGTCCACTACCTTAGCTATCCACACTAAAGATTTTCCAACAAATTCACTAATTTGTTCTTTCTTTTGAGGCCAAAGAGATAACCTTACAAAATCCCTCAAGAGTATACCCCAACTCTTGAGAACACTCTTTTTCCCAAAGAGAAGATTACAAATTTGCAAACTTACAAGAAAACCTCACAAGGTAAGATGTTTGCACAATTCTAGAACAAAGAAAAGAACACTCAAAGATAAATACAATTGAGTACAAAAGTGTTCTTGAAAGCAAATGAATATTGGATGAAAAATAGGCTTGAAATGCTCAAACTTGAGGTTTGATGCTTTCTTTTTGATTCTCTCTTGATTCTAATTGATTGATGTTTCTTGTTGTTGATCAATGGCTTCAGAACTTGTTTAAATACCCCTTGAATCAATTCTGAACGTTGGTGATAATTAGTGGAGTCAATAGAGCCGTTTAAGTGTGAAAACAATTAATTTTTCTAGGTGGAGCGTCTCATGCATCGATGCATGATCAAGGATGCATCGGTGCATTCGTGTAAAATTCAAATATTTTGACCGTTGGAACACTTGATGCATCGGTGCACCAAGTGTGCATCGATGCATGAAATGCATTCGATGTTTGAAAAATAGCCTGGTGCATCGATGCATGGCTTATGCATCGATGCATCAAATGCATTCGATGTTTTGAAAATATTCAGAGTGCATCGATGCATGGAGAGTGCATCGGTGCATGGAATACATTCGATGTTCAATTAATTCATCGATGCATCGATGCATGGACTGATGCATCAGTGCATGCTTTTGAATAATTGATTTAAGGCTTGTTTTTGGTTCAAAATACTTTGTGAAAATTGTTTCAAAAATAGTTTAAGTACAAATCATAATTTTACACATTTAGTAAGGATTAAAATTGATCTTGAAAAACTTGGAGTAATAATTTGATATTCGGCTAATTAAATTGAATATAAATTTGTAAAATCATTTGGAAAATCTTAAAATTCATTTAAGTTAATTTGTTATAACGAAATATCAAAAATGTTTTCAACACTTCCCTATCAATTGGTATCAGATTTGGGCTGATTCTTGGAAAGAAACAAGCAATCTTGCATGTTCTTGCACACAAAACCGTCAAGGTATCCCAACGGAGCTAGTCCAGAGAAGATTCGTCATTTCAGGTTCTTTTTATTTAATTTTAATTTAGATTCAAATTCTTCTTGTTAGTTTGCTATTTTTTTAAAAAAAAATTAAAAAAAAAACAAAAAAGGAAAAAAAAGCCAAAATTTCAAACAAAATTCTAAACGAAAATATTTAGGGCTGATTTTCTCCATATATCATACTCATCCTAATATAAATCTCCAGTCCAAAATTCACCCAAATCTGAGTTCATTAGAGCCTTCAAATACATTCTTCAAGTTTCATCGATAGATTCGGTCTAGGATCTTGTCGAATTTCTTGAAAATTCTACAGGAGGAATTTCGTCGTGAAAATTTCTATATTAACACTTCATATATTTAAGATCATTTACACAAAACACCAGAATATTTGGAGATCAAGAATACCTTTGAATAAAGCGATCAAGAAAAACATATTGTTTGAGGACTCACCGTTCAACAGAGTCCACTGTATACTACTATAGGTATTTGGTTCTGAAATTTTACATGTGGTTTCTTGACGCATCAAAAGACATTCAAGAATTTTCCCAAAATTTTTGAACACCGGTAACCCCCTCAAAAATGTTTCTCAAGTTGATCCAGCGTTTTCCAGGTTTCTGGGTTGGTTCTTTTTTTTTCTTTGACTCTTAGTGCTTTATGTTCTTTTTTTTTCTTTTTATTGTTCTTTTGCATTATCTAACACATTATCTTTCTTGTGTTAGTAGGACTAAAGAGTTTGCATACTTCTTCCTTCTTTGCATTCTCGTTCTCTTAGAGTCTAACCCTTGTCTGGCCTCTTAGAACTTTTAAGTTTTTCCTTATCGCCTTTGCTAGTAATCAAATTTCGATACGAACTGTGGAAGACTACTTGGTAAAGTGAGTTTTAAAGAGTACAAGATCGGCTTACTTTCCTCTCGTTGTGTTACTTTCTTGGAGTGACTTGTGAGGTTTCTTGCTTTGTTGAATTTACTTCCTTTTATTTTTATTTTACTTTAAAATCTTCTTTTCAGTGTTATAATTGCAGGATGGGCGACAATAACAATGAGACACTTACGGTTATCTTATCTGGACTTGAACGACTCACAACTCAATTTGATCAACTTAACAATGCCTTGAGATAATGACAAGAACTACAACTGGATCTACCAAACCATAATCCAAGGCCAAACAATGCTGAACTTTTGGCCCCCAGGAGAGCACAACCACGTTTTCAAACACCTGAACTCTTTGCAAAACCAAAGTTCACGATCTCATCTTTTAAAGGAGACTATGATCCGGACAAGTACATCGATTGGGAAGGAAAAGTTGATCTCATGTTCGCATACCATGACTTCCCCCAAACTGAACAAGTTCCCCTAATTACTTTGGAATTCGAAGGATATGCTCACACTTGGTGGATGCAAACAAGGAAAAAGATTGAAAAACTTCCAAATTCAACCAATCACTTCTTGGTCTGAACTCAAACATGTGATGAGGAACCGATTCCTACCGACACATTATACACGAGAAGTTAAACAATGACTACACCGACTTCGACAAGGTAGAAGTTCAGTTGAAGATTACTATAAGGAGATGCAGTCCTTACTCAATAGGGCTAACATAACCGAAGAAGAAGAGGACACCATGTCAAGATTCGTTGTCGGCTTAAACCCAAACATCACTGATCTTCTTGATCTCCATGGGTATGAAAACCTTGAAGATACAATAGAGAAAGCAATGAAAATCTAAGCACAACTCCAAAAGAGATTTCGATTCAGAGAACAATACCAAGGTACTTCATTATCTCACCAAGGTAATCCTTCAATTCCTTCCAAATCTTCTACTACATCTTCTCAAAAAAAGTCTAGAGAGGACAAGCCCGACAAGGAGAAACAACGACCAATAAAGAATGACACACTTCCAGCCTCTAAAGACTATACCCGAGTAAGAGACATCAAGTGTTTTAAATGCTTAGGAAGAGGCCATATTAGCCGCAATTACCCAAACACGAGGATCCTAACCATACTAGGTGATGGATCTTACAATTCTGACTCCGATGACGACATCCCCGACATTCCAACACATGTCGAAGCCAAAGAAGATAATGATGACTATCGAAGAGATGAGTACAATGGTACAATCTTGGTGATCCGCCATACCTTGAACATCCAAGCATCCGACGAGTCTGACATATAACGTTCCAACATCTTCCACACACGCTGCCTAATCAAGGAACAACCATTCTCCATCATCATTGACATTGGTAGTTGAGTCAACATCATTACCTCCAACGTTGTTGAATCACTCACACTTCCTTGCCAACGACAACCGAAACCTTATTGCTTACAATGGCTTAATGAGAGTGTCGAGATGAAGGTGGTTAAACAATGTCTCGTTAATATCAAGATGGGAAAGTATTGTGACAACGTATGGTATGATGTAATTCCGATGCAAGCATCCCACATCCTCCTAGGAAATCCTTGGCAATTCGACAACGACGTCACATATTATGTCCAGAATAACACTTACACAATTCCAATAAAAGGTAAATTGTTCTGACTTAACCCTCTACCCCCCAAAGAGATGCTCATAAATCAATAATGAATTCTCAAGGAGACAGGGAACTTAAAACAAAAGGCAAAAGAGGTCACAATCGATAAAAGCCAAACAAATGACCCACGGGTGGTGAGTGACCCTCAATGTGAAAAATAAAAGAGTGTCTCAAAACATTTATGCGAATGCATAAGACTTGAGAGACCCTTTTTCAAAATAGGCCATGCATTCTAGTCCGTTTCAAGGACTCCGTTTTTATCAACTATCACTAACATCACAGATTTGCCTAGTGTATTTTCTTCTCTATTGTAGGAGTTTCAAGATGTCTTAAGCAACCCACCGGATGGTTTACCACCTACAAGAGGAATTGAACATCAAATCGACTTCATCCCTGGATCAACTATACCAAATTGCCCCGCTTACCATGTAATCCTGAGGAAACGAAGGAATTGGAACGAAAAATAGATTCATTGTTACAAAAAGGACACATTCGTGAGATTCTTAGTCCTTGTGCGGTTCCCGTCATCCTAGTTCCAAAGAAAGATGACACATTCCGAATGTGTCTAGATTTTCGACCTATCAATCGAATAACAATCAAGTATAGGCATCCTATTCCACGCCTAGATGATATGTTGGATGAACTACATGGTGCAAGTATCTTCACCAAAATTGACTTGAAGAGTGGTTGCCATCAAATTCGAATGAAAGAAGGTGATGAATGGAAAACAACATTCAAGACAAAGTTTGGCTTGTATGAAAGGCTTGTTATGCCCTTTGGACTCACAAATGCTCCAAGCACCTTCATGAGATTAATGAATCACATTCTTAAGGAGTTCATAGGTAAATTTGTTGTCATTTACTTTGATGACATTTTTATATATTCATCTTCTCTTGATTCTCATGTCATTCACGTTCGAATGGTTCTCGAAGTTCTTCGACGAGAACATTTATATGCTAACATAGATAAGTGTTTTGCAGTGATAAGCTTATGTTTTTAGGCTTTATAGTTAGTGTACAGGGTATCCATGTAGATAAAGAGAAGGTCAAGGCAATTCAAGAATGGCCCACGCCTACTTCTATCACCAAGGTAAGATCTTTTCATGGTTTGGCAAGTTTCTACCGTCGCTTTGTCAAAAATTTCTCAACCAATGCTGCACCATTATCCGATATCATCAAAAAGTCAGTTGAATTCAAATGGGGACCACTACAACAAAAAGCTTTTGAACTTCTTAAAGATAAGTTATGTTATGCCCCTATTCTTCATCTTCCCAATTTTTTTAACACCTTTGAGCTAGAATGTGATGCTTCAGGCATAGGCATTGGTGCCGTCCTCATGAAAGAAAGACAACCTATCACTTACTTTAGTGAAACATTAAAAGGTGCATAATTGAACTACTCTACCTATGACAAGAAACTTCTTGCACTCGTCCGAGCACTCGAAGTGTGGCAACACTATCTTCTCCCTAAAGATTTTGTTATTTACATGGACCATGAATCACTCAAATGGTTAAATGGACAATGTAAGTTAAACAAACGACATGCTCGATGGGTTGATTTCATTGAATCTTTTCCTTACATCATCAAATACAAACAAGGGAAAGATAACATCGTAGCTGATGCATTATCTCGACGATACACACTTATCACTCAAATGCATGCTATTGTTCTTGGTTTTGCACATATCAAAGAACTTTATCCTAACGATCCATATTTTTCTGAGATTTATAAACAATGTGTAAAAGGTGCTTTTAACAAGTTTTATCTTGTAGATAGCTTTCTTTTTCGCATGAACAGGTTGTGTATACCACAAGGCTCTTTGCGAGAGTTCTTAGTTCACGAGTCACATGCCGGAGGACTCATTGGACACTTCGGTGTTCACAAAACACTCGATATGGTCATGGAACACTTCTTTTGGCCGCATATGCGTAAAACAGTGGAAAAGATTTGTGCATCGTGCATCACGTGCAAACAAGCAAGGTCAAAGGTAAATCCTAATGGTTTGTACATGCCTTTACCGATTTCTTGTTCTCCTTGGATCGATTTATCGATGGATTTTATACTTGGCTTACCCCGCACTAAGAAAGGACGAGATAGTATTTTTATGGTTATGGACAGATTCTCAAAGATGGCACACTTTATTCCTTGCCATAAAACGGACGATGCCACATACATTGCTGATTTATTCTTTCAAGAAATAGTCCACCTTCATGGTATTTCTCGCACCATTGTGTCCGATCGTGACACTCATAAGCCACTTTTGGAATGTATTATGGGGTAAGATTGGCACAAAACTTCTCTATTCCACTTCTTGTCATCATCAAACTGATGGACAAACCGAAGTAATAAATCGGATTCTAGGATCTTTACTAAGAACGGTGGTAGGTAAGAATACTCGTAATTGGGAAGAACGTTTACCTTTTGTTGAGTTTGCTTATAATCGATCCATTCACTCTACAACAGGTTATTCTCCATTTGAAATAGTTTATGGTTTTAACCCATTAACTACTTTGGATCTTATTCCCTTACCTTTAGATCAGATTGCCAGTTTAGATGGTGAAAAGAAGGCTGCCCTTGTCAAATACATTCATGCTAAAGCTAAACTAAAGATGGAGAAAACCTACGAGGCAAATGCAAATCGAGTTAACAAGGGCTGACGACATGTCACCTTTGAACCAGAAGATTGGGTATGGGTTCACATGAGAAAATAAAGGTTCCCGACTGATGTGAGGCTAACCAGGCTTCTTCAATGATGGAGAAGTTGGCAACCTTGTTGTTTCCCGATCTAGGAGAGACACCAAATGCTACACCTTGGATTGAAAGTAATATGCACAAAAAAGAAGAAGAATTGATTAAGTAATATGATAATTAAGAAATGAAAAGTAAATAGAAATGGAAAGATTTGAAATGGATATAATAGTTATCAAAGATGGGCTGCGGAAGTGTTGAATAAATCTCCTTCAAGTGATGTTGACTTCGGCCTCCAATGGTGGTGATGAAGTATGCCTTGTTGATGAATGAAGGATGACTTAATGGTGATGAAATGGTAATGGAAGGATGATGTTATTGGCGTGATATGGTGATGGAATATGGTGATGATATAGGCGTGATAATGGTGATGGACAGATTGTATCTTATAAAACTAAGAAGGAACCAATGCTATAAAGGAGCAAAGACCCGTTTCTTATAAGTTCTATAAGGGATGGTATGAAAGTACTTTGACCCACTAGTTATTTAAACTAGGAACCAGAAGTATCAATGAGGAAATGACGCCACAAGCTTTAGAAAAGGCTTGCTTAATCGATATAGTTCTGAAAAGAACTTGAAGAGAGAATAATCTCACAAAAGGATTTTTAATTATCAAAGGGTTAAGTTTACAAATGAATGCCAAAGCCTATTTATAGTTTTGTAAAGGCTTGGCCGAATAAATAGATGCCTTTTCGGCAAAGTACATGTCTTAAAACGAAAATAAATGATGCTTGGATGAGGGGAGATGTCTTTGGCCGAATGGTTCCCATAACTCTTCATCTTGGCGCCAATTTGAAGCATGATGATGTTTAGGCCGAATAGAGAGAAGCCTTTTCATCTTGGCGCCTAATTCATTCACATGCAAAGCACATGGGTGGCTTGTCATGTGGCACTCACATGGTTGGTGTTGAATGCTTAAGGCGTGGACTCTTCCATGGTGTGTAGATGAACAGCAACTTAGGCGTGACTTGGCATCAAACATGTGTCTAGGTGACTTGGCATCAATGGGGCAGCAACTAATTATGAAAGGTCACATTTGTGTGAAACAACCTTTCATCATTTGAGCTACTTCCCATGAGTTTGAGCTGAAGATGAGCTGGCCATAGATGAATTGCATGAAGATGAGTCATAGGACAGCTCCTTGTGAAAGGTCACTTCTCGGATTGGCAACTCTTCGCGAAAAGGTACGAATTCACAAAATTTGACCTAGACCATATTTGTAGTGCTCTGTGTGGTGAAGATGATGGTGCAACTCTCCAGCTGAAATGAAGTCTCTAGCTAGCTCAAAAGTCCAGCTCAAGTGAGCTATGAGCTCGGGGGTCAGCTGACAACTTTTCACCATTTGTTCTTCATGATCTCCCAAGTCATCCTATGTAAGGTTTCCTAGCTCATTGACTTCAATTCTAGCTTTAAATCAGCTCCCATGATGTGGCCGAACATGTACCTACAAAAGAAAGCATTTATAAGCTAAGTAATATAAGATATAAATATATGGTTCATAATAATAACTTCATACATTCATATCATCATCATAACTATAAATATAATGTATGTAAGCCATTATCATAACTATGGTATAAAGAAAGATTAAGTTAAAGAAAATCCCCCTTTGAACATTGAGAAAGGTTGGAGATGCAAGTCCATTTTTGATGCTGAATCGGATCACATCATCCCCCCTTCTTTAAAGCGATTTGTCATCAAATCGAAGGGTGGTTTCTTTTCAACATTCCTCCATTCCATAGTTGCTGTTTCGTCAGAAATTGGGATCCCTTCTTTAGGCTCTTGAGTGAGATATGCCCATGTAATTTTGCTTTGAATATTGTGGTCCCTTGATATCCCAAAAGTGGTGTCTTTTAATACTCCAATAGGCATGATCATTGGATTCTCATAGGTCACGTCCATTGGTTCTTCTAAAGACACATTCTTTGAATGAAAATTGATGTCCTTTTGCTTTTCAATGGACACATCTTTTGGGTTCCCAAAGGTCACGTCTCCTAAATCTTCCTTTTGGCAATTGGTGCCTCTTGGTAAATCCTGCAAGTCAAAGGAAACATCTGCATGTTCAAAGTTAGAATAATCATCTTTAACCTTGCATTTTGTCAATAGGCATTCTCAAATCAAGCACTTTGAAGAATAAGCACTTGTTTTTGGATCAGTTTCTTCCACAGTTATTACTTTTCCTTTCCTCATAGCCTCAACACTCTGTTTCATTCTGACTTGATCATTCTGAACTTGTTTAGGCGTTAAAGGAGTTAGGATAAACTTCTTTCCTTTATGGCTGAACGAGTATTGATTGGTAAAACAATCATGAATAGTCCTTTTGTCATATTGCCATGGCCTTCCAAGAAGTAGATGGCTAGCGTGCATAGGGACAACATCACACATAACCTCATCTTTGTATTTGCCAATGGAAAAAGGAACTATCACCTGTTTGCTAACGTTGAGTTCTCCTCGTTCATTGAGCCACTGCAACTTATATGGATTTGGGTGCTTCATTGTTTTCAAACCAAGTTTTTCCACCATTATTGTACTAGCCACATTAGTACAACTTCCACCGTCTATGATAACAAAACATACCTTTTCATTTATATGACATCGGGTATGGAATATGTTCTCTCGTTGTGCATTGTCTTCCGCAACTTGAAGATTCAAACTCCTTCTAATTACCAAGGCTTCTCCTTGATCAACGGGATCAGCAAGAGTTATTTCTTTATTGACTTCAATGGGTGCCTCTTCTTCCTCTTCTGGTTCTGATTCTATTTCACCATTTCCAAGTAAGAGCATGGTATTCCGGTTAGGACATTGTGTAGCTATATGGCCCCCTTCCAAGACATTTAAAACATCTAATGTCTCTTGATCGTTCAGTGGTTTGCTTTCCTCGGTTGGGGTCTTTACTTACTTGTTGAGTCTTTGAAGATTCAGCTTGTTCTTTAACAGGAGGAGTAGGTTTCTTTATGTTTGGACTCCATTTTGATGGTGTTGGCGCAACATTACGAGATGTATGTCTCTTCTTCAGTTGCCTTTCAATCTTCATTGCCATTTGTACCATCTCATCTAATTCGATGTAATGATACAACTCTAAGGTATTGGCAATTTCGGGATTAAGTCCAGCAAGGAATCTTGCCATAGTTGCTTCACGATCCTCCTCAATGTTGACTCAGATCATAGCCACTTCCATCTCTTTGTAGTAGTCCTCCACACTCCTATGGCCTTGTTTAAGATTCTGTAACTTTTGAAACAAGTCACGGTGATAGTGAATAGGAATGAATCGTTTTCTCATAATACCTTTCATTTCATGCCAAGTTGAGACCGGTCGTTCTCCATTCCTCCTTCGGTTAAGGGTAAGTTGATCCCACCATATTAAGGCATAGTCTATAAACTCCATGGCTGCCAATCTTACTTTCTTCATCTCGGAATAGTTATGGCAACTAAAAACATGTTCCACTTTGCTTTCCCATTCAAGATAGGCTTCAGGATCAGTCTTTCCTTGGAATTGAGGAATTTTGATCTTAATGTTGCTCAAATTGTCATCAATAATGGCACGTCTAGGGCCTTGGAATGCTGCTTGTTCACCCTCATCAAAATTTTCTTGAACATCTTCTTCTGGAGGGGGTGGTTGTTGTTGCCTTCTATTGGCTCCATTATGTCGGGTTGGTGGTAAATCATGGCGTTGATCTATCTTTTCATGAAGAGCATCGAACTCTTCACGAAACATTCTCATCATTTCACCAATGAGTGCCTGCATTTGTAAGTTTGGTGTTCCTGCATTTCCTCGGGGACTTTGAGACATGGTTAGTGAAATAAAATAATTTAAAAACCTTACCAGCACACTCACAAAAACCTCACGTGGTCTCTCCAAGAAAATTCAGATTGCACTCCACTCACTCTCGTGTTTGCACTCGGGGATATGATCCTTGGCTTTTTCTGATCCCCCTTCTGATCTCACCCTCTCGTTTGCCTTTTACCGCTCAATTCTCTCTTGTGGGTCCTTTTAAAGAACTAACTCAAGATTGAGCATGTTTCTTTAGTTTGTGCGTCGGTTTAGAAATGGTTAAGGTATAGGATATGGTTATGATAAAGTAGGATAGAAAAGGTTAAAAACAATGATAAGGTAATGAAAAGAAAAGATGAAAGAATAAGAAATGAAATAGTATGAAAGTGAAGATAACTTACAACTCAAGTTGCAACACTTACTATCTTCCTTCACAAGAAACAACAAGGATACCTCCTTCAAGTTTGATGTTGGGCAGATTGTATGGTGCTTCTCTTTGAGTGTACTTTGCAACTTGCTTCACTTTTTTTTTCTTTTGAATTTCTTCTTTTCTTTTCTTTCTTTTGCACTCCAAATTTGTTGTAGGAGTCTTTTCTTTTCTCTTTTGTTTTCTTCTTTCTTGTTGCTTTTTGTTGTAACACTTTTAATGTCAATCCACCAAAGCTCTGATTACCGCTTGATGTGAGGCTAACCAGGCTTCTTCAATGATGGAGAAGTTGGCAACCTTGTTGTTTCCCGATCTAGGAGAGACACCAAATGCTACACCTTGGATTGAAAGTAATATGCACAAAAAAGAAGAAGAATTGATTAAGTAATATGATAATTAAGAAATGAAAAGTAAATAGAAATGGAAAGATTTGAAATGGATAGAATAGTTATCAAAGATGGGCTGCGGAAGTGTTGAATAAATCTCCTTCAAGTGATGTTGACTTCGGCCTCCAATGGTGGTGATGAAGTATGCCTTGTTGATGAATGAAGGATGATTTAATGGTGATGAAATGGTAATGGAAGGATGATGTTATTGGCGTGATATGGTGATGGAATATGGTGATGATATAGGCGTGATAATGGTGATGGACAGATTGTATCTTATAAACTAAGAAGGAACCAATGCTATAAAGGAGCAAAGACCCGTTTCTTATAAGTTCTATAAGGGATGGTATGAAAGTACTTTGACCCACTAGTTATTTAAACTAGGAACCAGAAGTATCAATGAGGAAATGACGCCACAAGCTTTAGAAAAGGCTTGCTTAATCGATATAGTTCTGAAAAGAACTTGAAGAGAGAATAATCTCACAAAAGGATTTTTAATTATCAAAGGGTTAAGTTTACAAATGAATGCCAAAGCTTATTTATAGTTTTGTAAAGGCTTGGCCGAATAAATAGATGCCTTTTCGGCAAAGTACATGTCTTAAAACGAAAATAAATGATGCTTGGATGAGGGGAGATGTCTTTGGCCGAATGGTTCCCATAACTCTTCATCTTGGCGCCAATTTGAAGCATGATGATGTTTAGGCCGAATAGAGAGAAGCCTTTTCATCTTGGCGCCTAATTCATTCACATGCAAAGCACATGGGTGGCTGGTCATGTGGCACTCACATGGTTGGTGTTGAATGCTTAAGGCGTGGACTCTTCCATGGTGTGTAGATGAACAGCAACTTAGGCGTGACTTGGCATCAAACATGTGTCTAGGTGACTTGGCATCAATGGGGCAGCAACTAATTATGAAAGGTCACATTTGTGTGAAACAACCTTTCATCATTTGAGCTACTTCCCATGAGTTTGAGCTGAAGATGAGCTGGCCATAGATGAATTGCATGAAGATGAGTCATAGGACAGCTCCTTGTGAAAGGTCACTTCTCGGATTGGCAACTCTTCGCGAAAAGGTACGAATTCACAAAATTTGACCTAGACCATATTTGTAGTGCTCTGTGTGGTGAAGATGATGGTGCAACTCTCCAGCTGAAATGAAGTCTCTAGCTAGCTCAAAAGTCCAGCTCAAGTGAGCTATGAGCTCGGGGGTCAGCTGACAACTTTTCACCATTTGTTCTTCATGATCTCCCAAGTCATCCTATGTAAGGTTTCCTAGCTCATTGACTTCAATTCTAGCTTTAAATCAGCTCCCATGATGTGGCCGAACATGTACCTACAAAAGAAAGCATTTATAAGCTAAGTAATATAAGATATAAATATGTGGTTCATAATAATAACTTCATACATTCATAATATCATCATCATAACTATAAATATAATGTATGTAAGTCATTATCATAACTATGGTATAAAGAAAGATTAAGTTAAAGAAAATCCCCCTTTGAACATTGAGAAAGGTTGGAGATGCAAGTCCATTTTTGATGCTGAATCGGATCACATCACCGACACAAAGGAAATCCAAGCTAGACCCATGAGGCGATGGCCCATACCGCATTGATCTTCCCGGTGAGTATAACGTGAGTGCATCCTTTAATGTTTCTGACTTATCTCCTTTTGACATTTCAGATTCGTGGATGAATCCTTTTAAGGAAAGGGGAGATGATACATGCACCATAAAACCTAAAGCTAAGGATGATGAATTTACTATACCACTTGGCCCTATCACACGAGGTCGGACCAAACTTCTTAAAGACAAGCTTCAAATCACAGTTCAAGCATTCATCCGTAAGGGTCTAATAGCAGCATATTTGCAAAAATGTTTTGAAGGGGATCCAGTTGTTATCCGGTCAACATGTATTGATACGATCCAAACTAGCTCCAACTTTCACCATGACTTGAACACACCATAGATGTTCTTCAAAGTTGTTTCTAAGGGAGTTCTTCATTACCCTATCTTATATTATATCATTTATACATTATATTCTATCATAAGCATTCATTCACATGTTAGTATAAATTATCATATTATTATTTCCATCCTATGTTTAGTTAATCATGTCTTTCATATCATTCAAATATATGTTATGATTACATATCATTTCTTAGGATATTATTATTACATGTTTCCATTTATCATTTATGAATACCATATTATATGATATTCATGCATTCACATCTTTATAATTGATGCACAATGTTATTTCAAGTATGTTAAGTATGTTATGTTAGTCTTGCATTCATTTAAGCATGATTCAATTCATTCGTGAAATGGCAGAATGCTTAATCATTCATTTGTTAGCTCACGTGCATTCATTTTAGCTCCTAGGTCTTATACATTAGCTTACATATGTTATATCATTATGTACTTAGCTCATGACATGCATTAATAGCTCATATCACTCAAACACCTCACGGCAGCATGCATTTTACCTTAAATGAGCTCACACATTGCTTATTTTATTTGTTTGGTGATTCCTATAGGTGAAACACAAAACAAGGCATATTATGATAGCTTGGCTAGCTAAAAGGACAAGCACAACAGCTCACACTAGCTCATGAACATTATGGCAGCTCATTTCATCACATTAGGATCTTAAACTTAGCTGGAGGAGCTAGCATGTAGCTGAACTTAGCTGGAGGAGAGATTTGAACCAAATTACTGAAAAGTGGACAAGAGGTAGCTGGGAGAGTAGCTGAGGAGTTGAGAAGACCAAAGCTAACTAGCTTGAGTTCATTAAGCTATAACTCACCTAGTTAGCTACCAAGACACTCACCTAGATTACCTTGAAGCTAGTTCATCTCTAGGCTGCCCAATGGATGCCATGTCATCTAGATGCATGTTGGAAGCTAATTCACGCCTAGTTGTTGCCTATCTTCATTCCATGGACTTCAAGACATCATCCTATGGTTGCAACCTCATCAAAACATAGCAAGAAGACCCATGTGCATTCATGTAGGCTGCCATGTGCATCATTCAAGCATGTGCACTCCATGTGACATCAAATTGGTGCCAAAACACCAAGGGATGCTTCCTATTCGGCCAAAGATTCTTTCATCTTCATTTTGGCGCCCAAATAACTTCCAAATGCATTCAAATCATCCTTAGGGCCGAACCAACACATAACCATTCGGCCAAGAGCATGTATTTTCATTAAAGTCTTGTTTTTTCATTAAAATCATGTCATTTTAGGAAGGTACAAGGGCTGGCCGACCCAACATGTACCTATTCGTCCAAGTCCCTTCAAAAACTATAAATAAGTCATTATATTTCATTTGTAAGGAGACCTTTTGATCAATATAAGTGAGATTATTCTCTTCCTTAAGTCCTGGTGTCTTTTATCGACTTATCAAGTATTTTATACTTGTGGCGTCAACCTCTTTCTTTCATCTTGATACTTCTGGTTCCTAGTTCATATAACTAGTGGGTCAAAGTACTTAACACCACCCCTTGTAGAAGCAATATAAAGTCTGGTTCTTTGCTCTCTACAACATTGGTTCTTCTTTGAGACTTCTTAAAGATACTATCCTCACTTCCATCCCCTCTGTTTCATAAACCATAACCATAGCCATATCAACCATCTTCCACTTCCATCTCTCAATTAAACATCCAACCTAATCACCCATACGTTTACCACCCTTAACCATTCTGTTTTGAGCCATTCACTTCGCAGGTTTTTTTGCTTCCTTCCTAGATCCACAATCATTTGTTAAGGCATCAGAAGAGCCTTACATCAAGTGGTAATCAGAGCCTTGGTGGAAGAAAGCAACGTGCAACAACAACAAAACGAAAAATATAAAAAGAAGTGCAAGTGAAGTGCAAAGTCAAAGAAATCAAGAAAAATCAGAAAACAAATTGAAGCACTCCAAAAAGAAAAAAAATCCAGCACAAAAAAAAGAAGAAAAACAAAGAAAAAAAAAGAAAGAAGTTGAAGCACTCATCAACAATTCTCATCACCAAGCAAGTCAAGTAAGCCGTTTAAATTGATTGTGGTGATAGAAGGTTGTAAAGTGACTTGCGTAAGTAACCTCTTTTGTTCTTTCTTTCTATTTCTAAGCCACCCTTTCATTATATTTGTTTTCCCTTCATACTAACCTTTTTGCAGCCGACGTCAAACAAGTAAAATTTACTTGATATAGTCTTGAGTAAAGTTCTCTAGAACTTGAGTAAGAGAATCGAGAGGAAAAAGGCTAGAGAGTGTGTGAGATCAGAAGAGGACAATTAAAAGCCATTAAAGTCCTAGAGTGCAAACACGAGCGGATTGAGTGACATTCAAGTTTCCTTGAAGTGACTCGTGAGGCTTTGTGAGAATATATTCTGGTAAGGTCCTACACACATTTCATTTTTCCTTATTTGCTAACATGTATCTCCATCAAACATCTTTGTAGTCAAAAGGACTTTGAACATTCAAAGTCAAGAGGATGAACAAAGAGAGAACATCTTCCATACCAAATGTCACGTGGGAGATAAAATTTTTGTGGTGATCATTGATGGAGGAAGTTGTACAAACGTAGCAAGTACTCACATGGTGGAAAAGTTGGGTCTCAAGACTTAAAGCATCCTCATCCTTACAAACTTCAATGGCTCAACGATGTGGGTGAAGCCAAGGTAACCAAACAAGTTGTTGTACCTTTCTCAATTGGAAGATACCAAGACGAAGTCCTTTGTGACATGGTGCCCATGAGTGCAAGCCACCTTATACTTGGGCGTCCTTGGCAATATGATAAGAAGGCTACCCATGATGGATTCTCTAACAAGTACTCTTTACAGCATCAAGGGAGGAAAATCATATTAGCACCGATGCTTCCAAGCCAAGTTCATGAATGTAAAGTAACCCTCAAGTCTCGTATAGAGGAATGGGAGAAAGTTAAAGCCATGAAGAAAGTTGAAAGAGAATTTTTGCATGAGAAAACAGTGGAGAGAGTTGAAAATTGACAAAATGAAAGGATTGAATATGGGAGCAAAGAGGAAAAGGAAAATGAGGGTGAAGAACATATTTTATCTAATCCTACTCCTATTCTTTCTTTTGACGTGCAGGACAATCCAATAGACATGTCACTTCAAGTTGAATATTCAAGAAACATGTCTTTTGAAGAATCAATAGACGTGACTTTTGGTGATGCACAAGATATGTCCTTTGACATTTCAAAGGATGTACCTCTTGAAATTCAAAAGAATGAGCCAATTGGAGTACCAAGAGTTGAGATCATTCAGACTCCAAGAACATTACACATATTGAAGGGAATTCAACAACCAATGGAGTTTTTCATCATTAAGCGACCAATGCCCATTAAACATCCACCCTGGTTTGCTATTTCCATTCATCTTGTTAATAATTTTTCATTTACTAACTTTGATTTATTTTGCAGCAACTTGTTTCATCCTTATGGTGAAGAAATCATACCAACCCTCAAGGCAATCATTTGGAGAGGTACAATGGTGAAAGGACAGGATGATTTAAATCAACCCCAAAAAGTCATTCAAAGAACACTTGTGCATTCATGTAGGCTGCCATGTGCATCATTCAAGCATGTGCACTCCATGTGACATCAAATTGGTGCCAAAACACCAAGGGATGCTTCCTATTCGGCCAAAGATTCTTTCCTCTTCATTTTGGCGCCCAAATAACTTCCAAATGCATTCAAATCATCCTTAGGGCCGAACCAACACATAACCATTCGGCCAAGAGCATGTATTTTCATTAAAGTCTTGTTTTTTCATTAAAATCATGTCATTTTAGGAAGGTACAAGGGCTGGCCGAACCAACATGTACCTATTCGTCCAAGTCCCTTCAAAAACTATAAATAAGCCATTATATTTCATTTGTAAGGAGACCTTTTGATCAATATAAGTGAGATTATTCTCTTCCTTAAGTCCTGCTGACTTTTATCGACTTAGCAAGTATTTTATACTTGTGGCGTCAACCTCTTTCTTTCATCTTGATACTTGTGGTTCCTAGTTCATATAACTAGTGGGTCAAAGTACTTAACACCACCCCTTGTAGAAGCAATATAAAGTCTGGGTCTTTGCTCTCTACAGCATTGGTTCTTCTTTGAGACTTGTTCAAGATACTATCCTCACTTCCATCCCCTTTGTTTCATAAACCATAACCATAGCCATATCAACCATCTTCCACTTCCATCTCTCAATTAAACATCCCACCTAATCACCCATACGTTTACCACCCTTAACAATTCTGTTTTGAGCCATTCACTTTGCAGGTTGTTTTGCTTCCTTCCTAGATCCATAATCATTTGTTAAGGCATCAGAAGAGCCTTACATCAAGCGGTAATCAGAGCCTTGGTGGAAGAAAGCAACGTGCAACAACAACAAAACGAAAAATATAAAAAGAAGTGCAAGTGAAGTGCAAAGTCAAAGAAATCAAGAAAAATCAGAAAACAAATTGAAGCACTCCAAAAAGAAAAAAAATCCAGCACAAAAAAAAAAGAAAAGAAAAGAAAAGAAAAGAAAGAAGTTGAAGCACTCATCAACAATTCTCATCACCAAGCAAGTCAAGTAAGCCGTTTAAATTGATTGTGGTGATAGAAGGTTGTAAAGTGACTTGCGTAAGTAACCTCTTTTGTTCTTTCTTTCTATTTCTAAGCCACCCTTTCATTATATTTGTTTTACCTTCATACTAACCTTTTTGCAGCCGACGTCAAACAAGTAAAATTTACTTGATATAGTCTTGAGTAAAGTTCTCTAGAACTTGAGCAAGAGAATCGAGAGGAAAAAGGCTAGAGAGTGTGTGAGATCAGAAGAGGACAATTAAAAGCCATTAGAGTCCTAGAGTGCAAACACGAGCGGATTGAGTGACATTCAAGTTTCCTTGAAGTGACTCGTGAGGCTTTGTGAGAATATATTCTGGTAAGGTCCTACACACATTTCATTTTTCCTTATTTGCTAACATGTCTCTCCATCAAACATCTTTGTAGTCAAAAGGACTTTGAATATTCAAAGTCAAGAGGATGAACAAAGAGAGAACATCTTCCATACCAAATGTCACGTGGGAGATAAAATTTGTGTGGTGATCATTGATGGAGGAAGTTGTACAAACGTAGCAAGTACTCACATGGTGGAAAAGTTGGGTCTCAAGACTTCAAGCATCCTCATCCTTACAAACTTCAATGGCTCAACGATGTGGGTGAAGCCAAGGTAACCAAACAAGTTGTTGTACCTTTCTCAATTGGAAGATACCAAGATGAAGTCCTTTGTGACATGGTGCCCATGAGTGCAAGCCACCTTATACTTGGGCGTCCTTGGCAATATGATAAGAAGGCTACCCATGATGGATTCTCTAACAAGTACTCTTTATAGCATCAAGGGAGGAAAATCATATTAGCACCGATGTTTCCAAGCCAAGTTCATGAATGTAAAGTAACCCTCAAGTCTCGTATAGAGGAATGGGAGAAAGCTAAAGCCATTAAGAAAGTTGAAAGAGAATTTTTACATGAGAAAACAGTGGAGAGATTTGAAAATTGACAAAATGAAAGGATTGAATATGGGAGCAAAGAGGAAAATGAAAATGAGGGTGAAGAACATATTTTATCTAATCCTACTCCTATTCTTTCTTTTGACGTGCAGGACAATCCAATAGACATGTCACTTCAAGTTGAATATTCAAGAAACATGTGTTTTGAAGAATCAATAGACGTGACTTTTGGTGATGCACAAGATATGTCCTTTGACATTTCAAAGGATGTACCTCTTGAAATTCAAAAGAATGAGCCAATTGGAGTACCAAGAGTTGAGATCATTCAGACTCCAAGAACATTGCACATATTGAAGGGAATTCAACAACCAATGGATTTTTTCATCATTAAGCGACCAATGCTTATTAAACATCCACCCTGGTTTGCTATTTCCATTCATCTTGTTAATAATTTTTCATTTACTAACTTTGATTTATTTTGCAGCAACTTGTTTCATCCTTATGGTGAAGAAATCATACCAACCCTCAAGGCAATCATTTGGAGAGGTACAATGGTGAAAGGATAGGATGATTTAAATCAACCCCAAAAAGTCATTCAAAGAACACTTATCTATACCAAGCGACGTGATGACTCCAACCAAGAGACAAACCTTTTCACCAACAATTTTGGTGAATTAAAAGGAGGAAATAAAGATATTGAGGTCCTTTCCAAGCATTGTGATGATTCAAAGAATAAAGAAAAGGGATCAAGTTGGTTCGTGAAGGGCTATGTCTTTCCCGTTCAAAAGACATGTGATGGTTCCCAAACATTGTGTCCTCCCATTAAAGGACGTGAAGTTACCAGATTTGAAGCCAAGAGGTTGAACATATCGTGTGAATCATCTATTGGAGGAAAACATAAGGATTCAATCCTTCCTACATCAAGAAGGTCTTCAATGAGAAACTACATCGATTTGAGGACAAATCACCTAAAAGAAGGGGAGGATGATACGATCCAAACTAGCTCCAACTTTCTCCATGACTTGAACACACCATGGATGTTCTTCAAAGCTATTTCTTAGGGAGTTCTTCATTACCCTATCTTATATTATATCATTTATACATTATATTCTATCATAAGTATTCATTCACATGTTAGTATAAATTATCATATTATTATTTCCATCCTATGTTTAGTTAATCATGTCTTTCATATCATTCAAATATATGTTATGATTACATATCATTTCTTAGGATATTATTATTACATGTTTCCATTTATCATTTATGAATACCATATTATATGATATTCATGCATTCACATCTTTATAATTGATGCACAATGTTATTTCAAGTATGTTAAGTATGTTATGTTAGTCTTGCATTCATTTAATCATGATTCAATTCATTCGTGAAATGGAAGAATGGTTAATCATTCATTTGTTAGCTCACGTGCATTCATTTTAGCTCCTAGGTCTTATACATTAGCTTACATATGTTATATCATTATGTACTTAGCTCATGACATGCATTCATAGCTCATATCACTCAAACACCTCACGGCAGCATGCATTTTACCTTAAATGAGCTCACACATTGCTTATTTTATTTGTTTTGTGATTCCTATAGGTGAAACACAAAACAAGGCATATTATGGTAGCTTGGCTAGCTAAAAGGACAAGCACAGCAGCTCACACTAGCTCATGAATATTATGGCAGCTCATTTCATCACATAAGGAGCTTAAACTTAATTGGAGGAGCTAGCATGTAGCTAAACTTAGCTGGAGGAGAGATTTGAACCAAATTACTGAAAAGTGGACAAGAGGTAGCTGGGAGAGTAGCTGAGGAGTTGAGAAGACCAAAGCTAACTAGCTTGAGTTCATTAAGCTATAACTCACCTAGTTAGCTACCAAGACACTCACCTAGCTTACCTTGAAGCTAGTTCATCTATAGGCTGCCCAATGGATGCCATGTCATCTAGATGCATGTTGGAAGCTAATTCACGCCTAGTTGTTTCCTATCTTCATTCCATGGACTTCAAGACATCATCCTATGGTTGCAACCTCATCAAAACATAGCAAGAAGACCCATGTGCATTCATGTAGGCTGCCATGTGCATCATTCAAGCATGTGCACTCCATGTGACATCAAATTGGTGCCAAAACACCAAGGGATGCTTCCTATTCGGCCAAAGATTCTTTCCTCTTCATTTTGGCGCCCAAATAACTTCCAAATGCATTCAAATCATCCTTAGGGCCGAACCAACACATAACCATTCGGCCAAGAGCATGTATTTTCATTAAAGTCTTGTTTTTTCATTAAAATCATGTCATTTTAGGAAGGTACAAGGGCCGGCCGAACCAACATGTACCTATTCGTCCAAGTCCCTTCAAAAACTATAAATAAGCCATTATATTTCATTTGTAAGGGGACCTTTTGATCAATATAAGTGAGATTATTCTCTTCCTTAAGTCCTGGTGACTTTTATCGACTTATCAAGTATTTTATACTTGTGGCGTCAACCTCTTTCTTTCATCTTGATACTTCTGGTTCCTAGTTCATATAACTAGTGGGTCAAAGTACTTAACTCCACCCCTTGTAGAAGCAATATAAAGTCTGGGTCTTTGCTCTCTACAGCATTGGTTCTTCTTTGAGACTTCTTCAAGATACTATCCTCACTTCCATCCCCTTTGTTTCATAAACCATAACCATAGCCATATCAACCATCTTCCACTTCCATCTCTCAATTAAACATCCCACCTAATCACCCATACGTTTACCACCCTTCACCATTCTGTTTTGAGCCATTCACTTCGCAGGTTGTTTTGCTTCCTTCCTAGATCCACAATTATTTGTTAAGGCATCAGAAGAGCCTTACATCAAGCGGTAATCAGAGCCTTGGTGGAAGAAAGCAACGTCCAACAACAACAAAACGAAAAATATAAAAAGAAGTGCAAGTGAAGTGCAAAGTCAAAGAAATCAAGAAAAAAACAGAAAACAAATTGAAGCACTCCAAAAAGAAAAAAAATCCAGCACAAAAAAAGAAGAAAAGAAAAGAAAGAAGTTGAAGCACTCATCAACAATTCTCATCACCAAGCAAGTCAAGTAAGCCGTTTAAATTGATTGTGGTGATAGAAGGTTGTAAAGTGACTTGCGTAAGTAACCACTTTTGTTCTTTCTTTCTATTTCTAAGCCACCCTTTCATTATATTTGTTTTCCCTTCATACTAACCTTTTTGCAGCCGACGTCAAACAAGTAAAATTTACTTGATATAGTCTTGACTAAAGTTCTCTAGAACTTGAGCAAGAGAATCGAGAGGAAAAAGGCTAGAGAGTGTGTGAGATCAGAAGAGGACAATTAAAAGCCATTAAAGTCCTAGAGTGCAAACACGAGCGGATTGAGTGACATTCAAGTTTCCTTGAAGTGACTCGTGAGGCTTTGTGAGAATATATTCTGGTAAGGTCCTACACAAATTTCATTTTTCCTTATTTGCTAACATGTCTCTCCATCAAACATCTTTGTAGTCAAAAGGACTTTGAACATTCAAAGTCAAGAGGATGAACAAAGAGTGAACATCTTCCATACCAAATGTCACGTGGGAGATAAAATTTGCGTGGTGATCATTGATGGAGGAAGTTGTACAAACGTAGCAAGTACTCACATGGTGGAAAAGTTGGGTCTCAAGACTTCAAGCATCCTCATCCTTACAAACTTCAATGGCTCAACGATGTGGGTGAAGCCAAGGTAACCAAACAAGTTGTTGTACATTTCTCAATTGGAAGATACCAAGATGAAGTCCTTTGTGACATGGTGCCCATGAGTGCAAGCCACCTTATACTTGGGTGTCCTTGGCAATATGATAAGAAGGCTACCCATGATGGATTCTCTAACAAGTACTCTTTATAGCTTCAAGGGAGGAAAATCATATTAGCACCGATGCTTCCAAGCCAAGTTCATGAATGTAAAGTAACCCTCAAGTCTCGTATAGAGGAATGGGAGAAAGCTAAAGCCATGAAGAAAGTTGAAAGAGAATTTTTGGATGAGAAAATAGTGGAGAGAGTTGAAAATTGACAAAATGAAAGGATTGAATATGGGAGCAAAGAGGAAAAGGAAAATGAGGGTGAAGAACATATTTTATCTAATCCTACTCCTATTCTTTCTTTTGACGTGCAGGACAATCCAATAGACATGTCACTTCAAGTTGAATATTCAAGAAACATGTCTTTTAAAGAATCAATAGACGTGACTTTTGGTGATGCACAAGATATGTCCTTTGACATTTCAAAGGATGTACCTCTTGAAATTCAAAAGAATGAGCCAATTGGAGTACCAAGAGTTGAGATCATTCAGACTCCAAGAACATTGCACATATTGAAGGGAATTCAACAACCAATGGAGTTTTTCATCATTAAGCGACCAATGCCCATTAAACATCCACCCTGGTTTGCTATTTCCATTCATCTTGTTAATAATTTTTCATTTACTAACTTTGATTTATTTTGCAGCAACTTGTTTCATCCTTATGGTGAAGAAATCATACCAACCCTCAAGGCAATCATTTGGAGAGGTACAATGGTGAAAGGACAGGATGATTTAAATCAACCCCAAAAAGTCATTCAAAGAACACTTATCTATACCAAGCGACGTGATGACTCCAACCAAGAGACAAACCTTTTCACCAACAATTATAGTGAATTAAAAGGAAGAAATAAAGATATTGAGGTCCTTTCCAAGCATTGTGATGATTCAAAGAATAAAGAAAAGGGATCAAGTTGGTTCGTGAAGGTCTATGTCTTTCCCGTTCAAAAGACATGTGATGATTCCCAAACATTTTGTCCTCCCATTAAAGGACGTGAAGTTACCAGATTTGAAGCCAAGAGGTTGAACATATCGTGTGAATCATCTATTGGAGGAAAACATAAGGATTCAATCCTTCCTACATCAAGAAGGTCTTCAATGAGAAACTACATCGATTTGAGGACAAATCACCTAAAAGAAGGGGAGGATGATACGATCCAAACTAGCTCCAACTTTCTCCATGACTTGAACACACCATGGATGTTCTTCAAAGCTATTTCTAAGGGAGTTCTTCATTATCCTATCTTATATTATATCATTTATACATTATATTCTATCATAAGCATTCATTCACATGTTAGTATAAATTATCATATTATTATTTCCATCCTATGTTTAGTTAATCATGTCTTTCATATCATTCAAATATATGTTATGATTACATATCATTTCTTAGGATATTATTATTACATGTTTTCATTTATCATTTATGAATACCATATTATATGATATTCATGCATTCACATCTTTATAATTGATGCACAATGTTATTTCAAGTATGTTAAGTATGTTATGTTAGTCTTGCATTCATTTAAGCATGATTCAATTCATTCGTTAAATGGCAGAATGCTTAATCATTCATTTGTTAGCTCACGTGCATTCATTTTAGCTCCTAGGTCTTATACATTAGCTTACATATGTTATATCATTATGTACTTAGCTCATGACATGCATTAATAGCTCATATCACTCAAACACCTCACGGCAGCATGCATTTTACCTTAAATGAGCTCACACATTGCTTATTTTATTTGTTTGGTGATTCCTATAGGTGAAACACAAAACAAGGCATATTATGGTAGCTTGGCTAGCTAAAAGGACAAGCACAACAGCTCACACTAGAACATGAACATTATGGCAGCTCATTTCATCACATAAGGATCTTAAACTTAGCTGGAGGAGCTAGCATGTAGCTGAACTTAGCTGGAGGAGAGCTTTGGACCAAATTACTGAAAAGTGGACTAGAGGTATCTGGAAGTAGCTAGAAGTAGCTGGGAGAGTAGATGAGGAGTTGAGAAGACCAAAGCTAACTAGCTTGAGTTCATCAAGCTATAACTCACTTAGTTAGCTACCAAGACACTCACCTAGCTTACCTTGAAGCTAGTTCATCTCTAGGGCTGCCCAATGATGCCATGTCACCTAGATGCATGTTGGAAGCTAATTCACGCCTAGTTGTTGCCTATCTTCATTCCATAGACTTCAAGACATCATCCTATGGTTGCAACCTCATCAAAACATAGCAAGAAGACCCATGTGCATTCATGTAGGCTGCCATGTGCATCATTCAAGCATGTGCACTCCATGTAACATCAAATTGGCGCCAAAACACTAAGGGATGCTTCCTATTCGGCCAAAGACTCTTTCCTCTTCATTTTGGCACCCAAATAACTTCCAAATGCATTCAAATCATCCTTAGGGCCGAACCAACACATAACCATTCGGCCAAGAGCATGTATTTTCATTAAAGTCTTGTTTTTTCATTAAAAATCATGTCATTTTAGGAAGGTACAAGGGCTGGCCGAACCAACATGTACCTATTCATCCAAGTCCCTTAAAAAACTATAAATAGGCCATTATATTTCATTTGTAAGGAGACCTTTTGATCAATATAAGTGAGATTATTCTCTTCCTTAAGTCATGGTGACTTTTATCGACTTATCAAGTATTTTATACTTGTGGCGTCAACCTCTTTCTTTCATCTTGATACTTCTGATTCCTAGTTCATATAACTAGTGGGTCAAAGTACTTAACACCACCCATTGTAGAAGCAATATAAAGTCTGGGTCTTTGCTCTCTATAGCATTGGTTCTTCTTTGAGACTTATTCAAGATACTATCCTCACTTCCACCCCCTTTGTTTCATAAACCATAACCATAGCCATATCAACCATCTTCCTCTTCCATCTCTCAATTAAACAGCCTACCTAATCACCCATACGTTTACTACCCTTAACCATTCTGTTTTGAGCCATTCACTTCGCAGGTTGTTTTGCTTCCTTCCTAGATCCACAATCATTTGTTAAGGCATCAGAAGAGCCTTACATCATGTATTCTGGATATACAACCATCTTTCCCTTATCTTTCCAACGGTTCTTGAATTGCATCAATCTGATACCGGGAACTCAAGATATGGCCATTTTACTGAAGGTGGTGCATGCAGGAAATCCTATACGAGATTAATACGTGATTTTGTAAATATTACGAATTTTTAATATTTATATTGATTATTTGTAATATAATTTAATATAGGATGGTCAATTATATTTTAGGATTAGATTTATTATTTTATTAGGAATTAAGGACGGGTTAAAACAATATTTTTAGTTATTATTATTTTATTAGGAATTAGAGTTAAAATATGTTTAGTTTATTATTATTTTATTCTCTAGTTATTTAGAACTTTTAGGATTCAACCCCTACATAAAGGAGGCTTCATTCAACTTTGTAAATCAGATTTCTTTGATTAATAATACAACGAGAGTTCGTTTTTGCAAGTGCTTATTGCCTTGTGCCTTTGAAGCTTCTTCTCCTGGAGTTCTTTCAAGTTCTTGTGAGGGAGATTAATCTTCACACTCCAATTTGCCTTTTCATTGTGACTAGGAGGGTTGGTTAAAGCCATATTATCGTGTTTTCCTTTTCATTGTGACTAGGAGGGCTCGATAGGACATTATCCATCGATTTTCCACATATCCATCCATGCCATCAATCATCTTTACCGTTCACTTTCATAAGGTAGATCTTTTGATTTCTTGGTTATTTTTCTTTATTTTCAATTCCTTTATCTTTTATTTATCTTGTTTTAATCTTATTTCTTATCTTGTTTCCAACACCAAAAAGAAACCCTAGCTATTATCGCCACCTTCCCCATTCATCCCTTATTATTCTTCATCGAGTCTAGATCTTTTCTAGGTTTGATTCTTCAACAAGAGCAACGTTCATCAATCCGCCACCGCTTCCCTATCATTTATCGACTTATCAAGTTTATGCTTGTGGCTTCACCCCCTATCTATATCACCCTGATATTTCTGGTTCCTATCTCTTTATAGATAGTGGGTCAAAGTCCTTGTTTACCACCGCTTAAAGAAGTAATATAAAGTATGGTATTTGTTCTTTAACATTGGTTCTTCTTTAAGTCTTCTTTGAGTCTTCTTTGAGATACTAATTTTCATATTCATCTTCATCACCTTTATTCTACTTCCATTACCATACTTCATCATTTCCTTTAAACATATCACCAACTTATATATATTTTCCGCTGCCATATTTATCTTTCCATTTCATTACTTCCATTTAACCATTTTTTTTAGCTTTCTTGTTTGTGCAGGATACTTGTTTCTTTCCTAGATCGAAACAATCAAAGGTACAACCTTGACTTCACCATCCATCCAAATGAGGCTAGGTTGAACTATATCATAGTGGTTCCGGAATGAAGTCAATCTGATGCTCAATGCCCCGAATAGGTGGCAATCCACTCAGTGTCTCATCCAGAAAAACATCCTCAAATTCCTGTAAAAGAGTTGTAATAGAAACAGGCAAATCAGTAGGAATTTCAGCCAATAAGAAATGCTCCTTATACATTAAAATAAGTAAAGACTACTGAGAGGAAAGACATTTCTTGATTTCCTTTACTTATACATTAAAATAAGTAAAGACTACTAGAGGAAATACATTTCCTGATTTCCTTTTCGCATGCGTACACGTTCATCTTTTTCTTTCCTTTTGCTTATTCTTTTTCAAACGAACTTGATCTTCTTGTACTTGACTTGGTGTCAAAGGTGCTAAGGTGATTTTCTTACCTGTATTCATAAAAGAATATCTATTTGTGAAACCATCTTGCATCACCTTTTTATCAAACTGCCACAGACGTCCCAACAACAAATGAATGGCATCCATTGACACAAAATCACATAACACTTCATCCTTATACTTTCCAATGGTAAATGGCACAAAACTTGTTTAGTGACCTTTAACTCTCCACCATCATTCAGCCACTATAGCTTGTACGGATTGGGATGCTTTGTCATTTTCAGCCCTAACTTGTCAACCATAACAGTTCTTGCAACGTTAGTACAACTACCATTATCAATAATCACAACACATACCTTATCATTTACAAGACATCTTGTATGAACGATGTTCTCTCGCTGCTGTTCATCTTGAATTGGTTGTGCATTCAAACTTCTCTTAACCACAAGTGTTTCACCTATTGCACACATTTGTATTTGGTCATCATCTTCATCACTGTCCACTAAAGGGGCTTCTTGCTCATCATCTTCAGATTTGGACTCTATATCCCCATTCACACGCATCAACATTATCTTTCGGTTAGGACACTGACTTGCAACATGCCCTCTGCCAAGGCATTTGAAGCATTGGATGTCTCTTGTGCGTTCTGGTTGCATATATTACTTTCCACGTCCAACTTCAACAACGGAAGGCTTCAGACTACTCGCTTATGTTATTTCCTTAATCTTAAGCGGTGCTTGCTTCCTAGCATTGTTAGGAGTGAATAAAATATTAGAGAAAACTTTAGGAGTATTATCATAATAAGAAGATTTTCTACGTTGCTGCCTTTCTATTTTGATCGCCGATGCACCATGTCATCCAACTCCACATAATGATGCAACTCAACAACGTGAGCAACTTCAAAATTCAAACCTACAAGAAAACGTATAGGAGAGACACCAAATGCAAGAAAACACATCATGGCCATTTCCATCTCCTTGAAGTAATCTTCAACACTTCGATTACCCTGTTTCAAGTTTTGTAATTTTTGAAATAAATCACGATGATAATGCGATGGAACAAACTGTTTCTAATAACTTGATATAAGGCTATTCAAGCTTCTTCAATAATGGAGAAGTTGACAGCCTTGTTATTTCCCGATCTAGGAGAGACGCCAAATGCTACACTTTGAATTGATAAGTAATATGCAAAATTAAAAGAAAGAAACGATTAAAATGAAAATATGAAATAAGAAACAGAAAAAGAAAGGAAATGGTAAGAAAGGAAATGGAAAGAAATGATATCAAAGTAGGCTGCGGAAGTGTTGTATAATTATCCTTCAAGTGATAATGGAATCGGCCTACAAATGATGTTGATGGACATATGCCTTGATGATGATTGAATGATAATTTAATGGTGAAGAGATGAAGATGGCAATGGAATGGTGGTAGAGTTGGCGTGAAGGTAACGAAATATGGTGATGGAATGATAGTATCTTATAAGACAAAGAATGAACCAATGCTATAAAGAGCAAAGACCCACTTCTTATAAGTTGTTATAAGGGATGGTAACAAGGGCTTTAACCCACTATCTATATAGAAATAGGAACCAGAAGTATTAAGGGAAGGAATGACGCCACAAACTTAAGAATTAAGCTTGCTTAATCGTTATAGTTCTAAAAAGAATTTGAAGAGAGAATAATCTCACAAGGATTTAATTTATCAAAGGGTTGAATCTTGGTGCCAACTTTGAAACAAGATGATGCTTTGGCTGAATAGAGAGAACCCCTTCTGATATGATATCGATTATATGTTTCGAGTCATATATGTGAATGTCCAATCGTGATTCTAGTAAAAAAAACCCCGTAATGATAGCTTGAACTCTGAAATTACATAAATATAAACATAAGAAGGAAATGATATGAAATAATAATTGAAATGATGGAATGAAAAGAATGAGGAAGTTGTTGAAGGTGATGGAAGAGTGATGGTTGTTGTGGTTTGATGATAATGAAAATAGATGGTGAAGTATGAATGGCGTTGTCGTGGCAAATGGTGTTGTTGTGGCAAAGTGTGTAAGGATAAAGCGGATTGTGACCCGTTAGCTATTTGGAGCTAAGAACCAACAATATAAAAAAAATTGGAATCGAAATGGTAGGGTATGGAACGTGACCCACTAGATGCAAATGGGTGTTGTTGTGGCAAAGTGTGTAAGGATAAAGCGGATTGTGACCCGTTAGCTATTTGGAGCTAAGAACCAACAATATAAAAAAATTGGAATCGAAATGGTAGGGTATGGAACGTGACCCACTAGATATATATGAGCTAGGAACCAACGCTATAACAAAGGAAATGGATGAAGACTACAAGGACTATCTGAAGCCGATAAAGTTATACAAGAGAACAAGAATGAAATCAACCTCTCAAAGATGTTTTATATATTCAAATGTCTCCTACAAATGATCCCAAATGTGTCTATTTATAGTATTTCTAAGAAGCATATGAAAAGAATCAAAAGATGAAAACATAATCATCAATTTAGCAATAAAATGCACTTGAATGCTTTGTCTTCTTATCTCCAAAGTTGGATGAATATTCTAGATCATTTTGGGGATGAATCTAGACAATTTGAAGCTGAATTGGCCTTAATTTCGTCCAAGGGTGGGGTGGAAGACTCTTGCTATTCCATGCTGAAAATTGTCTTGATAAGTGAATAAATAACCCTTCATTGCATGCTCCCTTGAAGAATATGAACAGCCCTTGAACTTAGATGATAACAATCAGCTTTGAATGCCTTTAATAGGTGAATTAAGAGTCCTTCAATGGCTTGTAACTTGGCTGAAGTTGAAAAGACTCTCCCTTGGTTCAAACTCATCCAAATCATCCATGCATAAAATTCCCGTAACAAAATTCCAGCCTGCACTGTCTTCAATAAATCGATCATATATCAAGCTCCCGATATCGGATTAAGGTGATTCAAAATGCGTTGGAAAGATAAGAGATAGAGGAATAATTTCCAATTGATTTCTAGAACCAAACAAATCTGTATTGCATCAATAATTGGAAGACATTCTGACTGACATTCTTGCATATGATGAAACCATTTAACTTCTCTCATGCACCTAGACACAAAGGTGAACTTTATTCAATATTTAATTGAAAACATGCATTGAAACAATTAAGAGTTAATAATAAAGAACTAATTTGATGAATGAACTAGATGATTTAAATGCAATGCATGCTTGAATGAACAACACACTTATTAAATGCAATGAATGTTATGCAAACTTTAAATTCTCATGCAAATTCATGCATAAGCAAAGTAAAGTATTCCTCCCTTTATTATTCCTTTTTCATCACGTTCCAAACGTGATGTAAACATACTCTCCATAGCTGCTTGAAATTCCTTAGCCCTTGCTCGTGTGATGGGGCCACTTGGGTACTTCTCCGGGTCTTTGCTATTGGCTATCATATCAGTCCCTCCCTCTTTAAAGCGATTTGTCCCCAAATCATCACCTATATCATAAGGAGACAAGTCAGCAACATTGAAGGTTACACTGGCATTAAACTCACGTGGAAGATCTAATTGATAGGCGTTGTCATTGATCTTCTTGACTATTTGGAATGCTCCATCTCCCCGAGGCAGTAATTTGGACTTTCGTTGTACCGAAAACCTTTCTTTCCTCATGTGCAGCCACACCCAATCCCCTGGCTCAAAAGTAATTTGCTTACGACCCTTATTTGCTTGCGTCGTATTGCTTAGTTCATTTTCAATGTCTCCCTTACTTGTTGATGAAGCTTCTTAACAAACACAGCTTTGTTAAGTCCATCTTTATTCACAATTTGATCAGCAGGTAATGGTAACAAGTCTATCGGTGTTAATGGATTAAACCCATAGACCACTTCAAAAGGCGTACGCCCCGTAGTAGTATGGATTGAGCAGTTGTATGCAAACTCCACATGTGGTAAACTCTCCTCCCATGTTCTCAAATTCTTCCGAATGATAGATCGAAGTAACATGGAAGTACTCGATTCACCACTTCAGTTTGACCATCCGTTTTAGGGTGGCAAGTGGTGGAGAATAGTAACTTAGTACCAATCTTACTCCATAGGGCTCTCCAAAAGTGGCTTAAGAACTTCACATCCCGATCAGACACAATAGTTCTTGGTATACCATGTAGCCTTAAAATTTCCCTGAAAAACAAGTAGCAATATGTGCCATCATTAGTTTTGTCACAGGGAATGAAAATGAGCCATTTTGGAAAATCTATCAAAAACTACAAAGATGGAGTCTTTGTTGTTCTTTGTGCGAGGAAGCCCTAGCACAAAATCCATTGAAATATCCATCCATGGTGCTCCGGTATGGGTAGTGGTGTAAAGTCCATGTGGCATGACTTTAGATTTGGCCTTCTTGCAAGTAATGCAACGCTCACATAACCTTTCCACATCTCGTTTCATTTTGGGCCAATATAGATTTCTTGAAGTATAGCAAGTCTTTCCTATCCCAAAATGTCCCATTAATCCTCCTCCATGGGCTTCCTTGTGAGCAATTCTCGCATAGAACCTTTAGGGACGTATAATCTCCCTTCCTGAATAGAAAACCATCATGCTTAAAGTATTTATCAACGTCCTTTCTCACAGCTTTATAAATTTCCCCAAAATCATAGTCAGAAACATATAAGTCTTTAATAAAAGTAAAACCCAACAACTTAGATTCCAAAGTACCCCGAATAGTTTCAACGCCTCATGATCGGTGTGAATGATGAACTCCTTAGGCCAAGGTAGTGTTGCCATGTTCCATTGCCCTCACAAGAGCATACATCTTTGTCGTTGGTAGATAGTTAACCGCTCCACTATTTCTCACTAAAATAGGTATAGGACGTCCACCTTGAGACAAGACTGCCCATTTCCTACACCTGATGCATCACATTCAATTTCAAAAGTTAAATTAAACTCAGGTAGAGCAAGAAAAGGGGCATGTATTAAACAATCTTTAATTTTATTAAAGGACTTCTCTTGATCTTCCCCCCAAAAAAATTTAGAATTCTTCTTAATAACAATTGTTAGTGGGGCGGCTATGGTGCTGAAGTTTGGGACGAATCTCCTATAAAAACTTGCAAGTCCATGGAAGCTCCTAACTTGAGAAATGCTTGTTGGTCGTGGCCACTCTTCAATGGCTTTAACCTTCTCTTTGTCAACCTCCAAACCTTCAGAACTCACAACGAAACCTAGGAAAACAACCCTGTCAGTACAAAATGTACATTTTTGTAAATTAGCAACAATTTTCCTTCCTCAAACAAGTAAACTAACCTCAAATGTTGAACATATTCTTCATGGTTTTACTATATATTAGAATGTCATCAAAAAAACCACACAAACTTACCCAAGATGGCCTAAGAACATGATTCATTAACTCATAAATGTGCCTAGTGCATTAGTTAAGCCAAAAGGCATAACCAACCACTCATAAAGACCTTGCTTCGTTTTGAATGCTGTTTTCCTCATCACCTTCCCGCTTCGTATTGGTGGTAACCACTCTTAAGATCATCTGGAAAAGAGGTTAGAACCGCTAAGCTCATCTAACATGTCATCTAAAGCGAGGAATAGGGTGACGATACTTTACCGTAATTTTGTTTACCGCTCGACAATCCACACACATGCGCCAAGTTCCATCCTTCTTTGGCACAAGTAGAACCGGCACGTCACATGGGCTAAGGCTTTCCCTCACGTACCTTTTTCCATCACTCAGATACTTGCCTTTGCAATTCCTTAGTTTCTTCGGGTGCTTCGGTATGCTGGTCGATTTGGAATGACGGCACCAGGAACAAAGTCTATTTGATGTTCTATGCCACGAATAGGTGGCAACCCACTTGGTATTTCTTCCGGAAATAGGTCATCAAACTCCTGCAATAAAGACACAACAAAAGCAGGCAAATTTTGATCAAGGTAGTTAGTGTTAAAAAAAATTCCTTGTACATGAGCACAAGTGCTTCCTTTGCCGTCATTAAACACTTTTTCAACTCTTTCTCTTTAGAAAGAATGATAATTTTCCTTCCCTCATTTGATCACACTATTTGCTTTTACCTCCATTTTGGTCTCTCTCTTTGGCTTTTTCAAATTTTCCTCTCAATTGAATTTGGTCTTCATGTATTTGCTTTGGTGAAAGTGGAGCTAAAGTGATCTTCCTTGCCTCATGGCTGAATGTATACCGGTTGGTATAACCGTCATGGATCACTCGCCTATCAAATTGCCAAGGCCTTCCAAGTAGTAAATGGCTTGCGTTTATTGGTACAACATCACATAACACCTTGTCTTTTACTTCCCTATGGAGAAAGTAATTCGAACTTGCTTGGTCACCTTGAGTTCTCCTCCATCGTTGAGCCATTGTAGTTTATAAGGTTGTGGATGCTTTGTTGTTGCCAAGCCAAGTATCTACCATTAAGGTACTAGCAACATTAGTGCAACTACCTCCATCAATAATAACAAAGCATACCTTTCCTCCAACGTGGCAGCGAGTATGGAAGATATTTTCACGTTGTTCATCTCCTCCTCCATTAGATTGCACGTTTAGACTCCTTTTGACAACAAGGACCTCTCCTTCCACGGCATGCTCTAATTCTTCCATATCAATGGTAGCATCTTCATTCTCATCCTCTTCTTGTTTCGATTCAACTTCTCCATCATCTCGAAGAAGCATGGTGTTGCGATTTGGACATTGGCTTGCAATGTGTCCACGCCCCAAACACTTAAAACATTGTATGTCACGAGAACGATTTGGAGTGGCGGCAGTCTTACCCTTGCTGGTTTCGACAATGGGCTTACTTCCTTTGGGCGGTCCTCCTCTTTCGTGGGATGGCAATGGAGGAGTCTTCTTGTATGAACTTTTCCCACATTTTGAATTTGCACTCCCATAAGATCGTGTGGCACCCTTCCTTTTGAGTTGTTTTTCCACCTTTATGGCTATATGCACCATGTCTTCTATCTCCACATAATGTTGTAACTCAACCACGTTCGCAATGTCCAGATTAAATCCCGCTAGGAATCTTGCCATTGTGGCTTCTCGATCCTCATCGATGTTGGCTCGAACCATGGCCACCTCCATCTCTTTGTGATAATCTTCAACACTTCGGTTACCTTGTGAAAGGTTTTGAAGACGGTTGAATAACTCCCAATGGTAGTGGGTTGGAATGAATCGCCTTCGCATCACTGCTTTCATTTTATCCCATGTAGTGATAGGATGTTCTCCATTACGTCTCCTACTTGATGTCAATTGATCCCACCATATTAGTGCATAATCCATAAACTCAAGGGCAGCGAGTTTTACCTTCTTGAGTTCGGAATAATCATGGCACCCGAAGATGTGCTCTACCTTCTTTTCCCATGCTAAGTAACCCTAGGGATATGTCTTGCCTTGGAATAGTGGAATGGAAATCTTGATATTAACAAGATTATCATCCATTAATGGACGAAACCTTTGGGGCCTTATACCTCGATTTCCCATTCTTTGTTGTGATGTATGATCTTCTTCTGGTCTTTCCACTTCTTCATTTCCTCCTTGATTGACATCTTCTTGCTCTCGAAATCCTTGAGACGCTCTTCTTCAATACGGTCAATACGTTCATGAGAGGTTCCAACTCTTCCCTCAAATCCTAGTCAATTCACGCACCATGGCTTGCATTTGTAGGTTTGGTCAACGGTACCTGTAACTTGAGAATGTCTCCAGAATGATGAGACATAATTAGTAATAAAACAATAACCTCACAACAAAAAAAACTCACCAAACACTCCAAGAAAAGTCACTCCCACAGGTTTCACTCGGATGGCTTTTACCCTAATGATCACTCTTGCCTTTTACCACCGTGCTTTGATTTCAAGTCCTTTGGTAACTTCTCAAGGCTTACAAGGTCTAGTGGACTTCGGCTGAAACAATTATGGTTTGGTAGTAACGATAGTGAAGAAATTGGCTACAAGGAAAGAGATGGTAAGCAAAGGTAAAATTGAACAATTGAATATAAAGATGAAATAAATATATTTTTTTCTTTAAATATGAAAAGAATTACTCCCTCCCTCTTTAAACTTTTTTTTAATTTTGTACTGACCCGGAAGAGAGAAAAATGATACGCTTACTGAATCGACTAGCTCTGATACCAAATGATATGATCTCGATTATATGTTTCGAGTCATATATGTGAATGTCCGATCGTGATTCTAGTAAAAAACCCCGTAATGATAGCTTGAACTCTGAATTACATAAATATAAACATAAGAAGGAAATGATATGAAATAATAATTGAAATGATGGAATGAAAAGAATGAGGAATTGTTTGAAGGTGATGGAAGAGTGATGGTTGTTGTGGTTTGATGATAATGAAAATAGATGGTGAAGTATGAATGGTTGTCGTGGCAAATGGTGTTGTGGCAAAGTGTGTAAGGACAAAGCGGATTGTGACCCGTTAGCTATTTGGAGCTAGAACCAACAATATAAAAAAATTGGAATCGAAATGGTAGGGTATGGAACGTGACCCACTAGCTATATATGAGCTAGGAACCAACGCTATAACAAAAGGAAATGGATGAAGACTACAAGATTATCTTGAAGCCGATAAAGTTCTACAAGAGAACAAGAATGAAAGCAACCTCTCAAAGATGTTTTATATATTCAAATGTATCCTACAAATGATCCCAAATGTGTCTATTTATAGTATTTCTAAGAAGCATATGAAAAGACTCAAAAGATGAAAACATTCTCGTCAATTTAGCAATAAAATGCACTTGAATGCTTTGTCTTCTTAACTTCAAAGTTGGATGATATTCTAGATCATTTTGGGGATGAATCTAGACAATTGAAGCTAAATTGGCCTTAATTTCGTCCAAGGGGTGGAAGACTCTTACTATTCCATGCTGAAAATTGTCTTGATAAGTGAATTAAATCACCCTTCATTGCATGCTCCCTTGAAGAATATGAACAGCCCTTGAACTTAGATGATAACAATCAGCTTTGAATGCGTTTAATAGGTGAATTAAGAGTCCTTCAATGGCTTGTCACTTGGCTGAAGTTGAAAAGACTCTCCCTTGGCTCAAACTCATCCAAATCATTCAAACTCATCCAAATCATCCATGCATAAAATTCCCGTAACAAAATTCCAGGCTGCACTGTCTTCAATAAATCGATCATATCTCAAGCTCCCGATATCGGATTAAGGTGATTCAAAAGGAGTTGGAAAGATAATAGATAGAGGAATAATGTGCAATTGATTTCTAGAACCAAACACATCTGTATCGCATCCAGAATTGGAAGACATTCTGACTGACATTCTTGCATATGATGAAACCATTTAACTTCTCTCATGCACCTAGACACAAAGGTGAACTTTATTCAATATTTAATTGAAAACATGCATGAAACAATTAAGAGTTAATATAATAAAAGAACTAATTTGATGAATGAACTAGATGATTTAAATGCAATGCATGCTTGAATGAACAACACACTTATTAAATGCAATGAATTTTATGCAAACTTTAAATTCTCATGCAAATTCATGCATAAGCAAAGTAAAGTATTCCTCCCTTATTATTCCTTTTTCATCACGTTCCAAACGTGATGTAAACATACTCTCCATAGCTGCTTGAAATTCCTTAGCCCTTGCTCATGTGATGGGGCCACTTGGGTACTTCTCTGGGTCTTTGCTATTGGCTATCATATCACCTTCACTTTGGCACTCATTTCATCCACGCGCATGGCACATGGGTGGCTGGTCATGAGGCACTCACATGGGTGGCATAGGGTGCTTATGGTGTGGCTCCTTCTTGGCGTGAAGATAAGTAGCAAACTAGGTATGACTTGTCATCCAACTTGCGTCTAGGTGACATGGCATCAATGGGGCAACAACATATTATGAATCATTTGAGCTACTTCCCATGTGTTTGAGCTGAAGATGAGCTGGCCATAGATGAAGGACATGTATGTGAGTCTTAGGATAGCTCCTTGTGAAAAGACACTTCTCGGAATGGAAACTCTTCGCGAAAAGGTATGAATCCACAAAAATTGACCTATACTATATTTGTAGTGTTTTGTGTGGTGATGATGATGGTGCAACTCTCCAGCTGAAATGAGGTCTCTAGCTAGCTCAAAAGTCCAGCTCAAGTGAGCTATGAGCTCGGGGGTCAGCTGGCAACTTTGTCCCAAAATGTTCTTGAGCAGTCCCGGAGTTGTTCTAGTCAAGTTTCCATAGCTCTTGGACTCCAATGTTAGCTTTAAGTCAGCTCCCATCATATGGCCGATTATGCACCTACAAAAGAAAGCATATAATAAGTTAAATAATATAAGAATTAAAAATATAAATATATGGTTCATAGATTATATTATATGTTAACATGAAATATAGAATATAATATATTGTTTGGGGATGCATTTTTAAATGATTCAAATGTTTTAATGCATTTGGATATAAGAGCTTCCCTGAATAGTTTAGCCCTTGATTGAGTGATTGGTCCTTATGGCATCACTTCCATGTCCTTTGAAGATGGCGTTGGTGTCCTCACATCATCCCCCTTCTTTTATGTGATTTGTCCCCAAATCGTCATCATCCTTGATTGGAGATAAGTCTGCTATATTGAAGGTAGCACTTACATTGTATTCTCCAGGAAGATCCAATTTGTATGCATTATTATTGATCTTCTCAATGATCTGAAATGGACCATCACCTCTTTGGTAAAAGTTTGGACTTCCTTTTAGTTGAAAACCTTTCTTTGCGCAAATGCACCCATACCTATTCTCCAACTTCCAAATGGAGTGGTTTACGTCCCTTATTGCCTTTTTGTTCGTACTGTTTCGTTCTCCTCTCAATGTTGTGCCGAATTTGTTCATGTAATTTCTTGATGAACTCAGCCTTGTTCTTGCCATCCTTGTTGACCATTTGTTCTTGAGGTAGAGGAAGGAGGAGGAGTTGAGGGATTGAATCCATACACTACCTCGAATGGTGAAGTCTTTGTTGCTGAATGAACTGATCGATTGTAAGCAAATTCAACATGTGTAAGGCATTCTTCCCAAGTCTTTATGTTCTTCTTAATGATGGCTCTCAACAATGTTGATAACACTCTATTGACAATCTCCGTTTGCCCATCAGTTTGGGGGTGACAAGTTATTGAAAACAATAATTTAGTTCCAAGTTTGTTCAACAATGTCCTCCAGAAATGACTAAGGAACTTAACATCTCGGTCAGAAACAATGGTCCTTGGTATGCCATGCAACCTCACAACTTCTTTGAAGAATAGATTAGCCATGTGAGTTGCATCATCGATTTTGTGACATGGTATGAAATGGGCCAATTTGGAGAACCGATCAACCACCACAAATATAGAATCTCACCCATTTCTTGTTTTTGGAAGACCCATCACGAAATCAATGGAAATATCAACCCATGGTACCGTAGAAATGGGAAGAGGCATGTAAAGTCCACGAGGCATGACTTTTGACTTAGCCATTTTGCAAACGATGAATCTTTCACAAACTCGTTCAACGTCTCTTTTCATCATAGGCCAATAGAGATGGTTTTTCAAGATTTCCATCGTCTTGATGATTCCAAAGTGTCTCATATGTCCTTTTTCATGTGCTTCTCGTACCAATACTTCTCGGAAGGATCCTTGTGGGATACATAGCTTTTCTTCCTTGAATAGATACCCATCATGTCTATATAACTTTTTAACTGCACTTTTTTCACAAGACTTGTATTTCTCTCCAAAATCATGATCATTAGCATAGTAATCTTTAAGGAAAGAAAAACCAAGTAATTTAGAGTTCAAGGTGTTAAGAAGTACATACCTTTGTGAAAGGGCATTTGCAACAACATTCTCTTTACCTTTCTTGTAGTGAATGACATATGGAAAGGACTCAATAAACTCTACCAATTTGGCATGCCACTTGTTGAGTTTGTGTTGGCCTTTAATATGCTTTAATGCCTCATGATCAGTATGAATAACAAACTCCTTCGGCCATAGATAGTGTTGCCATGTTTCTAATGCCCGTATAAGAGAATACATCTCTTTGTCATAAGTGGGGTAGTTTAGTGAAGCACCACTTAACTTTTCACTAAAGTATGTGACTGGTCGTCCCTCTTGAGTCAAAACAACACCTATACTAATTCTAGAAGCGTCACATTCTACTTCAAAACTTTTATCAAAATTAGGAAGTACCAGTAGCAGTGCTTTAGTTAAGTATTCTTTGATGGCCGTGAATGCTTCCTCTTTTTCTTTGCCCCATTCAAAGTTGGAATTTTTTTAATTACCCCGATTAAGGGAGAGGCAATAGAACTAAAGTTGGGCACAAATCTTCGGTAAAAGCTTGCAAGTCCATGGAAACTTCTGACTTGGCTTATTAATGTAGGTCTTGGCCAATCCTGAATTGCTTTAATCTTTTCTGGATCTACTTCAAGTCCCTGTGAACTTACAATAAATCCTAAGAATGAAAGCTTGTTAGTGCTAAAAGAGCATTTTTGAAGGTTGGCATAAAGTTTCTCCTTCAAGAGAGTTTCAAGTACTAACCTCAAATATTGCACATGCTCTTCCAAAGTATGGCTATAAATTAAAATATCATCGAAATATACCAAACAAAACTTACCAATAAAGGCCCAGAGTACATGGTTCATTAACCTCATGAAAGTACTAGGTGCATTGGTTAGTCCAAAGGGCATAACCAACCATTTGTACAATCCTTGCTTTGTTTTGAAAGCGATTTTCCATTAATCTCCTTGTCTTATCCTAATATGATGATATCAACTTTTAAGGTCAATTTTAGAGAAGATGGTGGCACCACTTAGTTCATCCATCATATCGTCAAGCCTTGGAATTGGAAGTAGATATTTGATGGTGATCTGATTAATTGCTCGACAATCTACACACATTCTCCACGAACCATCCTTCTTTGGTACAAGCAAAATAGGAACAATACATGGGCTTAAGCTTTCTCGAATGTACCCCTTTTACATTAACTCACCAACCTATTTTTGAAGTTCCTTTGTTTCCTCTAGATTGCTTCTATAGGCTGGTTTATTTGGAATGGTAGCACTGGGAATGAAATCGATTTGAAGTTCAATCACTCTAAGTGGTGGAAGTCCTCTTGGTATATCTTCTGGGAACATCGCTTCTAATTCCTGTAAAAGAGAAACAACAGAAGAAGGCAAGCCTTATTGGAGATTAGTTAAAAGTAGACTTTCTTTGTACATTAGTACAATTAAAGCCTTGTGCGACAACAAGTGTTTCCAAATGTCCTTTCTTCCAGCATATATGTTCAATGCTTTAGTTGTCTCTTTTTCATCATTTTTGTATAGCTCCATGCTTTTCTTGATGTGAGGCTAACCAGGCTTCTTCAATTATGGAGAAGTTGGCAACCTTGTTGTTTCCCGATCTAGGAGAGACACCAAATGCTACACCTTGGATTGAAAGTAATCTGCACAGAAGAAGAAGAATTGATTAAGTAATATGATAATTAAGAAATGAAAAGTAAATAGAAATGAAAAGATTTGAAATGGATAGAATAGTTATCAAAGTTGGGCTGCGGAAATGTTGAATAAATCTCCTTCAAGTGATGTTGACTTCGGCCTCCAATGGTGGTGATGAAGTATGCCTTGTTGATGAATGAAGGATGATTTAATGGTGATGAAATGGTAATGAAAGGATGATGTTATTAGCGTGATATGGTGATGGATTATGGTGATGATCTAGGCGTGATAATGGTGATGGACAGATTGTATCTTATAAAACTAAGAAGGAACCAATGCTATAAAGGAGCAAAGACCTGTTTCTTATAAGTTCTATAAGGGATGGTATGAAAGGACTTTGACCCTCTAGTTATTTAAACTAGGAACCAGAAGTATCAATGAGGGAATGACGCCACAAGCTTTAGAAAAGGCTTGCTTAATCGATATAGTTCTAAAAAGAACTTGAAGAGAGAATAATCTCACAAAAGGATTTTAATTATCAAAGGGTTGAGTTTACAAATGAATGCCAAAGCCTATTTATAGTTTTGTAAAGGCTTGGCCGAATAACTAGATGCCTTTTCGGCAAAGTACATGTCTTAAAATGAAAATAAATGATGCTTGGATGAGGGTAGATGTCTTTGGCCGAATGGTTCCCATAACTCTTCATCTTGGCGCCAATTTGAAGCATGATGATGTTTAGGCCGAATAGAGAGAAGCCTATTCATCTTGGCGCCTAATTCATTCACATGCAAAACACATGGGTGGCTGGTCATGTGGCACTCACATGGTTGGTGTTGAATGCTTAAGGCGTGGACTCTTTCATGGTGTGTAGATGAACAGCAACTTAGGCGTGACTTGGCATCAAACATGTGTCTAGGTGACTTGGCATCAATGGCAGCAACTAATTATGAAAGGTCACATTTGTGTGAAACAACCTTTCATTATTGAGCTACTTCCCATGAGTTTGAGCTGAAGATGAGCTGGCCATAGATGAATTGCATGAAGATGAGTCATAGGACAGCTCCTTGTGAAAGGTCACTTCTCGGATTGGCAACTCTTCGCGAAAAGGTACGAATTCACAAAATTTGACCTAGACCATATTTGTAGTGCTCTGCGTGGTGAAGATGATGGTGCAACTCTCCAGCTGAAATGAAGTCTCTAGCTAGCTCAAAAGTCCAGCTCAAGTGAGCTATGAGCTCGAAGGTCAACTGACAACTTTTCACTATTTGTTCTTCATGATCTCCCAAGTCATCCTATGTAAGGTTTCCTAGCTCATTGACTTCAATTCTAGCTTTAAATAAGCTCCCATGATGTGGCCGAACATGTACCTACAAAAGAAAGCATTTATAAGCTAAGTAATATAAGATAAAATATGTGGTTCATAATAATAACTTCATACATTTATATATCATCATCATAACTATAAATATAATGTATGTAAGCCATTATCATAACTATGGTATAAAGAAAGATTAAGTTAAAGAAAATCCCCCTTTGAACATTGAGAAAGGTTGATAGATGCAAGTCCATTTTTGATGCTGAATCGGATCACATCATCCCCCCCTTCTTTAAAGCGATTTGTCATCAAATCGAAGGGTGGTTTCTTTTCAACATTCCCTTCCATAGTTGCTGTTTCGTCAGAAATTGGGATCCCTTCTTTAGGCTCTTGAGTGAGATATGCCCATGTAATTTTGCTTTGAATATTGTGGTCCCTTGATATCCCAAAAGTGGTGTCTTTTAATACTCCAATATCCCAAAAGTGGTGTCTTTTAATACTCCAATAGGCATGATCATGGATTCTCTAGGTCACGTCATTGGTCTTCTAAAGACACATTTTGAATGAAAATTGATGTCCTTTTGCTTTTCAATGGACACATCTTTTGGGTTCCCAAAGGTCCGTCCTAAATCTTCCTTTTGGTAATGGTTGCCTCTTGGTAAATCCTGCAAGTCAAGGAAAAATCTGCATGTTCAAAGTTAGAATAATCATCTTAACCTTGCATTTGTCAATAGGCATTCTCGAATCAAGCACTTGAAGAATAAGCACTTGTTTTTGGATCAGTTTCTTCCACAGTTGTTGCTTTCCTTTCCTCATAGCCTCAACACTCTGTTTCATTCTGACTTGATCATGAACTTGTTTAGGCGTTAAAGGAGTTAGGATAAACTTCTTTCCTTTATGGCTGAACGAGTATTGATTGGTAAACCAATCATAGTCCTTTTGTCATATTGGCCATGGCCTTCCAAGAAGTAGATGGCTAGCGTGCATAGGGACAACATCACACATAACCTCATCTTTGTATTTGCCAATGGAAAAAGGAACTATCACCTGTTTGCTAATGTTGAGTTCTCCTCGTTCATTGAGCCACTGCAACTTATATGGATTTGGGTGCTCATTGACTTAAACCAAGTTTTTCCACCATTGTACTAGCCACATTAGTACAACTTCCACCGTCTATGATAACAAAACAACCTTTCATTTATATGACATCGGGTATGGAATATGTTCTCGTTGTGCATTGTCTTCCGCAACTTGAAGATTCAAACCTTCTAATTACCAAGGCTTCTCCTTGATCAACGGGATCAGCAAGAGTTATTTCTTCATTGACTTCAAGGGGTGCCTCTTCTTCCTCTTCTGGTTCTGATTCTATTTCACCATTTCCAAGTAAGAGCATGGTATTCCGGTTAGGACATTGTGTAGCTATATGGCCCCTTCCAAGACATTTAAAACATCTAATGTCTTGATCGTTCAGTGGTTTGCTTTCCTCGGTTGGGGTCTTACTTACTTGTTGAGTCTTTGAAGATTCAGCTTGTTCTTTAACAGGAGGAGTAGGTTTCTTTACGTTGGACTCCATTTTGATGGTGTTGGCGCAACATTACGAGATGTATGTCTCTTCTTCAGTTGCCTTTCAATCTTCATTGCCATTTGTACCATCTCATCTAATTCGATGTAATGATACAACTCTAAGGTATTGGCAATTTCGGGATTAAGTCCAGCAAGGAATCTTGCCATAGTTGCTTCACGATCCTCCTCAATGTTGACTCGGATCATAGCCACTTCCATCTCTTTGTAGTAGTCCTCCACACTCCTATGGCCTTGTTTAAGATTCTGTAACTTTGAAACAAGTCACGGTGATAGTGAACAGGAATGAATCGTTTTCTCATAATACCTTTCATTTCATGCCAAGTGAGACCGGTCGTTCTCCATTCCTCCTTCGGTTAAGGGTAAGTTGATCCCACCATATTAAGGCATAGTCTATAAACTCCATGGCTGCCAATCTTACTTTCTTCATCTCGGAATAGTTATGGCAACTAAAAACATGTTCCACTTTGCTTTCCCATTCAAGATAGGCTTCAGGATCAGTCTTTCCTTGGAATTGAGGAATTTTGGTCGTTCTCCATTCCTCCTTCGGTTAAGGGTAGTTGATCCCACCATATTAAGGCATAGTCTATAAACTCCATGGCTGCCAATCTTACTTTCTTCATCTCGGAATAGTTATGGCAACTAAAAACATGTTCCACTTGCTTTCCCATCAAGATAGGCTTCAGGATCAGTCTTTCCTTGGAATTGAGGAATTTTGATCTTAATGTTGCTCAAATTGTCATCAATAATGGCACGTCTAGGGCCTTGGATGCTGCTTGTTCACCCTCATCAAAATTTTCTTTAACATCTCTTCTGGAGGGGATGGTGTTGTTGCTCTATTGGCACCATTATGTCGGGTTGGTGGTAAATCATGGCGTTGATCTATCTTCTCATGAAGAGCATCGAACTCTTCACGAAACATTCTCATCATTTCACCAATGAGTGCCTGCATTTGTAAGTTTGGTGTTCCTGCATTTCCTCGGGACTTTGAGACATGGTTAGTGAAATAAAGTAATTTAAAAAACCTTACCAGCACACTCACAAACCTCTCTTGATCACTCCAAAGAAAATTTCAGATTGCACTCCACTCTCTCGTGTTTGCACTCGGGGATATGATCCTTGGCTTTCTGATCCCCCTTCTGATCTCACCCTCTCGTTTGCCTTTTTAGCTCAATTCTCTCTTGTGGGTCCTTTTAAAGAACTAACTCAAGATTGAGCAAGTTTCTTTAGTTTGTGCGTCGGTTTAGAAATGGTTAAGGTATAGGATAAAGGATAGGCTAGAAAAGTTAAGAAAGATGATAAGTAATAAAAAAGATGAAAGAAAAAGGAATGAAATAGTATAATAGTGAAGATGACTTACAACTCAAGTTGCAACACTTACTATCTTCCTTCACAAGAAACAACAAGGATACCTCCTTCAAGTTTGATGTTGGGCAGATTGTATGGTGCTTCTCTTTGAGTGTACTTTGCAACTTGCTTCACTTTTCTTTTGCTTTTGAATTCTTCTTTTCTTTCTTTCTTTTGCACTCCAAATTTGTTGTAGGAGTCTTTCTTTTCTTTTTTTTTTTTTTTTTTTTGTTGCTTTTGTTGTAGCACTTTTAATGTCAATCCACCAAGGCTCTGATTACCGCTTGATGTGAGGATAACCAGGCTTCTTCAATTATGGAGAAGTTGGAAACCTTGTTGTTTCCCGATCTAGGAGAGACACCAAATGCTACACCTTGGATTGAAAGTAATCTGCACAGAAGAAGAATTGATTAAGTAATATGATAATTAAGAAATGAAAAAGTAAATAGAAATGAAAAGATTTGAAATGGATAGAATAGTTATCAAAGTTGGGCTGCGGAAATGTTGAATAAATATCCTTCAAGTGATGTTGACTTCGGCTCCAATGGTGGTGATGAAGTATGCCTTGTTGATGAATGAAGGATGATTTAATGGTGATGAAATGTAATGAAAGGATGATTATTGGCGTGATATGGTGATGGATTATGGTGATATCTAGGCGTGATAATGGTGATGAGATTGTATCTTATAAAACTAAGAAGGAACCAATGCTATAAAGGAGCAAAGACCCGTTCTTATAAGTTCTATAAGGGATGGTATGAAAGGACTTTGACCCTCTAGTTATTTAAACTAGGAACCAAAGTATCAATGAGGGAATGACGCCACAAGCTTTAGAAAGGCTTGCTTAATCGATATAGTTCTAAAAAGAACTTGAAGAGAGAATAATCTCACAAAAGGATTTAATTATCAAAGGGTTGAGTTTACAATGAATGCCAAAGCCTATTTATAGTTTTGTAAAGGCTTGGCCGAATAACTAGATGCCTTTTCGGCAAAGTACATGTCTTAAAATGAAAATAAATGATGCTTGGATGAGGGGAGTCTTTGGCCGAATGGTTCCCATAACTCTTCATCTTGGCGCCAATTTGAAGCATGATGATGTTTAGGCCGAATAGAGAGAAGCCTATTCATCTTGGCGCCTAATTCATTCACATGCAAAACACATGGTGGCTGGTCATGTGGCTCACATGGTTGGTGTTGAATGCTTAAGGCGTGGACTCTTCCATGGTGTGTAGATGAACAGCAACTTAGGCGTGACTTGGCATCAAACATGTGTCTAGGTGACTGGCATCAATGGGGCAGCAACTAATTATGAAAGGTCACATTTGTGTGAAACAACCTTTCATTATTTGAGCTACTTCCCATGAGTTTGAGCTGAAGATGAGCTGGCCATAGATGAATTGCATGAAGATGAGTCATAGGACAGCTCCTTGTGAAAGGTCACTTCTCGGATTGGCAACTCTTCGCGAAAAGGTACGAATTCACAAATTGACCTAGACCATATTTGTAGTGCTCTGCGTGGTGAAGATGATGGTGCAACTCTCCAGCTGAAATGAAGTCTCTAGCTAGCTCAAAAGTCCAGCTCAATGAGCTATGAGCTCGAAGGTCAGCTGACAACTTTTCACATTTTGTTCTTCATGATCTCCCAAGTCATCCTATGTAAGGTTTCCTAGCTCATTGACTTCAATTCTAGCTTTAATCAGCTCCCATGATGGCCGAACATGTACCTACAAAAGAAAGCATTTATAAGCTAAGTATATAAGATATAAATATGGGTCATAATAATAACTTCATACATTTATAATATCATCATAAACTATAAATATAATGTATGTAAGCCATTATCATAACTATGGTATAAAGAAAGATTAAGTTAAAGAAAATCCCCCTTTGAACATTGAGAAAGGTTGATAGATGCAAGTCCATTTTTGATGCTGAATCGGATCACATCATTTCTTCAAATGAATCTGGTCTTCATTCACTTGACTAGGAGAAAGTGGCGTCAAAGTGAATTTCTTACCATTATGGGTGATAGTATACCTATTGATAAACTCATCATGGATTGCTCATCTGTCGAATTGCCACGATCTTCCCAAAAGTATATGTCCAGCATCCATTGGTACAACATCACAAAGGACTTCATCTTGATATTTTCCAATTGAAAATGGAATGACAACTTGATGTAAGGTAATCCTACCTTCTCGTTTGATTGTGGATCTAGGAAGGAAGCAAAACAACCTGCAAAGTGAATGGCTCAAAACAGAATGGTTAAGGGTGGTAAACGTATGGGTGAATAGGTGGGCTGTTTAAATGAGAGATGGAAGTGGAAGATGGTTGATATGGCTATGGTTATGGTTTATGAAACAAAGGAATGGTTGTGAGGATAGTATATTAAATAAGACTCGAAGAAGAACCAATGCTATATAGAGCAAAGACCCAGACTTTATATTGCTTCTTTAAGGGGTGGTATGAAGTACTTTGACCCACTAGTTATAAAGAACTAGGAACCAGAAGTATCAAGATGAAAGAAAAGGGGTTGACGCCACAAGTATAAAATATACTTGATAAGTCGATAAAAGTCACCAGGACTTAAGGAAGAGAATAATCTCACTTTGATTAATAAAAATGGTCTGATTACAAATGATGAATACTTTCCTATTTATTGGAAATGGAGGGCATGGCCGAATAGAGACATAATGGTTCGGCCAGCCCATGTATCTCCCTATAAAGACATAATTTAAATGCTAAAAGAGATGATGGTTCGGCCCTTGATGGAGGGAAATGATCCTTGGCCGAATAAAACTTGTATCCCTTCAAATTGGCGCCAAATGGGAGAGGTGATGATGCTTAGCCGAATGGTTAAATGGCTTTTCATCTTGGTGCCTAAATGAGATCATATGCATGGCACATGGGGGCTGGTCATATGACACGCACATGGGTGTTCTAGGGAGCCTTGTGGTGCAGCCTTGTGCATGGGATGATGGTTGGTCATGTTCTCTCTCTTGGGCGTGCATGTGTCTCCTCCAAGCTAGCTTGAGTTGAGGAGCTAGCTAGCAAACATGGGCTGTTTATGAACAAGCTTCCTAGCTAAGTCCTTGTGAGCTCCTTAACATTATGTTCAGCTACATTCAGCTACCTTTGACATCACTTTTGGCAACTCAGCTCCAAATAGTCCAACTAGCTAATTTTAGCTAGCCTTAAGCTCCTCCAGCTGAATCGAGCTTCCCTTAGTGTTCCATGAGCTGCCTTTTATTTTGTAAGTTGTTTGTGAGCTGCATATGACGTCCAAATCATTCACCAAGCTACCTCAACGTTCATTATGCTCCAATGTACCTACATGTGCAAGGAAACAAGGTAATTCCATGGTATTGAGCTAATATGAGCTAATTACCTTGCTGCCATGTTTGATTATGGTAATGTGAGCTAGTTTGAATGTCATGAGCTAATTATATCATCTCCTAATATGTAAGGTAGGTATAAAGCCTAAGAGCTAATATGAATGCAATGAACTAATGAAATGCATTATAAGTATGCTGCCTTGATGTATATGTATAATCATGCATAATATAATTATATAACTATCCTAACATGCTTAACATATTAAAATAACATGTGTAAGATGTATTCATACTAAGTTATTCTTTAACTTCATAACTAATATCCTTAGCATGATATGTAATATAATAGTATATATTATAAGGTTATTATAAAGTAAATGCATTAAAAGGATGTTCAATAGTACTCCCTTTATAGTTGAAAACGTGCTTGCATCACAACTTGCTTTGTGATCCTTACTTCTCCACCATCATTTAACCATTGAAGTTTATATGGATTTGGATGCTTGGAAGTTTTCAGGCCAAGCTTTTCCACCATAAGAGTGCCTGCAACGTTCGTACAACTTCCTCCATCGATGATCATGAAACAAACTTTGTTTTTTTACATGACAACGAGTATGGAAGATATTTTCTCTTTGATCATCCTCTATATTTGAGTGCTTAAAGTCTTTTTAATGACAAGAACTTGTCTTGAAGCTGTATGAAAATCAAGCAATTCTTGTGACATGGTTAGTGAAATAAAAAATAAATTGAAAACTTTACCAGCACACTCACAGAAAACCTCACTTAATCACTACAAAGAAAGTTGAGATTGCACTCCACTCACACTCGTGTTTGCACTCAGGGATATATTCTTGGCTTTTTCGATCCCCCTTTTGATTTTACCCTCTCGTTTGCCTTTTACCGCTCAATTCTCTCTTATGGGTCCTTTTAAGAACTAACTTAAGATTGAGCAAGTTTCTTAATTTCTGCGCCGACTTAAAAATAAATGGTTAGGGTATAGAAATTGATACGATCAAAACTAGCTCCAATTTTCTCCATGACTTAATCACACTATGGATGTTTTTCATTGCTGGTTCTAAGGGAGTTATTTCTTACCCTATCTTATATTATATCATTTATACATTCTATTCTATCATAAGCATGCATTCACATGTTAGTATAAGTTATCATATTATTATTTCCATCCTATGATTAGTTGACCAAGTCTTTCATATCATTCAAATATATGCTATGATTACATATCATTTCTTAGGATATTATTATTACATGTTTCCATTTATCATTTATGAATACCATGTTATATGATATTCTTGCATACAACATATACCCAGATCTTTATGATTGATACACAATTTTATAAGTATGTTATATTAATCTTACATCCATTTAAGCATGATTCAATACATTCATGAAATGGCAGCATGCTTAATCATTCATTTGTTAGCTCATATGCAATCATTTTAGCTCATAGGTCTTACACATTAGCTTACACATGTTATATCATTATGTACTTAGCTCATGACATGCATTCATAGCTTATATCACTCAAACACCTCACAGAAGCATGTATTTTACCTTAAATAAGCTCACACATTACTTATTTTATTTTTTTGGCGATTCCTATAGGTGAAACACAAAGCAAGGCATATTATGGTAGCTTGGTTAGCTAAAAGGACAAGCATAGCAACTCACACTAGCTCGTGAACATTATGGCAGCCCATTTCAACACATAAGGAGCTTCAACTTAGCTGGAGGAGCTAGCATGTAGCTGAACTTAGCTGGAGGAGAGCTTTGGACCAAATTGCTGAAAAGTGGACTAGATGTAGCTGGAAGTAGCAGGGAGAGTAGTTGAGGAGCTGAGAAGACCAAAGCTAACTAGCTTGAGTTCATTAAGCTATAACTCACCTAGTTAGCTACCAAGACACTAATCTATCTTACCTTGAAGCTAGTTCATCTCTAGGCTGCCCAATGGATGTCATGTCATCTAGATACACATTAGAAGCTAATTCACACCTAGTTGTTGCCTATCTTCATTCCATGGACTTCAAGACATCATCCTATGGTTGCAACCTCATCAAAGCATAGCAAGAAGACCCATGTGCATTCATGTAGGCTACCATGTGCATCATTCAAGCATGTGCACTCCATGTGACATCAAATTGGTGCCAAAACACCAAGGGATGCTTCCTATTCAGCCAAAGACTCTTTCCTCTTCATTTTGGCACCCAAATAACTTCTAAATGCATTCAAATCATCCTTAGGGCCGAACCAACACATAACCATTCGGACAAGAGCATGTATTTTCATTAAAGTCTTGTTTTTTCATTAAAAATCATGTCATTTTAGGAAGGTACAAGGGCTGGCCGAACCAATATGTACCTATTCGGCCAAGTCCCTTCAAAAACTATAAATAGGCCATTATATTTCATTTGTAATCAGACTTTTTGATTAATATAAGTGAGATTATTCTCTTCCTTAAGTCCTGATGACTTTTATCGACTTATCAAATATTTTATACTTATGGCGTCAACCCCTTTCTTTTCACCTTGATACTTTTGGTTCCTAGTTCTTATAACTAGTGGGTCAAATTACTTAATACCACCCCTTGAAGAAGCAATATAAAGTCTGGGTCTTTGCTCTCTATAGCATTGGTTCTTCTTTGAGACTTCTTCAAGATACTATCCTCACTACCATCCCTTTGCTTCATAAGCCATAACCATAGCCTTATCAACCATCTTCCGCTTCCATCTCTCATTTTAAACAACCCACCTATTCACCATACGCCTACCACCCTTAACCCTCTCTTTTTGAGTCATTCACTTGTACATGTTGTTTGCTTCCTTCCTAGATCCATAATCAATTTGTTAAGGTACAAATGCCTTGCATCAAGTGGTATCAGAGCTTTGGTGGAAGAAAGCAACGTGCAACAATAACAAAAATAAAAATACAAAAAGAAGTGCAAGTGAAGTGCAAAGTCAAAGAAATAAAGAAAAATCAGAAAAGAAATTGATGCACTCCAAAAGAAAGAAAATTCTAGCACTCAAAAAGAAGAAAAAAACAAAGAAAAGAAAGAAAGTTGAAGCACTCATCAACAATTCTCATCACCAAGCCATTCAAGTAAGCCTTTGAAATTGATTGCGGTGATAGAAGGTTGTGAAGTGACTTGTGTAAGTAACCCTTTTTGTTCTCTTCTTTCTATTTTCTAAGCCACCCTTTCATTATATTTGTTTTTCCATTCCTACTAACCCTTTTGTAGCCGACGCCAAACAAGTAAAAATTTACTTGATACAGTTTGAGTAAAGTTCTCTAGAACTTGGGACAAGAGAATCAAGAGGAAAAAGGCTGGAGCTTGTGTGAGATCAGAAGAGGACAAGTAAAAGCCATTAAGTCCTAGAGTACAAACACGAGCGGATTGAGTGACATTCAAGTTTCCTTGGAGTGGTTCGTGAGGCTTTATGAGAGTATATTCTGGTAAGGTCCTACACGCATTTCGTTTTTCCTTATTTGCTAACATGCCTCTTCCATCCAACATCTTTGTAGTCAAAAGGACTTTGAACATTCAAAGTCAAGAGGATGAACAAAGATAGAACATCTTCCATACCAAATGTCACGTGGGAGATAAAATTTGCGTGGAGATCATTGATGAAGGAAGTTGCACAAACGTAGCAAGTACTCACATGGTTGAAAAGTTGGGTCTCAAAACTTTCAAGCATCCTTATCCATACAAACTTCAGTGGCTCAACGATGTGGGTGAAGAAAAGGTAACCAAACAAGTTGTTGTACCTTTCTCAATAGGGAGATACAGTGATGAAGTCCTTTGTGACGTGGTGATGTAAGGTAATTTTTCCTTCTCGTTTAATTGTGGATCTAGGAAGGAAGCAAAACAACCTGCAAAGTGAATGGCTCAAAAATAGAAAGGTTAAGGTGGTAAACGTAAGGGTGAAGAGGTGGGCTGTTTAATAATTAAGAGATGGAAGCGGAAGTTTATGGATATGGCTATGGGTTTGGTTAACGAAACAATGGAATGGATGAGAGGATAGTATCTTAAAGAAGGCTTAAAGACGAACCAATGCTATAGAGAGCAGAGACCCAGACTTTATATTGCTTCTTTAAGGGGTGGTTTACAAGTACTTTGACCCACTAGTTATAAAGAACTAGGAACCAGAAGTATCAAGGTGAAAAGGAAGGGGTTGATGCCATAAGTATAAAATACTTGATAAGTCGATAAAAAGTCACCAGGACTTAAGAAAGAGAATAATCTCACTTCAATTAAAAATAATGGTCTAATTACAAATGATGATTGCTTTCCTATTTATAGGAAATGGGGAGACATGGCCGAATGGTTATAAAAGGATTCGGCTAGCCCTTGTGTCTCTATAAAATGACATAATTTTAATGCTAAATAACATAATGTTTCGGCCCTAGATGGAGGGAAATAACCCTTGGCCGAAAAGCTCTTGTGTCCCCTCAAGTTGGCGCCAAATTGGAGAGAAAGGAGTGCTTGGCCGAATGGTGAGAGGACTCTTCATCTTTGCGCCTAAATGAAGTCACACGCCTAGCACATGGTGGGCTGGTCACAAGGCGTGCACATGGCTTCTCTAGGATGCTTGTGGTGCATCCTTGTGCATGGAATGATGGATGGTCATGTGCTCTCTCTTGGGTGTGTATGTGTCTCCTCCAAGCTAGCTTGAGTTGTGGAGCTAGCTAGCAATCATGGGCTGTTTGTGAACAAGCTTCCTAGCTAAGTCCTTATAAGCTTCATAACAGCATATTCAGCTACATTCAACTACCTTTGACATCACTTTTTGGCAACTCAGCTCCAAATAGTCTAACTAGCTAAGTTTAGCTAGCCTTAAGCTCCTCCAGCTGAATCGAGCTTCCCTTAGTGTTCCATGAGCTGCCTTGTACTTTGTAAGCTGTTTGTGAGCTGCATATGACGTCCAAATCATTCACCAAGCTACCTCAACATTCATTATGCTCCAATGTACCTACACGTGCAAGGAAACAAGGTAATTCCATGGTATTGAGCTAATATGAGCTAATTACCTTGCTGCCATGTTTGATTATGGTAATGTGAGCTAAGTTTGAATGTCATGAGCTAATTATATCATCTCCTAATATGTGTAAGGTAAGGTATAAATCCTAAGAGCTAATATGAATGCAAATGAACTAATGAAATGCATTATAAGTATGCTGCCTTGATGTATATGTTATAATCATGCATAATATAATTATATAGCTATCCTAACATGCTTAACATATTAAAATAACAATGTGCAAGATGTATTCATACTAAGTTATTCTTTAACATCATAACTAATATCCTTAGCATGATATATATTATAAGGCTATTATAAAGTAAATGCATTAAAAAGATGTTCAAGAGTACTCCCTTTATAGTTGAAAACGTGCTTGCATCACGTGGTGCCCATTAGTGCAAGTCACCTTATACTAGGGCGACCTTGGCAGTTTGACAAGAAAGCTACCCATGATGGATTTTTTAACAAGTATTCTTTCCAACATCAAGGAAAGAAAATAATATTGACGCCTCTGCTTCGAAGTCAAGTTCATGAATTTCAAGTGACCCTTAAGTCACGCATATAAGAATAGGAGAAAATGAAGGCCATAAAAAGAAGCTTTGAAGAAGAACGTTTTGAGGAGATAAGAAAAATTGGAAATGAATTTGTTGAATTTGAAAAGGATGTTTTGCAAGTAGTGGAGCAAATTGAAAGTGGAAAATTTGAAAAGGATGAGTGTAGAGAAGAGAATCAGAGTGAAGGATAAATTTTACCTAACAAATCTTCTTCTACTATTTCTTTTTCCTTGCAGGATATTCAAAGAGACATATCTTTTCAAGTAGAAAATTCAAGAAACATGTATTTTGAAGAACCAATAGGTGTGACCTTTGGTAATCCACAAGACATGTCCTTTGACATTCCAACAGTTATGCCACTTGAAGTTAAAAAAGATGTGTCACTTGAAGTGCCACAAGTTTTGATCATTGAGGCTCCAAGTACATTGCAACTATTAAAGAGATTTCAACAACCAATGGAGTTTTCCATCATCAAGCAACCAACACCCTTTAAACATCCTCCATGGTTTGCTATTTCCATTCATCTTATTTATTCAGTTTCTAACTTTTGTTTATTTTGCAGTGAAATGATTCATATCTATGTAGTTATTTTCACATGTGTTGAACAATTCGAAGAGATGAATCGAGCACTATCCACCAGCTCAAAAGCTATCATTTGTGATACATGCATCACAAGGTTCACATCAAAGGAAGAAGTAATAACTCTTCCAAATGATCCACTCGTCCAAGCTTTGGAAAAGAAGATCAGAACAGCAGCGCACTTGAGACGACTTTTTGAATGGGATCCTGATATTATTTGGTCGACATGTCTTCTGGAGATACAACCGTCTGTCTCTTATCTTTCTAACGGTTCTTGAATCGCATCAATCCGATATCGGGAACTCAAGATATGGTCATTTTACTGAAGACGGTGCATGCAGGAAATCCTATACGGGATTAATACGTTATTTTGTAAATATTACGAATTTTCAATATTTATATTGATTATTTGTAATATAACTTAATATAGGATGATGCATTATCTTTTAGGATTAGATTTATTATTTTATTAGGAATTAAGGTTGGGTTAAAATATTATCTTTAGTTATTATTATTTTATTAGGAATTAGAGTTAAGACATGTTTAGTTTATTATTATTTTATTCATTAGTTATTTAGGACCTTTAGAACTCAGCCCCTATATAAAGGAGGCTTCATTATACTTTGTAAAGCAGATTTCTTTGATTAATAATACAACGAGAGTTCGTTTTTGCAAGTGCTGATTGCCTTGTGCCTTCGAAGCTTCTTCTCCTTGAGTTCTTTCAAGTTCTTGTGAGGGAGATTAATCTTCACACTCCAATTTGCCTTTTCATCGCGACTAGGAGGGTTGGTTAGAGCCATTTATCGTGTTTGCCTTTTCATTGCGACTAGGAGGGCTCGATAGGACACTTATCCATCTATTATCCACATATCCATCCACACCATCAATCATCTTTACCGTTCACCTTCATAAGGGAGATCTTTTGATTTCTTTATTATCTTATTTCATCTTTCATTTATTTATCTTTTGTTTATTTTATTCTTATCGTGTTGTCTTGATTCCAGCACATAAAGAACCCTACTTGCTACCGCCACCTTCCCCTATTCGTTCCCTTGTTCTTAATCGAGTCTAGAGCTTTCTAGGTTTGATTCTTCAACAAGAGCAACGTTCATCAATCCGCCACCGCTTCCCTATCAATTGGTATCAGATTTGGGCCGATTCTTGGAAAGAAGCAAGCAATTTTGCTTGTTCTTGCACACAAAATCGTCAAGATACCCCAACGGAGCTAGTTCACAAAAGATTCAGCGTTTCAGGTTCTTTTTATTTAATTTTAATTTAGATTTAAATCCTTCTTGTTAGTTTGCTATTTTTTTTCAAAAAAAAAAGGCAAAAAAAAAGCAAAAAAACAAAAAAAGAGCCAAAAAAGCCAAAATTTCAAAAAAATTGCAAACGAAGGTATTTAGGGCTGATTTTATCCATATATCATATTCATTCTAAGATTAAACCCAAGTCCAAATTTCACCCCAATTGGAGTTCATTGGAGCCTTCAAATACATCATTCAAGTTTCATCGGCAGATTCGGTTTAGAATCTTGTCGAATTTCTTGAAAATTTTACAGGATGAATTTCGTGGTGAAAATTTCCAGATTGAAAATTCATATATTGAAGATCATTCAAACAAAAAATCAGAATTTTTGGAGATCAACAACACCTTCGAACAAAGCGATCAAGAAAAACAGATTGTTTGAGGACTCACCGTTCAACAGAGTCTACTGGATACTACTGAAGGTATTTGGTTCTAAAATTTTACAGGTGGTTTCTTGACGCATCAAAAGACATTAAAGAATTTTTCCAGAATTTTTTGACACCGGTAAACCCCTCAAAAACGTTGCTCAAATTGATCCAGCGTTTTCCAGGTTTCTGGGTTGGTTCTTTTTTTTCTTTGACTCTTAGTGCTTTAAGTTCTTTTGTTTTTCCTTGTTATTGTTCTTTTACATTATCTAACACATTATCTTCATTGTGTTAGTAGGACTAAAGAGTTTGCATACTTCTTCCTTCTTTGCATTCTCGTTCGCTTGGAGTCTAACCTTTGTTTGACCTCTTAGAGCTTTTAGGTTTTTCTTATCGCCTTTGCTAGTAATCAAACTCCGATACGAACTGTGAAAGACTACTTGGTAAAGTGAGTTTTAAAGAGTACAAGATCGGCTTACTTGCCTCTCGTTGTGTTACTTTCTTGGAGTGACTTGTGAGGTTTCTTGCTTTGTTGAATTTATTTATTTTTATTTTACTTTAAAATTTTCTTTTGAGTGTTATGATTTCAGAATGGGCGACACTAACAACAAGACAATTACGGCTATCTTAGCCACACTTGCCCGACTCACGACTCAAGTTGAAAGATTTGATGAAATCGTGAGAGAACGACAAGAACCACAACTGAATCTACCAAACCATAATCCAAGACCAAACAATGCTGAACTTTTGGTACCCGAGAAAGAACAACCACGTTTCCAAGCACCCAAACTCTTTACAAAACCAAAGTTCATGATCCCGTCTTTCAAAGGAGACAACGATCCAGACAGGTACATCGAATGGGAAGGAAAAGTTGATCTCATGTTCGCATACCATGACTGCCCCCAAGCTAAACAAGTTCACCTGATCACCATACAATTTGAAGGATATGCTCGAACTTGGTGGATGCAAACAAGGAAAAAGATCCAGAACTTCCAAATTCCAACAATCACTTCTTGGACCGACCTCAAACAAACCATGAGGAACCGATTCCTACCGACACATTATACACGAGAAGTTAAACAACGACTACACCGACTTCGACAAGGTAGAAGTTCAGTTGAAGATTACTACAAGGAGATGCAGTCCTTACTCAATAGGGCTAACATAACCGAAAAAGAAGAAGTCACCGTATCAAGATTCGTCGTCGGCTTAAACTCAAACATCACTGATCTTCTTGATCTACAAGGGTACGAAAACCTTGAAGATACACTAAAGAAAGCAATGACAATCGAAGCACAAATCCAAAGGAGATCTCGAATCAGTGAACATTACCAAGGTACTTCATCCTCTTACCAAGGTAATCCTTCAAATCCTTCCTCATCTTCTACTCCATCTTCTCTGAAAAAGCCAAGAGATGACAAACCTGACAATGAGAAAGAACGACCAGCAAAGAATGATACACTTCTAGCCCCTAAAGATCAAATTTGTGAGGAGGTAGGGAAATCAAAAAAAGAAAAAGTTGAGAAAGAGGCAAAAGAAAAAGAGGTCACTAGTTACAAAAGCCAAAAGTATAATGACCCATGGGAGGTGAGTGAACCTAATTGTGAGAAGAAAAGAGTGACTCAAAATCTACGTGTGAGCACAAAAGAATTGAGAGAGAACCTTCTTTACAAACAACCTTTCATCCTTGTTCGCTTTAGAGAATCAATTGTTTCGATTTCTAACATTAACAAGGATTTGCCTAGTGTGTTTTCATCTTTGTTACAGGATTTTCGAGAAGTGTTAGGTGATCCACCTGACGGATTACCACTGGAAAAAGGAAAAAAACACCAAACCAATCTAATTCAAGGTTCCATCATACCTCGTCAAACATACAATCTCGAAGAAACCAAAGAGTTAGATTTGTTACAAAAAGGCTACATCCATGAAAGCCTTAGTCGTAACGTCATCTTAATGACGAAACATGACTTGAACAACTCCACATGCTTTATAGTTCGTGCACAGGGAATCCATGTAAATGATGAGAAAGTAAAAGCAACACGAGACTGGACCACACCATCTTCCATCACCAAGAGTTGTCGAATAGTGCTAGGTGACCCTCCTGACGGGTTACCACCTGAAAGCCCTAATCACTATGCCATACCAATGAAGAGTCACGATTTACGAGAGTCCAAAGGTAAATATTTTATTACTCATTTTAATGACATTGTAACGTACTTCTTCTCCTTCTTACAAGGTAAGGCTCGTGAAGTTGTCATCCATACTAAACACAACTCCTTTAAGTGCGTAACATACCGAGGTAAGCAAAACACAGTAGACGATACACTACCACGAAGGTATACTCTTACCTATCAAACTCATACTTCTATTCCGAGAATTGAACATATCAAAGATGTATATCACGATAACTCGGATATTTCTGATATTTCTACCCATACATTTAAAACTGCTTTTAATGAGCTTTATCTTGTATATGAGTTTCCTTGCCAACTAAACAGGTTATACAGTCCACAAATCTCCTCATGGGAATCATTAATTCATGAACCACACTTAGGAGACTTAAGGGATTACGTTAACAAACCAGTTGACATGGTTTTTAAACACTCATTCTCGCCACACACGAATAAAACCATGGAGAAATTATCTGAAATAATCATACAGAAAGCCAACAGTGACCGGCGCCATGTTGAAATTCAACCAAAACATCAGATTACAAGACTTGTATGCAAAATAGGATTTCAAGACTACAAGAAATCAGTTCCTACAAAGAAGAAACCTCGACTAAAATGCATAAAGACACATCACATTGATCCTGGTAAATGTTTCACAAGTTTTTATTTCAACACATCTAATTCTCTTTCTTTTGGATTTTCAGATTCGAGGACGAATCCTTTTGAGGAGTGGGGGAATGATACATGCACCAGAGTCCATAATACATGCTTCTTTGGACTAATGTTTCTACTCGAACCTATTAGAAGAACAAAGTCTCGAAGATTCAAAGCATATCTATTCGGTAAGCATAATGTGAATGAATTATTAAACTATTCTAATGTTGCTCCCTTTAATGTTTCAGATTCGAGGTCAAATCTTTTTGAAGAAAGGGAGGATGATACATGCATCACAAGGTTCACATCAAAGGAAGAAGTAATAACTCTTCCAAATGATCCACTCGTCCAAGCTTTGGAAAAGAAGATCAGAACAGCAGCGCACTTGAGACGACTTTTTGAATGGGATCCTGATATTATTTGGTCGACATATCTTCTGGAGATACAACCTTCTGTCTCTTATCTTTCTAACGGTTCTTGAATCGCATCAATCCGATATCGGGAACTCAAGATATGGTCATTTTACTGAAGACGGTGCATGCAGGAAATCCTATACGGGATTAATACGTTATTTTGTAAATATACGAATTTTCAATATTTATATTGATTATTTGTAATATAACTTAATATAGGATGATGCATTATCTTTTAGGATTAGATTTATTATTTTATTAGGAATTAAGGTTGGGTTAAAATATTATCTTTAGTTATTATTATTTTATTAGGAATTAGAGTTAAGACATGTTTAGTTTATTATTATTTTATTCATTAGTTATTTAGGACCTTTAGAACTCAGCCCCTATATAAAGGAGGCTTCATTATACTTTGTAAAGCAGATTTCTTTGATTAATAATACAACGAGAGTTCGTTTTTGCAAGTGCTGATTGCCTTGTGCCTTCGAAGCTTCTTCTCCTTGAGTTCTTTCAAGTTCTTGTGAGGGAGATTAATCTTCACACTCCAATTTGCCTTTTCATCGCGACTAGGAGGGTTGGTTAGAGCCATTTATCGTGTTTGCCTTTTCATTGCGACTAGGAGGGCTCGATAGGACACTTATCCATCTATTATCCACATATCCATCCACGCCATCAATCATCTTTACCGTTCACCTTCATAAGGGAGATCTTTTGATTTCTTTATTATCTTATTTCATCTTTCATTTATTTATCTTTTGTTTATTTTATTCTTATCGTGTTGTCTTGATTCCAGCACATAAAAGAACCCTACTTGCTACCGCCACCTTCCCCTATTCGTTCCCTTGTTCTTAATCGAGTCTAGAGCTTTCTAGGTTTGATTCTTCAACAAGAGCAACGTTCATCAATCCGCCACCGCTTCCCTATCAATTTGGAAAGGTACAAAGTTTAAAGGAATGATCCAAAAGGCAAATTCTATTCTAAAAGGACATCATGTTTCCAAAGAGGGATCTCAATAGACTTGTGCCTTTTCAATCGAATGTGTTGTTTCAAGTAAAAATGTAAGATTATTCACCGACAAAGGAAATGATTCCCTTGAAGAGTTAGAGAATCATCAAAGGGCACATGATGGTTCAAAGGAAAACTTCCAAAGATTATGTCCTTTCACCAAGGGTGATGAATTTCCAAATTGACATGATGATTTAAATCAGCACCAAGGAGTTATTATCTTCACCAAAGGATATGTCTCTCCCGTTCAAAGGACATATGATGATTCCCAAACATTGTGTCTTCACATAAAAAGATGTGAAGTTGCTAGAATTGAAGCCAAGAGTTTCAACATTTCGTGTGAATCATCTATTGGAGGAAAACATAAGGATTCAATCCTTCCAACATCAAGAAGGTCTTCAATGAGAAACTACTTCGATTTGAGGACAAATCGCCTAAAAGAAGGGGAGGATGATACGATCAAAAATAGCTCCAATTTTCTCCATGACTTAATCACACCATGGATGAAGAGTTAGAAGTCATAGAGCAAGTACTTGTGTCATTTTCAATTGGGAGATATGAAGATGAGGTCTTGTGTGATGTTGTTTCCATGAATTCAAGCCATCTTCTCCTCGGACATCCTTGACAGTTTGATAAACGAGCATTGTATGATGAGTTCACCAACAAATATTCATTCAAACACCAAGGGAGAAAGATCGCGTTGGTTCCAATGTGCCCAAATCAAGTCCATGAATGCCAAGTTATCATCAAATCATGTATAGAGGAATAGAAGAAAACTAAAGCCATGAAGAAAGTTGAAAGAGAAGTTTCACGTGAGAAACAAATAACAGTGGAGGTTGTGTGTGTAGAAGATAAAATGAAAAGATTCTACGTGAGGTTGTGGTTAAAATATATGGTGGAGTTGAACATGCACAAATCAAAGAATAACATTGTGAGAAAACCATGACATTTGGAGTTGAAAATGAGAGTGTGTTTTTTCATGAGAAAGCCACTAGAGTAATTGAAAATGAGAGTAAGAGCATTAATAGTAAAGATGAGTGTGTTGTAAAACATGAGAGTGAGATTGAAGAGAGAATTCAAAACAACCATGAGCATGAGAGAAAAGAATGTGAGGAGAAGGAAGTTTTACTTTATACTAATCAATCTTTTCTTCCTATTCTTTCATTTGATTTGCATGTTATTCCAAAGGCCATACCATTGCAAATTGATGAATCACAATTGTCCATTGAAGTTCCAAAGGTTGTAACATTTGGTATTCCAAAGCATGTGCTCTTTGACATTCGAAGTACATTCACTTCATATTCAAGATCCAATTAACCTTATGAAAGGGAAGTTTCAATGAACCAAATTCCATTCATGAACCTTAATGAATCTTGTACGTTCATTCACATTGTTAATGATGTTTCATGTTCTAACTTATTTCTTTTTTGCAGCACATTGAATCATTTACATGAAAGTGTTCTTGCTTGTGATCATCAATTCAAGGAAAAGAAATGAGCATTATCCAACTATTCAAGATTCATAATGTGGAAGGGTACAAAGACTAAAGTTGGCGTGACTTACCTACTTTAAGGATTCAAAGAAATTCATGCATACCCTAATAGGCATAATGATCTGCATTCATCCTTTCTTACACCAATGGGTCAATCAATGACAAAAGCCTTCGATTTGAGGAAAAATCGCTTTAAAGAAGGGGGGATGATATGATCATGCCAAGGACCAAACTTCTTCAACACATGATCACTTCATGGACGTTCTGTCTTGTTGATTCTAAGGGAGTCTTACCTTATTTTATTATTTATTTACTCATTTATGCATTACATGTCACGTGAATATGTTTATCTTATTCTTAATTTTTTCTTGAATATTATACGCTGTCATTTATATGTATAATATATGATATTCATTTATGACTTATTAATTCACATCTTTATATAACTCATTCAATGCATATGCATTCATAGTTAGCTCATTTGCATTATTAACACAGGTGAAGAATGATTTCATAATTATCATAGCTCAATTCCTAACTAATTATTTGTTTACATACTTTGTCACGGTTCATTGGATGCTAAGAAGACTAAAGGCAATTGAAGAGTTGGTTGGACAGTTCACATTAGTCAGATTGATCTACATTTTTGAACATTTTCCAACCATCTTTGAGTAATGAAGGCTTCTTAACATTTAATCCCCTACCTCTTATCTTTCCAACTCACTTTGAATCGTATCAATCCGATATTGGGAGCTCAATATATGCCCAGATTAATTAAGACAGTGCAGGCTGGAAATAAGTACGGGATTTACAACCAAATGAAGAGCCATGTTCACACCTGATGTATTTCCACCTTCATGAATCTATTTATGGCGTGTACAATCATACAAGGAGGTTAAAGGACTTGTTCACATTCAAGGGAGATGGATGCATTATTTTCAAACTCATTCACCAAATCCAAGTGCATGAAGGGAGCCTATGAGTCACGTTCACACTTGGTGCATGCATTCCAAAGGGGGCCGAACATACAATGAATCATTCCTCCAAATTCATGCAAGGAAATGAACCAACATGTTCACATCAAGAGATGATGAATTCAGCTATGAAGATGTATTCACTTAAATAAATGAACATTAATTTATTTTATTAGTCCATGAACTTGCATAGGGGACGTACATTGTATCTACTTAAGGATGAACAGTCATCCATGAATGTTCAATCATTAAATCTTGTATATGCATCCTAGACATCTCTTAGGCCTATAAATATCTTACCATTTCATTTGTAAAAACCAATTAACTTTGTTTAATCAAATATTTGTGAGAGTTTCTCTCTTTAGTTCTTAAGTGAACTTTATCGACTTATCAAGCTTATGCTTGTGGTGTCACCCCTATCTATGTCACCCTGATACTTCTGGTTCCTATCTCTTTATAGATAGTGGGTCAAAGTCCTTGTTTACCATCCCTAAAAGAAGCAATATAAAGTCTGGGTCTTTGTTCTTTAACATTGGTTCTTCTTTGAGTCTTCTTTGAGAAACTACTTTTCATATTCATCTCATCACCTTCATTCTACTTCCATTACCATACTTCATCATTTCCTTTAAACATATCACCATCTTATATATATATTTTCCGCTACCATATTTATCTTTCCATTTCATTACTTCCATTTAACTATTTTTTTAGCTTTCTTGTTTGTGCGGGATCCTTGTTGCTTTCCTAGATTGAAACAATCAAAGGTACAACCTTGATTTCACCATCCATCCAGTGAGGCTAGGTTGAACTATATCAGAAAATGGTTATGGTAAATGTATGATAAAAAAGGTTAAGAAAAGGATAAAATAATGAAATAAGAAATGATGAAAGATTAAGGAATGAAATAGTAAGAAAGTGAAGATAACTTACAACTCAAGTTGTAACACTTACTATCTTCCTTCACAAGAAACAACAAGGATACCTCCTTCTAGTTTGTTGTTGGGCAGATTATAATGTGGTTCTCTTTGAGTGTACTTTGCAACTTTTCTTCACTTTTTCTTTGCTTTTGATTCTTCTCTTTCTTTCTTTTGCACTCCATATTTTGATGTAAGGTAATCCTACCTTTTTATTTGATTGTGGATCTAAGAAGGAAGCAAATAACCTTCACAAGTGAATGGCTCAAAAAGAGAGGGTTAAGGGTGGTGGACGTATGGTGAATAGGTGGGCTGTTTAATGAGAGATGGAAGCGAAAGATGATTGAAATGGTTATGGTTATGGTGATGAAACAAAAGGATGGTTATGAGGATAGTATCTTGAAGAATGCTCAAAGAAGAACTAATGCTATAGAGAGCAAAGACCCAATCTTTATATTGTTTTTTCAAGAGGTGGTGATAAGTACTTTGACCCACTAGTTATATGAACTAGGAACCAGAAGTATCAAGATGAAAAAAAGAGGGTTGATGCCACAAGTATAAATTATACTTGATAAGTCGATAAAAAGTCATCAGGACTTAAAGAGAATAATCTCACTTTGATTAATAAAAATGGTCTCCTTACAAATGAAATAGGAAGGCCTATTTATAGTTTTTGAAGGGACTTGGCCGAATAGGTAGATGTTGGTTCGGCCAGCCCTTGTATCTTCCTAAAATGACATGATTTTTAATGAAAAAACAAGACTTTAATGAAAATACATGCTCTTGGCCGAATGGTTATGTGTTGGTTCGGCCCTAAGGATGATTTGAATGCATTTGGAAGTTATTTGGGCGCCAAAATGAAGAGGAAAGAGTCTTTGTGATGTAAGGTACTTGTACCTTTTCAAATGATTGTGGATCTAGGAAGGAAGCAAAACAACCTGCAAAGTGAATGGCTCAAAATAGAATGGTTAAGGGTGGTAGACGTAGGGGTGAAATGGTAGGCTATTTAAATAATGAGTAATGGAAGCGGAAGATAGTTGATAAGGCTATGGTTATGGAGATGAAATAAAGGGATGGTTGTGAGGATAGTATCTTGAAGAAATCTCAAAGAAGAACCAATGCTATAGAGAGCAGAGACCCAATCTTTATATTGCTTCTTCAAGGGGTGGTATTAAGTACTTTGACCCACTAGTTATATGAACTAGGAACCAGAAGTATCAAGATGAAAGAAAGGGGTTGACGCCACAAGTATAAAATACTTGATAAGTCGATAAAAAGTCACCAGGACTTAAGAAGAGAATAATCTCACTTTAATTGAATAAAAGGTCTTTTACAAATGAAATAGGAAAGCCTATTTATAGTTTTTGAAGGGATTTGGCCGAATAGATACATGTTGGTTCGGCCAGCCCTTGTGCCTTCCTAAAATGACATGATTTTTGTGTGAAAATACATGACTTAATGCAAATACATGCTCTTGGCCGAATGGTTATGTGTTGGTTCGGCCCTAAGGATATTTTGAAAGCATTTGGAAGTTATTTGGGCACCAAAATGAAGAGGAAAGAGTCTTTGGCCGAACAGCAAGCATCCCTTGGTGTTTTGGCGCCAATTTGATGTCACATGGTGTGCACATGCTTGAATGATGCACATGGCAGCCTACTTGAACGCACATAGGTCTTCTTGTTATGCTTTGATGAGGTTGCAACCATAGGATGATGTCTTGAAGTCCATGGAATAAAGATAGGCAACAATTAGGCGTGAATTAGCTTCCAACATGCATCTAGGTGACATGGCATCCATTGGGCAGCCTAGAGATGAACTAGCTTCAAGGTAAGCTAGGTGAGTGTCTTGGTAGCTAACTAGTTGAGTTATAGCTTGATGAACTCAAGCTAGTTAGCTTTGGTCTTCTCAACTCCTCAGCTACTCTCCCAGCTACTTCCAGCTACCTCTAGTCCACTTTTCAGTAATTTGGTCCAAAGCTCTCCTCCAGCTAAGTTCAGCTACATGCTAGCTCCTCCAGCTAAGTTTAAGCTCCTTATGTGATGAAATGAGCTGCCATAGTGTTCATGAGCTAGTGTGAGCTGTTGTGCTTGTCCTTTTAGCTAGCCAAGCTACCATAATATGCCTTGTTTTGTGTTTTACCTATAGGAATCACCAAACAAATAAAATAAGCAATGTGTGAGCTCATTTAAGGTAAAATGCATGCTGCCGTGAGGTGTTTGAGTGATATGAGCTATGAATGCATGTCATGAGCTAAGTACATAATGATATAACATATGTAAGCTAATGTATAAGACCTAGGAGCTAGAATGAATGCACGTGAGCTAACAAATGAATGATTAATCATTCTGCCATTTCACGAATGAATTGAATCATGCTTAAATGAATGCAAGACTAATATAACATACTTAACACACTTGAAATAACATTGTGCATCAATTATAAAGATGTGAATGCATGAATATCATATAATATGGTATTCATAAATGATAAATGGAAACATGTAATAATATCCTAAGAAATGATATGTAATCATAACATATATTTGAATAATATTAAAAACATGATCAAATAAGCATAGGATAATAATATGATAATAATTTATACTAACATGTGAATGCATGGTTATGATAGAATATAATGTATAAATGATATAATATAAGATAGGGTAAGGAAGAACTCCCTTAGAAGCAGTAGTTAAAAACGTCCATAGACCGATCAAGTCATGGAGAAAATTGGAGCTAGTTTGGATCGTATCATCCTCCCCTTCTTTAGAGCGATTTGTCCTCAAATCGAATTAGTTTCTTATTGAAGACATTCTTAATGTAGGAGAGATTGATTCCTCATGCTTTCCCCCAATAAATGATTTGCACGACATGTTTAACCTCTTGGCTTCGAATCTAGTAACTCCATGTCTCCTTGAATCATCTATCCTTTGATCTTCATTGAAGTGGACGTATTTGATGCACCAATCAAATTCAAAATGAAAAATGATCTTATCATCATATATTACTTGGAAAACACCACTTATACGAATCCAATTGCTACGAAAGAAATCAAAATTAGTAAATGAAAATCTAATAACAAAATGAGTAGAGTTAGCAAACCATGGTGGATGTTTAATTGGAGCTGGTCGCTGAATTCTCCTAATAATTGGCATTGCACTTGGGATGTCAATGATTCCATCTCTTAGCACTTCAAGTGACACCTTTAATTGGAAATTCAATGGTATAACCCTCAAAACATCAATAGACATGTCTTGTGAATCACAAAGAGTTACGCCTATTGGTTCTTCAAAGGTCACATCCTTTAGTCCTCCATAATTCATGATCCTGGATTCATCCTCCCGAAAAGATACATCCCTTGAATTGTCCTGCAAAACAATAAGAAGAATAGATGGAAGAGAAAAGTTGGTTAAAATATGTTCTTCACTTTGCTTCTCTTCTCTACACTCATCAATTCCAACTTTTGTCACATCAATCTGATTTTTCGGTTGTTGAACTTGTTGCTCTTGCAAGACTTCTTTTTCAGTTCTCTTCATGGCTTTACTTTTCTACCATTCTTCTATTCGAGATTTAAGTTGAGTTTGGTCTTCATGCACTAGATTTGGCATCATTGGCACCAATGTAATCTTCTTTTCATTATGGATGAATGAAAAGCGATTGGTGAAGCAATTATGTGTTGCTCGTTTATCAAACTGCCAAGGTCGACCAAAAAGAAGGTGGCTCGAACTCATGGAGACAACATCGCACAAGACCTCATCTTCATATTTTCCAATTGAGAATGGTACAAGTACTTGCTCTATGACTTCTAACTCTTCATCTTCGTTAAATCCTTGCAAAACATATGGCTTGGGATGTTTAAATGTTGCAAGTCCCAACTTATCTATCGTATATGTGCTAGCTAGATTTGCACAACTTCCACTATCAATGGTTACAAGACATACTTTACCATTGCTTACATGGCAACGAGTATGAAATGCATTCACTCTTTGTTGTTGATACTCCATGGAAGAAATTAAAATTTTGTTAGTGAAATAAAAAAAAATGGAAAATGTGTAAAAGGACCTTACCAGAGTATACTCTCACAAAGCCTCACGAGTCACTCCAAGAAAACTTGATGTCACTCAATCCACTCGTGTTTGTACTCTAGGACTTTAATGGCTTTTACTTGTCCTCTTCTGATCTCACACATGCTCCAGCCTTTTTCCTCTCGATTCTCTTGTCTCAAGTTCTAGTGAACTTTTACTCAAGACTATATCGAGTAATTTCACTTGTTTGGCGTCGGCTGCAAATGGTTAGTAGGAATGGAAAGCAAATATAATTGAAAAGGTGGCTTAGAAATTAGAAAGAAGAGAATGAAAGGGTTACTTACACAAGTCACTTCACAACCTTCTATCACCACAATCAATTTTAAAGGCTTACTTGAAAATGCTTGGTGATGAGAATTGTTGATGAGTGCTTCCAACTTTTCTTTCTTTTCTTTGCTTTTTTTTCTTCTTTTTGAGTGCTTTGACTTTTGAGTCCTTCAATTTTCTTTGCCAATTTTTTTTTTCTTTTTCTTTGACTTTGCACTTCACTTTTGCACTTCTTTTTGTATTTTTCTTTTTGTTGTTGTTGCACGTTGCTTCTTCCACCAAAGCTCTGATACCACTTGATGTAAGGTACTTGTACCTTTTCAAATGATTGTGGATCTAGGAAGGAAGCAAAACAACCTGCAAAGTGAATGGCTCAAAATAGAATGGTTAAGGGTGGTAGACGTAGGGGTGAAATGGTAGGCTATTTAAATAATGAGTAATGGAAGCGGAAGATAGTTGATAAGGCTATGGTTATGGAGATGAAATAAAGGGATGGTTGTGAGGATAGTATCTTGAAGAAATCTCAAAGAAGAACCAATGCTATAGAGAGCAGAGACCCAATCTTTATATTGCTTCTTCAAGGGGTGGTATTAAGTACTTTGACCCACTAGTTATATGAACTAGGAACCAGAAGTATCAAGATGAAAGAAAGGGGTTGACGCCACAAGTATAAAATACTTGATAAGTCGATAAAAAGTCACCAGGACTTAAGAAGAGAATAATCTCACTTTAATTGAATAAAAGGTCTTTTACAAATGAAATAGGAAAGCCTATTTATAGTTTTTGAAGGGATTTGGCCGAATAGATACATGTTGGTTCGGCCAGCCCTTGTGCCTTCCTAAAATGACATGATTTTTGTGTGAAAATACATGACTTAATGCAAATACATGCTCTTGGCCGAATGGTTATGTGTTGGTTCGGCCCTAAGGATATTTTGAAAGCATTTGGAAGTTATTTGGGCACCAAAATGAAGAGGAAAGAGTCTTTGGCCGAACAGCAAGCATCCCTTGGTGTTTTGGCGCCAATTTGATGTCACATGGTGTGCACATGCTTGAATGATGCACATGGCAGCCTACTTGAACGCACATAGGTCTTCTTGTTATGCTTTGATGAGGTTGCAACCATAGGATGATGTCTTGAAGTCCATGGAATAAAGATAGGCAACAATTAGGCGTGAATTAGCTTCCAACATGCATCTAGGTGACATGGCATCCATTGGGCAGCCTAGAGATGAACTAGCTTCAAGGTAAGCTAGGTGAGTGTCTTGGTAGCTAACTAGTTGAGTTATAGCTTGATGAACTCAAGCTAGTTAGCTTTGGTCTTCTCAACTCCTCAGCTACTCTCCCAGCTACTTCCAGCTACCTCTAGTCTACTTTTCAGTAATTTGGTCCAAAGCTCTCCTCCAGCTAAGTTCAGCTACATGCTAGCTCCTCCAGCTAAGTTTAAGCTCCTTATGTGATGAAATGAGCTGCCATAGTGTTCATGAGCTAGTGTGAGCTGTTGTGCTTGTCCTTTTAGCTAGCCAAGCTACCATAATATGCCTTGTTTTGTGTTTTACCTATAGGAATCACCAAACAAATAAAATAAGCAATGTGTGAGCTCATTTAAGGTAAAATGCATGCTGCCGTGAGGTGTTTGAGTGATATGAGCTATGAATGCATGTCATGAGCTAAGTACATAATGATATAACATATGTAAGCTAATGTATAAGACCTAGGAGCTAGAATGAATGCACGTGAGCTAACAAATGAATGATTAATCATTCTGCCATTTCACGAATGAATTGAATCATGCTTAAATGAATGCAAGACTAATATAACATACTTAACACACTTGAAATAACATTGTGCATCAATTATAAAGATGTGAATGCATGAATATCATATAATATGGTATTCATAAATGATAAATGGAAACATGTAATAATAATATCCTAAGAAATGATATGTAATCATAACATATATTTGAATAATATTAAAAACATGATCAAATAAGCATAGGATAATAATATGATAATAATTTATACTAACATGTGAATGCATGGTTATGATAGAATATAATGTATAAATGATATAATATAAGATAGGGTAAGGAAGAACTCCCTTAGAAGCAGTAGTTAAAAACGTCCATAGACCGATCAAGTCATGGAGAAAATTGGAGCTAGTTTGGATCGTATCACTTTGGCCGAATAGGAAGCATCCTGATGTGATCCAATTCAGCATCATATTTACCATGGCTATTCCAACCTCTCCAGGGAAGAAACTTTCTATCTTTATACCTATAGATACTTATTTCATATGTTATAAGATAGTTATTTTCATATATATATATATATATATTATACCTATAGTTATTATGATAATAAGTTATCCATTTATATATGAGATACAAGTTATTATCATATACTATATTCACATTTTTATAATATACAAGTTTATATACTTAGTTTATTTTCTTATGTTACGCATGTAGGCACATTCGACCAACACTTGGGAGCTGCATTGGAGCTAAATGGAGCATGTAATAGCAAGGAAACTTACATGGGATCGATTAGGAGAACACAAGGAACAATTGGTGAAAAGCTGTCCGGAGGCCGTGAGCTCATAGCTAGATTAAGCTGAAGATTTGAGCTACAAGATGACCTTATTTCAGCTGGGGAGTTGCACCATCATCTTCACCAGTTAGGACACTTCAAATATGTCCTAAGTCAAAATTTGTGAAATCGTACCTTTTCGTGAATATTTGCCACCTCAAGAGGTATTTTTTCACAAGGAGCTGCACAAACGTTCACGATGCTACAAGTCACCTATGGCCAGCTCACCTTTAGCTCATTCACACCATAAGTAGCTCAAACATGAAGGGACACCTTTTTCAAACATTGTTACCTTTCATGAATGATGCTACCCATGAAGATGTCTTTTCATCTAGAAGCACTTTGGTGAAGAAATTGCAACCATTGGAAGCTTAAATCATCATGAGGAAGAGTGCCATGCATTTTCGGCCACATCACATGGCATGCACATGAGAGCCTTTGGCGCCAAACATGAAGAGACACACCACCATTCGGCCAAAGGAAGAAAATGGCGCCAAGATGAACAAGCATGCCCATTCGGCCAAGGGAGATGTCTTCCCATCCTTAGCCGAATCATCAAGCCCCTTTATGAAGGGTTAGCCGAACCATCACAAGCCCAAATGAATCAATGTTTCATTTTAAAACATTATGTATCTTCCTAAAGTCATGTATCTAGCCGAAACATCATGTAACCATTTGGCCAAGCCCTCTCATTTTCTATAAATAGAGTGGCTTGCCTTCATTTGTACTCATCTCATCTCTTATATAAAACATACTCTTGTGAGTTATTTCTATTCAAAGTTCTTTGTGAACTTTATCGATTAAGCAAGTATAATTCATATACTTGTGGCGTCATTCCTTCCAAATTGATTCCTAAATTCCTAGATTAATATCTAGTGGGTTGAAGACACTATCACCACCCCTCAAGCAAGTTTGTGAAGATCAGGATTGTGCTCTTTAGCATTGTTTCATCATTGGCGTGTTTGGGATACAAATCACCACCATCTCCATTTCATCATTTCCATCATCAACAACATCCATCAATCCATCAATTTCGCAGCCATCTCTATTATATCTTTATTTCATTTCCATTACTTATATTATCATCCATTTCTTAATTCCATCATTAATCTTATTTCCTTTTCTTATCTTATTTTGCAGCCCAAGCTTATAAATTTAAGGACATCAGTACTTGTCAATCCTAGATCGGGACACAATAAGGCTATCTACTCTCTTCTCCCAAGCATGTAGATTTGCCTTACATCAAGCGGTAATCAGAGCATAGTTGGATTGACAACAAAAGTGTCATTGGCGTGCAAAGCAAAAGAAAAATAGAAAAAAAAGACTCCATCAGAATTGGAGTGCAAAAAGAAAGAAAAGACGAAAAGAAGAGAAAAAAATCAGAAAAGAAGAAAAGAAAAGAAAAAGAGAAGTTCAAAAAGAGAAAGCAAGCCAAGGAAAGTGCTCTGCCATTACAAATACATCAAAGAGGCCTATCTACACTAAGAGAAGATAACCTTATTGTTTTCTTGAGAAAGGTTGCAGTAAGTGTTGTTTCTTGAATTGTAAGTCACCTCTTCGTTTTCTATCCTTTCATTTTCCTTGTCTTCAACCATTTCATTTTTTTAATACCTTTGAATCCTTTCTTCTACCTTTCCATTTCTTCTATTCTTTCTACCCTAACCATATTTGCAGCCGACGCACACAAGGAAGGAATTAACTTGTTCTAATCTTGAGTAAGTTCTTCAAAGGACTTAGCAAGAGAAATTGAATGGAAAAAGGCTATTGAGAGAGTGAGATCAGAAGGGGAATTGTTAAAAGCCAAATATATATATTCCCGAGAGTAAACACGAGTGTTGAGTGGAGTGATCTTATCTTTTCTTTGGAGTGAAATTGTGAGACTTTGTGAGTGTGCTGGTAAGGTTTATTTTTTTGTTTTATTTACTAACCATGTCTCAAAGTCCTAAAGGAAATGCAGGTCAACCCAATTTGCAAATGCAAGCACTAATTGGAGAAATGATAAGAATGTTTCGAACAGAATTTGATGCTCTCCATGAGAAACTAGACCAAAGACAAGATTAACCACAAACCAAAAACAATGATACTCCTCAGAGGGAACAACCTCTTCCCGAAGATGATGTTCCAAATCCTTATGATGAAGAAGAACCAGCATTGATACAAGGACCTAGGCGTGCCAATGTTGATGATAATATGAGCAACATCAAAATCAAAATTCCTCAATTTCAAGGGAAGACTGATCCAGAAGCCTATCTTGAATGGGAAAGCAAGGTGGAACATGTGTTTAGTTGCCATAACTATTCCGAACTCAAGAAAGTAAGATTGGCATCTATGGAGTTTGTTGATTATGCTTTGATATGGTGGGATCAACTTACTATTACCCGGAGGAGGAATGGAGAGAGACCAATTTCAACATGGCTCGAAATGAAAGGTATCATGCGTAAACATTTCATTCCTACTCATTATCACCGAGACATGTTTCAGAAATTGCAGAATTTGAAGCAAGGCCAACGGAGTGTGGAGGATTATTATAAAGAAATGGAAGTGGCAATGATCGGAGTCAATATTGAGGAGGATCGTGAAGCAACCATGGCTAGATTTCTAGCTGGACTCAATCCTGAGATTGCCAACACACTAGAATTGTATCATTATATCGAACTTGATGAAATGGTGTAAATGGCTATGAAAATAGAAAGGCAACTACGGAGAAGACCTATCTCTCGTACTTCAGTGCCTACATCTTCAAGATGGAGTCCAAACAACAATTTGAGGAAGTCTACCCCTATTCCTACCAAAGAGAAGGCTGAATCATCAAATGCTTCCCAAATTGGTAAGGACAATCGAGGAAAAGAGATTCCTGGATGATCAAGAGACATCCGTTGCTTTAAATGTCTTGCGAGGGGACATTTATCCACACAATGTCCCAACAGAAACACCATGTTACTACTTGGAAATGGTGAGATCGAATCTGACCATGAAGAAGAAGAAGCGCCACCACCACCAACAGAAGTTGAGGAAGAAACAGAAATTAGTGCTCCGGTGGAAGGTGAAGCCTTAGTGGTTAAAAGAAGTCTGAATGACCAAGTAGTAGAAGATGACGCACAACGGGAAAACATCTTTCATACTCGATGCCATGTGAGTGAAAAGGTGTGTTTCATGATTATAGACAGTGGGAGTTGTACTAATGTTGCCAGTACCATCATGGTGGAGAAATTGGGATTGCAAACGTTGAAACATCCAAATCCCTACAAACTACAATGGCTCAATGAACGAGGTGAACTTAATGTCAACAAACAGGTGATGGTTCCTTTTTCAATTGGTAAGTACAAGGACGAGGTTATGTGCGATGTTGTTCCTATGCATGCTAGCCATTTACTCCTTGGAAGACCATGGCAATATGATAGGAGGACCATTCATGATTGTTTTACCAATAAGTATTCATTCAACCATGGAGGGAAAAAGATCATCCTAACACCCTTGATGCCTAAACAAGTCCAAGTTGAGAAAATCAAGATGAAACAAAGTGTTGAGGCCATGAGGAAAGGAAAATCGAAGTTAATCCAGGAAGAAAACATTCCAAAAACAAGTGCTTATACATCTAAGTGCTTGTTACACAGATGTTTACTGACGAGGTGCAAGGTCAATGTGCGACTATTGAAGAGCAAAGAATGGTAACTCTTCATCCAAAGGACGTGATCCATCAAGAATCAAGAGTTATGCCTATTGAAACCCAAAGGGAAATGATTTTTCATCCAAAGGGCATGACTTATGAGGACATCACCATTCCAAGAGTCACCACCTTTCATGAATCAATGCATCTATCTATGGAAAGGAGCATGATTTTTGGAATACAAAAGGGCACTAACGTTCAAAACCAAATGTCTTCAATAGACATGAACTTTGAACCTACATTTTTCAGGAAGTATTTCTTAACATTAAATTTGTTTGATCACATTCATACTAATGAAAGTTTTCTTTCTTTTCAGGTTAAGAACTTCCAAAGCAGTCTTTCAATGGATATGAACCTTTTTTTAAATATTGAATGGAATGACACTAGGAAAAGACGATCATTCAATTTGAGGACAAATCGATTAAAAGAAGGGGAGGATGATGTGATCCAATTCAGCATCATATTTACCATGGCTATTCCAACCTCTCCAGGGAAGAAACTTTCTATCTTTATACCTATAGATACTTATTTCATATGTTATAAGATAGTTATTTTCATATATATATATATTATACCTATAGTTATTATGATAATAAGTTATCCATTTATATATATGAGATACAAGTTATTATCATATACTATAGTCACATTTTTATAATATACAAGTTTATATACTTAGTTTATTTTCTTATGTTACACATGTAGGCACATTCGGCCAACACTTGGGAGCTGCATTGGAGCTAAATGGAGCATGTAACAGCAAGGAAACTTACATGGGATCGATTAGGAGAACACAAGGAACAATTGGTGAAAAGCTGTCCGGAGGCCGTGAGCTCATAGCTAGATTGAGCTGAAGATTTAAGCTACAAGATGACCTTATTTCAGCTGGGGAGATGCACCATCATCTTCACCACTTAGGACACTTCAAATATGTCCTAAGTTAAAATTTGTGAAATCGTACCTTTTCGCGAATAGTTGCCACCTCAAGAGGTACCTTTTCACAAGGAGCTGCCCAAACGTTCACCATGCTACAAGTCACCTATGGCCAGCTCACCTTTAGCTCATTCACACCATAAGTAGCTCAAACATGAAGGGACACATTTCTCAAACATTGTGACCTTTCATGAATGATGTTGCCCATGAAGATGCCTTTTCATATAGAAGCACGTTGGTGAAGAAATTGCAACCATTGGAAGCTTAAATCATCATGAGGAAGAGTGCCATGCATATTCGGCCACATCACATGGCATGCACATGAGAGCCTTTGGCGCCAAACATGAAGAGACACACCACCATTCGGCTAAGGGATGAAAATGGCACCAAGATGAACAAGCATGCCCATTCGGCCAAGGGAGATGTCTTCCCATCCTTAGCCGAATCATCAAGACCCTTTATGAAGGGTTAGCCGAACTATCACAAGCCCAAATGAATCAATGTTTCATTTTAAAACATTATGTATCTTCCTAAAGTCATGTATCTAGCCGAAACATCATGTAACCATTCGGCCAAGCCCTCTCATTTCCTATAAATAGAGTGGCTTGCCTTCATTTGAACTCATCTCATCTCTTATATAAAACATACTCTTGTGAGTTATTTCTATTCAAAGTTCTTTGTGAACTTTATCGATTAAGCAAGTATAATTCATATACTTGTGGTGTCATTCCTTCCAAATTGATTCCTAAATTCCTAGATTAATATCTAGTGGGTTGAAGACACTATCACCACCCCTCAAGCAAGTTTGTGAAGATCGGGATTGTACTCTTTAGCATTGTTTCATCTTTGGCGTGTTTGGGATACAAATCACCACCATCTCCATTTCATCATTTCCATCATCAACAACATCCATCAATCCATCAATTCCGCAGCCATCTCTATTATATCTTTATTTCATTTCCATTACTTATATTATCATCCATTTCTTAATTCCATCATTAATCTTATTTCCTTTTCTTATCTTATTTTACAACCCAAGCTTATAAATTTAAGGACATCAATACTTGTCAATCCTAGATCGGGACACAATAAGGCTATCTACGCTCTTCTCCCAAGCGTGTAGATTCGCCTTACATCATACCCCTTGGTGTTTTAGCACCAATTTGATGTCACATGGAGTGCACATGCTTGAATGATGCACATGGCAGCCTACTTGAATGCACATGGGTGATCTAGGGAGCCTTGTGGTGTAGCCTTGTGCATGGAATGATGGCTGTTCATGTGCTCCATCTTGGGCGTGCATGTGTCTCCTCCTAGGTAACTTGAATGTGGAGCTAGCTTAGCAAGCATGGGGCTGTTTGTGAACAAGCTTCTTAGCCGAGTCCTTGTGAGCTCCATAACAACATTGTTCAGCCATATTCAGCTACATTGATATCATTTTTGACAACTCAGCTCCAAATAGTCCAACTAGCTGAGTTTAGCTAGCCTTGAGCTCCTCCAGCTGAATTGAGCTTTCCTTAGTGTTCCATGAGCTGCCATGTTCCTTGTGAGTTGTTTGTGAGCTACATTTGATGTCTAAATAACCCACCAATCTACCCCAACATGTTCCATGATCCAATGTACCTACATGTGCAAGGAAACAAGGTAAGTCCATGGCAATGAGCTGATATGAGCTAAATACCTTGCTGTCATGCATGAATATGGTAATGTAAGCTATGATTGAAGGTCATGAGCTAAATATATCATCTTATTATATGTATGAACTAATGCATAAAGACTAAGTGCTAAAATGAATGTATAGGAGCTGATAAAATGAATGATAATTATACTGCCTTGATGTATATGTGATAATCATGCTTAAATGAATGCAAAACGAATATGAAACAATAACATGCTTAAATGGATGTAAGATTAATCTAACATAGTTATAACATTGTATCAATCATAAAGATATGGGTATATGTTGTATGCATGAATATCATATGATAAATGGAAACATGTAATAATAATATCCTAAGAAATGATATGTAATCATAGCATATATTTGAATGATATGAAAGACATGATCAACTAAGCATAGGATGGAAATAATAATATCATAATTTATACTAAAATGTGAATGCATGCTCATTATAGAATATAATGTATAAATGATATAATATAAGATAGGGTAATGAAGAACTCCCTTAGAAACAGCAATGAAGAGCATCCATATGTGTTAAAGTCATGGAGAAAGTTGGAGCTAGTTTGAATCGTATCATCCTCCCATTTTTTAGGCGATTTGTCCTCAAATCGAAGCAGTTTCTCATTGAAGACCTTCTTGATATAGGAAGGATTGAATCCTTATGTTTTCCTCCAATAAATGATTCACACGATATGTTCAGCCTCTTGACTTCAAATCTGGTAACTTTACATCCTTTGATGGGAGGACACAATGTTTGGGAACCATCATATGTCCTTTGAATGGAAAAGACATATCCCTTCACGAAACAACTTGATCCTTTTACTTTATTCTTTGAACCATCACAATGCTTGGAAAGGACCTCTATATCTTCAATTCCTCCTTTTAATTCACCATGCTTATTGGTGAAAAGGTTTGTCTCTTGATTGGAGTCACCATGTCGCTTGGTGAAAATAATTGTTCTTTGAATGACTCTTTTCACCTTTGTGCCTCTCCGAATAATTGCTTTTAAGGTTGGTAGTATTTCATCATAAGGATGAAACAAGTTGTTGCAACACAAATCAAAGTTAGTAAATGAAAAACTATTAACAATATGAATGGAAATAGCAAACCATGGAGGATGTTTAATGGGTGTTGGTTGCTTGATGATGAAAAATTCCATTGGTTGCTGAAATCTCTTCAACAGTTGTAATGTACTTGGAGCCTCAATGATCACAACTTGTGGCACTTCAAGTGACACATCTTTTTGAACTTCAAGTGGCATAACTGTTGGAACGTCAAAAAACATGTCTTGTGGATCACCAAAAGTGACATCTATTGATTCTTCAAAAGACATGTTTCTTGAATCTTCAACTTGAAGTGACATGTCTATTGAATTGTCCTGCACAACAAAAGAAAGAATAGGAGTAGGATTAGATAAAATATGTTCTTCACCCTCATTTTCCTTTTCCTCTTTGCTCCCATATTCAATCCTTTCATTTTGTTCATTTTCAACTCTCTCCACTCTTTTCTCATACAAAAATTCTCTTTCAACTTTCTTCATGGCTTTAGCTTTCTCCCATTCCTCTATACGTGATTTGAGGGTAACCTGACATTCATGGACTTGATTTGGAAGCATAGGCGCCAATATGATTTTTTTCCTTGATGTTGGAAAGAGTACTTGTTAGAAAATCCATCATGGGTAGCCTTCTTGTCAAACTGCCAAGGACGTCCTAATATAATGTGGCTTGCACTCATGGGCACCACGTCACAAAGGACTTCATCATTGTATCTTCCTATTGAAAAAGGAACAATAACTTGTTTGGTTACCTTGGCTTCCCCCACATCATTGAGCCACTGAAGTTTGTAAGGATGAGGATGCTTGGAAGTCGTTAGACCCAACTTTTCCACCATGTGAGTACTTGCTATGTTTGTACAACTTCCTCCATCAATGATCACTACACAAGCTTTATCTCCCAAGTGACATTTTGTATGGAAGATATTTTGTCTCTGTTCATCTTCTTGACTTTGAATGTTCAAAGTCCTTTTGACTAAAAAGATGTTGGATGGAAAAGACATGTTATCAAATAAGGAAAAATGAAATGTGTGTAGGACCTTACATGAATATACTCTCACAAAGCCTCACGAGTCACTCCAAGGAAAACTTGAATGTCACTCAATCATCTTCTGATCTCACACACTCTCCAGCCTTTTTCCTCTCAATTCTCTTGTCTCAAGTTATGGAGAACTTTACTCAAAACTGTATCAAGTAAATTTACTTGTATGGCGTCGGCTGCAAAAGGGTTAGTAGGAATGGAAAACAAATATAATGAAAGGGTGGCTTAGAAATAAAAAGAAGAGAATAAAAGGGGTCACTTACACAAAGTCACTTTACAACCTTCTATCACCATAATCAATTTAAAAGGCTTACTTGAATGGCTTGGTGATGAGAATTGTTGATGAGTGCTTCAACTTTCTTTCTTTTCTTTTCTTTTTCTTCCTCTTTGAGTGCTTTCAATTTCTTCTTTTGAGTGCTTTGATTTTCTTTGCTGGATTTTTCTTGATTTCTTTCACTTTGCACTTCATTTGCACTTCTTTTTGAATTTTGTTTTTGTTGTTGTTGCACGTTGCTTTCTTCCACCAAAGCTCTGATTACCGCTTGATGTAAGGTAATCCTACCTTCTTGTTTGATTGTGGATCTATGAACGAAGCAAACAACCTGCACAAGTGAATGGCTCAAAAAGAGAGGGTTAAGGGTAGTGGACGTATGGTGAATAGGTGGGTTGTTTAAAATGAGAGATGGAAGTGGAAGATGATTGAAATGGTTATGGTTATGGCGATGAAACAAAAGGATGGTTGTGAGGATAGTATCTTGAAGAACGCTCAAAGAAGAACCAATGCTATAGAGAGCAAAGACCCAATCTTTATATTGTTTCTTCAAGGGGTGGTGATAAGTACTTTGACCCACTAGATATATGAACTAGGAACTAGAAGTATCAAGATGAAAAAAAGAGGGTTGACGCCACAAGTATAAATTATACTTGATAAGTCGATAAAAAGTCACCAGGACTTAAGGAAGAGAATAATCTCACTTTGATTAATAAAAATGGTCTCCTTACAAATGAAATAGGAAGGCCTATTTATAGTTTTTGAAGGGACTTGGCCGAATAGGTAGATGTTGGTTCGGCCAGCCCTTGTATCTTCCTAAAATGACATGATTTTTAATGAAAAAACAAGACTTTAATGAAAATACATGCTCTTGGCCGAATGGTTATGTGTTGGTTCGGCCCTAAGGATGATTTGAATGCATTTGGAAGTTATTTGGGCGCCAAAATGAAGAGGAAAGAGTCTTTGGCCGAATAGGAAGCATCCCTTGGTGTTTTGGCACCAATTTGATGTCACATGGAGTGCACATGCTTGAATGATGCACAAGGAAGCCTACTTGAATGCACATGGGTGATCTAGGGAGCCTTGTGGTGTAGCCTTATGCATGGAATGATGGCTGGTCATGTGCTCCATCTTGGGCGTGCATGTGTCTCCTCCTAGCTAGCTTGAATGTGGAGCTAGCTTAGCAAGCATGGGGCTGTTTGTGAACAAGCTTCCTAGCCGAGTCCTTGTGAGCTCCATAACAACATGTTCAGCCATATTCAGCTACCATTGATATCATATTTGACAACTCAGCTCCAAATAGTCCAACTAGCTGAGTTTAGCTAGCCTTGAGCTCCTCCAGCTGAATTGAGCTTTCCTTAGTGTTCCATGAGCTGCCATGTTCCTTGTGAGCTTTTTGTGAGCTACATTTGATGTCCAAATAACCCACCAATCTACCCCAACATGTGCCATGATCCAATGTACCTACATGTGCAAGGAAACAAGGTAAGTCCATGGCAATGAGCTGATATGAGCTAAATACCTTGCTGCCATGCATGAATATGGTAATGTAAGCTATGATTGAAGGTCATGAGCTAAATATATCATCTTATTATATGTATGAACTAATGCATAAAGACTAAGTGCTAAAATGAATGTATAGGAGCTGATAAAATGAATGATAATTATACTGCCTTGATGTATATGTGATAATCATGCTTAAATGAATGCAAAACGAATATGAAACAATAACATGCTTAAATGGATGTAAGATTAATCTAACATAGTTATAACATTGTATCAATCATAAAGATATGGGTATATGTTGTATGCATGAATATCATATGATAAATGGAAACATGTAATAATAATATCCTAAGAAATGATATGTAATCATAGCATATATTTGAATGATATGAAAGACATGATCAACTAAGCATAGGATGGAAATAATAATATGATAATTTATACTAAAATGTGAATGCATGCTCATTATAGAATATAATGTATAAATGATATAATATAAGATAGGGTAATGAAGAACTCCCTTAGAAACAGCAATGAAGAGCATCCATATGTGTTAAAGTCATGGAGAAAGTTGGAGCTAGTTTGGATCGTATCATCCTCCCATTTTTTAGGCGATTTGTCCTCAAATCAAAGTAGTTTCTCATTGAAGACCTTCTTGATATAGGAAGGATTGAATCCTTATGTTTTCCTCCAATAAATGATTCACACGATATGTTCAGCCTCTTGACTTCAAATCTGGTAACTTCACATCCTTTGATGGGAGGACACAATGTTTGGGAACCATCATATGTCCTTTGAATGGAAAAGACATATCCCTTCACGAAACAACTTGATCCTTTTACTTTATTCTTTGAACCATCACAATGCTTGGAAAGGACCTCTATATCTTCAATTCCTCCTTTTAATTCACCATGCTTGTTGGTGAAAAGGTTTGTCTCTTGATTGGAGTCACCATGTCGCTTGGTGAAAATAATTGTTCTTTGAATGACTCTTTTCACCTTTGTGCCTCTTCGAATAATTGCTTTTAAGGTTGGTAGTATTTCATCATAAGGATGAAACAAGTTGTTGCAACACAAATCGAAGTTAGTAAATGAAAAACTATTAACAATATGAATGGAAATAGCAAACCATGGAGGATGTTTAATGGGTGTTGGTTGCTTGATGATGAAAAATTCCATTGGTTGCTGAAATCTCTTCAACAGTTGTAATGTACTTGGAGCCTCAATGATCACAACTTGTGGCACTTCAAGTGACACATCTTTTTGAACTTCAAGTGGCATAACTGTTGGAACGTCAAAAAACATGTCTTGTGGATCACCAAAAGTGACATCTATTGATTCTTCAAAAGGCATGTTTCTTGAATCTTCAACTTGAAGTGACATGTCTATTGAATTGTCCTGCACAACAAAAGAAAGAATAGGAGTAGGATTAGATAAAATATGTTCTTCACCCTCATTTTCCTTTTCCTCTTTGCTCCCATATTCAATCCTTTCATTTTGTTCATTTTCAACTCTCTCCACACTTTTCTCATGCAAAAATTCTCTTTCAACTTTCTTCATGGCTTTAGCTTTCTCCCATTCCTCTATACGTGATTTGAGGGTAACCTGACATTCATGGACTTGACTTGGAAGCATAGGCGCCAATATGATTTTTTTTCCTTGATGTTGGAAAGAGTACTTGTTAGAAAATCCATCATGGGTAGCCTTCTTGTCAAACTGCCAAGGACGTCCTAATATAATGTGGCTTGCACTCATGGGCACCACGTCACAAAGGACTTCATCATTGTATCTTCCTATTGAAAAAGGAACAATAACTTGTTTGGTTACCTTGGCTTCCCCCACATCATTGAGCCACTGAAGTTTGTAAGGATGAGGATGCTTGGAAGTCGTTAGACCCAACTTTTCCACTATGTGAGTACTTGCTATGTTTGTACAACTTCCTCCATCAATGATCACTACACAAACTTTATCTCCCAAGTGACATTTTGTATGGAAGATATTTTTTCTCTGTTCATCTTCTTGACTTTGAATGTTCAAAGTCCTTTTGACTAAAAAGATGTTGGATGGAAAAGACATGTTATCAAATAAGGAAAAACGAAATGTGTGTAGGACCTTACATGAATATACTCTCACAAAGCCTCACGAGTCACTCCAAGGAAAACTTGAATGTCACTCAATCATCTTCTGATCTCACACACTCTCCAGCCTTTTTCCTCTCAATTCTCTTGTCTCAAGTTCTGGAGAACTTTACTCAAAACTGTATCAAGTAAATTTACTTGCATGGCGTCGGCTGCAAAAGGGTTAGTAGGAATGGAAAACAAATATAATGAAAGGGTGGCTTAGAAATAAAAAGAAGAGAATAAAAGGGGTCACTTACACAAAGTCACTTTACAACCTTCTATCACCACAATCAATTTAAAAGGCTTACTTGAATGGCTTGGTGATGAGAATTGTTGATGAGTGCTTCAACTTTCTTTCTTTTCTTTTCTTTTCTTTTTCTTCCTCTTTGAGTTCTTTCAATTTCTTCTTTTGAGTGCTTTGATTTTCTTTGCTGGATTTTTCTTGATTTCTTTCACTTTGCACTTCATTTGCACTTCTTTTTGAATTTTGTTTTTGTTGTTGTTGCACGTTGCTTTCTTCCACCAAAGCTCTGATTACCGCTTGATGTAAGGTAATCCTACCTTCTTGTTTGATTGTGGATCTATGAACGAAGCAAACAACCTGCACAAGTGAATGGCTCAAAAAGAGAGGGTTAAGGGTAGTGGACGTATGGTGAATAGGTGGGCTGTTTAAAATGAGAGATGGAAGTGGAAGATGATTGAAATGGTTATGGTTATGGCGATGAAACAAAAGGATGGTTGTGAGGATAGTATCTTGAAGAACGCTCAAAGAAGAACCAATGCTATAGAGAGCAAAGACCCAATCTTTATATTGTTTCTTCAAGGGGTGGTGATAAGTACTTTGACCCACTAGTTATATGAACTAGGAACCAGAAGTATCAAGATGAAAAAAAGAGGGTTGACGCCACAAGTATAAATTATACTTGATAAGTCGATAAAAAGTCACCAGGACTTAAGGAAGAGAATAATCTCACTTTGATTAATAAAAATGGTCTCCTTACAAATGAAATAAGAAGGCCTATTTATAGTTTTTGAAGGGACTTGGCCGAATAGGTACATGTTGGTTCAGCCAGCCCTTGTATCTTCCTAAAATGACATGATTTTTAATGAAAAAACAAGACTTTAATGAAAATACATGCTCTTGGCTGAATGGTTATGTGTTGGTTCATCCCTAAGGATGATTTGAATGCATTTGGAAGTTATTTGGGCGCCAAAATGAAGAGGAAAGAGTCTTTGGCCGAATAGGAAGCATCCCTTGGTGTTTTGGCACCAATTTGATGTCACATGGAGTGCACATGCTTGAATGATGCACATGGAAGCCTACTTGAATGCACATGGGTGATCTAGGGAGCCTTGTGGTGTAGCCTTATGCATGGAATGATGGCTGGTCATGTGCCCCATCTTGGGCGTGCATGTGTCTCCTCCTAGCTAGCTTGAATGTGGAGCTAGCTTAGCAAGCATGGGGCTGTTTGTGAACAAGATTCCTAGCCGAGTCCTTGTGAGCTCCATAACAACATGTTCAGCCATATTCAGCTACCATTGATATCATTTTTGACAACTCAGCTCCAAATAGTCCAACTAGCTGAGTTTAGCTAGCCTTGAGCTCCTCCAGCTGAATTGAACTTTCCTTAGTGTTTCATGACCTGCCATTTTCCTTGTGATCTGTTTGTGAGCTACATTTGATGTCCAAATAATCCACCAAGCTACCCCAACATGTGCCATGATCCAATGTACCTACATGTGCAAGGAAACAAGGTAAGTCCATGGCATTGAGCTGATATGAGCTAAATACCTTGCTGCCATGCATGAATATGGTAATGTAAGCTATGATTGAAGGTCATGAGCTAAATATATCATCTTGTTATATGTATGAACTAATTCATAAAGCCTAAGTGCTAAAATGAATGCATAGGAGCTGATAAAATGAATGATAATTATGCTGCCTTGATGTATATGTGATAATCATGCTTAAATGAATGCAAAACGAATATGAAACAATAACATGCTTAAATGGATGTAAGATTAATCTAACATACTTATAACATTGTATCAATCATAAAGATATGGTAAATGTTGTATGCATGAATATCATATAACATGGTATTCATAAATGATAAATGGAAACATGTAATAATAATATCCTAAGAAATGATATGTAATCATAGCATATATTTGAATGATATGAAAGACATGATCAACTAAGCATATGATGGAAATAATAATATGATAATTTATAGTAAAATGTGAATGCATGCTCATTATAGAATATAATGTATAAATGATATAATATAAGATAGGGTAATGAAGAACTCCCTTAGAAACAGCAATGAAGAGCATCCATGGTGTGTTAAAGTCATGGAGAAAGTTGGAGCTAGTTTGGATCGTATCATATTTGTTGTAGGAGTCTTTTCTTTTCTTTTTTTCTTTTGTACTTTTTCTTCTTGTTGCAGCACTTGATTATCAATCTGACTAAGCTCTGATTACCGCTTAATGCAAGGCTATGCAATCTTCTTCAATAATGGAGAAGTTGGCAGCCTTGTTATTTCCCGATCTAGGAGAGACACCAAATGCTACATTTTGAATTCATAAGTAATCAACAAAATTAAAAGAAAGAAATGATTAAAATGAAAATATGAAATAAGAAATGGAAAAAATAGAAATGATAAGAAAGAAAATGGAAAGAAATGATATCAAAGTAGCCTACGAAATTGTTGTATAATTCTCCTTCAAGTGATGATGGAATCAGCCTACAAATGATGTTGGTGGACATATGCCTTGATGATGATTGAAGGATAACTTAATAGTGAAGAGATGAAGATGGTAATGGAATGGTGGTAGAGTTGGCATGAAGGTGATGGAAAGATAGTATCTTATATGACTAAGAATGAGCCAATGCTATAAAGAGCAAAGACCCATTTCTTATAAGTCGTTATAAGGGATGGTAGCAAGGACTTTGACCCACTATCTATAAATAGATATATACCAGAAGTATCAAGGGAAGGAATGACGCCACAAACTTAAGAATTAAGCTTTCTTAATCGATATAGTTCTAAAAAGAACTTGAAGAGAGAATAATCTCACAAGGATTTAATTTATCAAAGGGTTGAGTACAAATGATATGCCAAAGCCCTATTTATAGGCTTGCAAAGCTGTAGTCGAATAGTTATGTGTCCATTCGGCTAGATACATGACTTTTAATGGAAATACATGTCTTAAAATGAAAATAGATGATGCTTGGATGAAGGGAAATTTCCTTGGCCGAATGATCTCCTTACTGTTCATCTTGGCGCCAACTTTAAAACAAGATGATGCTTTGGCTGAATAGAGAGAATCCCTTCACTTTGGAGCCCATGTCATCCACACGCATGGCACATGGATGGCTGGTCATGAGGCACTCACATGGGTGGCATAGGGTGTTTATGGTGTGGCTCCTCTTTGGCGTGATGATAAGCAGCAAACTAGGTATAACTTGTCATCCAACTTGCGTCTAGTTGACATGGCATCAATTGGGCAGCAACTTATTATGAAATGTCACATTTGTGTAAAGCAACCTTTCATCATTTGAGCTGCTTCCCATGTGTTTGAGCTGAAGATGAGTTGGCCATAGATGAAGGAGATGTATGTGAGTCTTAGGACAGCTCCTTGTGAAAAGGCACTTCTCGGAATGGCAACTCTTCGTGAAAAGGTACGAATCCACAAAAATTAACCTAGACCATATTTGTAGTGCTTTGTGTGGTGATGATGATGGTGTAACTCTCCAGCTGATATGAGGTCTATAGCTAGCTCAAAAGTCCAACTCAAGTGAGCTATGAGCTCTGCGGTCAACTGGCAACTTTGTCCCAAAATATTCTTGAGTTGTCCCAGAGTTGTCCTAGTCAAGTTTCCATAGCTCTTGGACTCCAATTCTAGCTTTAAGTCAGCTCCCATCATGTGGCGGATTATGCACCTACAAAAGAATGCATATAATAAGCTAAATAATATAAGATATAAATATATAAATATATGGTTCATAGATTATATTATATGTTAACATGAAACATAGTATATAATCTATTATTTGGGGATGCATTTTTAAATGATTCAAATATTTTAATGCATTTGGATGTAAGAGCTTCCCTGAACAGTTTAGCCCTTGATCGAGTGATTGGTCCTTGTGGCATCACTTCCATGTCCTTTAAAGATGGCGTTGGTGTGCTCACATCATAACTTGCTTCATTTTTATCCCAGTGTTCACTGGACCCTCATCGGTTCTTCATCTACTGATCAATAATTGATCCAACCAAATGAGAGAGTAATCAACAAACTCCATTGCTGCCAAACGAACCTTGTTTTGTTCTGAGTAATTATAACACTCGAAATCATGCTCAACATTACTCTACCATGCCAAATATGCGCATCAGGATCTGTTCGTCTCTGAAAAGATGGAATTACAACTTTTATGTTAGCCAAATTATCATCAAATGCACGTCCATGTCTTTGATTCAGTCTCGGAGGCTGATCAATTTCATTTTCATCATTATGATGAGATTGGGATCCTCCATCGATTTTAGCCATTCTAGAATGTAAAGCCTCAAGTTCATCCCTTAACATCCTTTATATCTCACAGGTAATGGCTTGCATTTGCAAGTTTGGTGGTTGGTCACCCGGGTTGCTATCACTAGAACTTGTCATATTAGTAAAAAACCAAGACAATACAAAATAATTAATGTATGTAGGACCTCACAACACACACACAAATATTCTCATAATTTTGCTCCAAAGAAATCAGAATTGGCACTCAATCACCCAACACTCGTGTTTCACTCGGGAAAAACTTTAATGGCTCTTTTCTGTCTCCCCTTCTGTTCTCACACGCTCAATATGCCTTTTCCACTCGTTCCCTCATAATCAATTCTTTTACGAACTAATTTCGATCTTTTAGAATCTGTTAAGTGTGTCGGCTAAAAGAAACAACAACGGTTAGTGTAAATTGAAAAATAATGAAAGGAAAGGCTAAAATTCAAAGGAAACAAAGAAAGAAGAGATGAAAAGTAATCAGTAAACTTACTACAAAGAAATGCTTACACCGAGACTATCACCAAAACAATCAAAGATGCTGCATTTTGGGTTGAATCAAAGCATTTCAATGTTGAAGACCACAAGATCATTACATTTTTCTTCATCTTTTCATTTCTCAAAATCAGAAACTTTTCTTTTCTTTTCTTTTTGTTGTTGGAATTTTTGGAATTTTTTTAAATAAAATTTTCGATATTTTTTTGATACTTTCAAAGGTGAATTTCTTACTTGGTTCAAACCTTTGCTCTGATTACCATATGATATGAGGCATCATATTGGATGAGGACCTCTTCAATTTTAATGGATGTAGAATGAAGTTAGTAATTCCTTTACAGCAAACTTACTAAAACTAAGGATGAATTTTTTGGTTTTATGCTTAAGGCTATGGATGAACATGGCTAAGAAAGGATGAAGAAATGATGAATTAGGTTGCAAGAAATTTTAAAATGGTGAAAGCTGGAAGATGAGTGCTCGGAGAAGATGACAATAATGAAAGAACAATCTGGAAATTTTGGTAAACAAACAAAGAACAAGGAAGAACCTATACTAAAAAGTTTAAACCCGAACCTTATACGTTTAATGTTCAAAGGACTTGGACTCGTTAGATAGAAATCTAAGAACCTGATGTACCACAAGTTTGACACAACAAGATCAGACTTGAAATGTCAAGAAAATAGTTCTAAGAAGAACCAACATTGAGATAAAACCTCAAAATAATTTTTATTCATCAAATGTCTAACCTTTGCACTTACAAAATTACAAAATATATAGGTAAAAGAGAGACATGGCAGGACATCACTTGTGGCTACAAATTAATCTGATTTTGAATTTAAAAATCAAATGAAAAACCACTATGTAGCTCCCTTGTGTTTCTTCCCATTTGTGTGGCTCATTTTAAATGCATTTAACACATTTTTCATGTGTTAAATGAGTGGATAAGGAGGTTAAAACTGGCCATGCATTGAAGGGAAGGGTTGAGAATTCAAACAATTTCACATGTGTTTTCAATTTGAATTCAAATCTACCCAATATTGAATTTCCACACATATGCACAATGTCACACATGCCATGCACTCTTGGATATGTCTATAACGCCCCACATGTTGCTCACATGTGATGTGATGACACGATCATGGTCGGACCTCGATGATCGATTGTGGATCTAGGAAGGAAGCAAAACAACCTGCATAAGATAAAGATAAGAAACGGATAGTTTATGGTGGTAAATGTGATGGTAAATGGTCGATTTAAGAGATGGTAGTGGAAGACTCAGTTGTGGTAATAATATGGATAACGAAGTATAGGATGGTGAAAACGATAGTATCTTAAAGAAGACTCAAAGAAGAACCGATGTTAAAGAACAACGACCCCGACTTTATATTGCTTCGATAAGGGATGGTAAATCGGACTTTGACCCGCTATCTATAAAGAGATAGGAACCATAAGTATCAAGGTGAAATAGGAATGACGCCACAAGTAACGAATTACTTGATAAGTCGATAAAAGTCACGAAGGACTCAATTAAGAGAAAACTCTCAAATTATCATTAAAACAAAAGTCTATATTACAATGCAATATGAAAGCTATTTATAGGACTAGAAATGCATGCATGGACGTAGGTTACAATATGCATGGCCGAATATTACAATTTGCATGGACTCATGGTGCTAGTTGACGTGGCTCATCACTACTCATAATTTGAGCACAATTTCATGCATGAAATAGGTCAAATGTTGGTGTAGTGTGCTCTGGTCGAATGTTCCATTATGATTTGGCTGAATGGTGCTTTGTTGATGTGGCATTCTTTATCTAATAATCCAAACATATTTTGAGCATGATTTTCAGGCACATATTCGGTCAAATGAATGAGTGAAGTGCCTTGGCCGAATTTCCTTCATCTAGTGGAGACAAAGCCAAGTGGAGACAAGTATTATTCCATGCACATGGGCTGTTTGTAGTGCCTTGTTCTCTCACGCACATGGGCTGTCCTTGAGTGCAATTGTAGTATGATTTGTAGCAGCTAGTGGCGTGAATTAGTCTTCATCTTATGCTTTGATATAGTGGTGATATAATAACAAAACAAAGGTTGGTGGTATGGTTCATATCCAGCCGAATTTTTAGACACTAACAAGTGTCCCACAATCTGCCAAACATTGATGAATTGTTTATGCCCCCTTAAGTGCTCAACTTGCTGCCAAACATAATCCTTACTCCAATAACTCTTGTGATGTGTTTTTGTGAGCTGGAATTGTCTTGAAAGTGCTCCAACACGTTGCCCAAGCTTATGCCATATTTTAATAGCCTTGTTGCCGTATTTTGTGCCATGGAATGTGTTGAAAGAGATCCACTAAAACCGTCCAGCATAGGCAGATTCCCTGATGCAAAATAACAAGTTATTTTAATTGATAGTAGTCTGTTAAAAAACAAAACACTTGCTGCCATGTATGTCCTTGTGCCTTGTGAATCATGTAGCATGTTATTAACATTAAACTATATTAACAACATGTGAAAAATCCTAAGTGCAAAGATGAAAGCATTAAACAAATGACATGCTGTTATGTGAATGCACAACATAAATCACACGTGAAAAATCATAAGTAATGAATGCATGATATAGTGAATTTAATACTTAAATCTTAAGAACCTAAATGAATGCACATGAGTTAATTAAAAATAAAAGATAAACATGCTGTTGTGATGAATGTGAAACAACACGAGAACTTAATTCAAAAAAAACCCTAGGAACTAACTTGAATTCAAATTGCACCACACGAATGCTATTTATGTTATGATAAATGTCAATGCACGTGAGTTAACAAAATGATAGCATGCTGTTATGAATGTAAATGCACGTCCATAACAAATTGTATGATGTAATGATAAGTATGCTTTTATTGAATCATGCTTAGAACGCAAAACTAATGTGAAATAATAATGCATGAATGAAAACATGAATGATATGCAAAACTTACTCTAACATGTTGAACATATATAAATACTAATATGCAAGACATGTAATGAATGCATAAATAAGTAAATAAGTAATAAAATAAGGTAAGACTCCCTTAGAGTTAACAAGGTAGAACGTCCTTGAAGTGATCATGTGTTGAAAAAGTTTGGCCCTTGGCATGATCACATCATCCTCCCTCTCTTTAAAGCAATTTGTCCTCAAATCGAAATAGTTTCTTATTGAAGACCTTCTTGGTATATGAGGGATTGAATCTTCATGCTTCTCCCCAATGGACGATCCACTCAAATTGTTTAACCTCTTGGCTCCAAATGTGGTATCTTTGCGTACTTCAATGAGGGGACACAATGTTAGTTTCACCCCGTCGTGGTGGATGGATTTGTTGTACCAATCAAACTCAAATGACAAATATTTTTGTCATCATAAATTGGTTGGATAACACTGCTTAAGCGAATCAAATTGCTGTAAAATAAATCAAAGTTAGTGAATGAAAAACTATTAACAAAATGGGTAGAACTAGCAAACCATGGTTGATCCTTAATTGGTTGCTGAATTCTTTTCAGGATCGGCAATGCACTTGGAATATCAATGAACACAACTGTTGGCACTTCAAGTGATGCTTTGTTTGAAACTTTAAGTGGCATAACCTTTGAAATATCAAGGGACGTGTTTTGTGAATCACAAGGAGTCACACCTATTGGTTCTTTTAAGGTCACATCCTTTAGTCCTCCATAATTCATGATTCTTGAATCATTCTCCCGAGAAGATACATCTCTCGAATTGTCCTGCAAAATAATAGGAAGAATAGATGGAAGAGCAAGGTTAGTTAAAATATGTTCTCCAACATTTCTCTCATCAATTTTCTTGTTTTCATTGTTCTCAATGTCGTTTTCAACTTTCACTTCTTCTTCATTTTTGCAATCAATTCCTTGTTCTAGTTGTATTTGTAATTGGGTTTCTTTGACGAGATTGTCAACACACTGTTGTAGACGGGCTAGAGTTTCTGGATTAGAAAATGCAAAATTCCTTGGCTCTTTTAGCGTTGAACTTTTGACATTATTTAGGAAATTGGGATCCTCTTTGTAAGATCTTTCTCTCCAGTTGGATGTAGGAATGGGTCGAGTGTCGTCTATCCTCTTGATTTGGCCCCTGATCTTCGACGGAGGTGTTTGTGAACAAGAACGTTTTTCGATTATACGATCCATCGTCTTTATGATTGGGTTGAGACTTTCTTTGAGCAAACTCCTCAATTCTCGACTGAAATCTTGAAATTGAGAATTTGATAAAAAATCTCGTTCGTCATCTACTGTATAATCATTTGATCTTGTGTACTTTCGAGACATAATGAAAAGAAAAAGATTAATAAAAATAATCAAAATAACTGTTAGTAACATAAAAAGAATCTCACCAATTCACTCCAAAGAAAACTTGAATGTCGCTCAACACTCGTGTTTAACTCGGGATGGCTTTTCCTTTTGTGTTCACTCTTGCCTGTTACCGCTCAATTCTCTTTATGTCAAGTCCTAAAATGACTTTACTCAAAACCGTTCAAGTAGATTTTACTCGATGTGCGTCGGCTACAAAAAAGTTTAGTAGGAATGGAAAAAAAATATACAAAGGTGTCTTAGAAATAGAAAGAAAGAAAAAAAAATGGTTACTTACACAAAGTTAATTCACAACCTTTCTATCACCACAATCAATCAAAGGCTTTCTTTGAATGGCTCGGTGATAAACTTGTTGATGAATGCTTCGACTTTTCTTTCTTTTGCTGATTTTCAAATTTTTCACTTGCAACTTGTAATTTTTGATTTCCTTTTCTTGCACAACAGAGTTGCACTTCTTTTTGTATTTTTTTTGTATTTTCGTTGTGCGTTGCTTCTTCCACCAAAAACTCTGACTACTGCATGATACGATAATCTCGCTTGATGTACGGTGCTTTTTCCAACTAGCTCTGATACCAAATGACGCAATCACGGTCGGACCTCGACGATCGATTGTGGATCTAGGGAGGAAGCAAAACAACCTACATAAGATAAAGATAAGAAACGGATAGTTTATGGTGGTAAATGTGATGGTAAATGGTCGATTTAAGATATGGTAGCGGAAGACTCGGTTGTGGTAATAATATGGATAACGAAGTATAGGATGCTGAAAATGATAGTATCTTAAAGAAGACTCAAAGAAGAACCGATGTTAAAGAACAACGACCCCGACTTTATATTGCTTCGATAAGGGATGGTAAATCGGACTTTGACCCGCTATCTATAAAGAGTTAGGAACCATAAGTATCAAGGTGAAATAGGAATGACGCCACAAGTAACGAATTACTTGATAAGTCGATAAAAGTCACGAAGGACTCAATTAAGAGAAAACTCTCAAATTATCATTAAAACAAAAGTCTATATTACAATGCAATATGAAAGCTATTTATAGGACTAGAAATGCATGCATGGACGTAGGTTACAATATGCATGGCCGAATATTATAATTTGTATGGACTCATGGTGCTAGTTGATGTGGCTCATCACTAATCATAATTTGAGCACAATTTCATGCATGAAATCGGTCAAATGTTGGTGTAGTGTGCTCTGGTCGAATGTTCCATTATGATTTGGCTGAATGGTGCTTTGTTGATGTGGCATTCTTTATCTAATAATCCAAACATATTTTGAGCATGATTTTCAGGCACATATTCGGTCAAATGAATGAGTGAAGTGCCTTGGCTGAATTTCCTTCATCTAGTGGAGACAAAGCCAAGTGGAGACAAGTATTATTCCATGCACATGGGCTGTTTGTAGTGCCTTGTTCTCTCACGAACATGGGCTGTCCTTGAGTGCAATTGTAGTATGATTTGCAGTAGCTAGTGGCATGAATTAGTCTTCATCTTATGCTTTGATATATTGGTGATATAATAACAAAACAAAGGTTGGTGGTATGGTTCATATCCAGCCAAATTTTAGACACTAACAAGTGTCCCAATCTGCAAAATATTGATGAATTGTTTATGTCCCCTTAAGTGCTCAACTTGCTGCCAAACATAATCCTTACTCCAATAACTCTTGTGATGTGTTTTTGTGAGCTGGAATTATCTTGAAAGTGCTCCAACACGTTGCCCAAGCTTATGCCATATTTTAATAGCCTTGTTGCCGTATTTTGTGCCATGGAATGTGTTGAAAGAGATCCACTAAAACCGTCCAGCATGGGCAGATTCCCTGATGCAAAATAACAAGTTATTTTAATTGATAGTAGTCTGTTAAAAACAAAACACTTGCTGCCATGTATGTCCTTGTGCCTTGTGAATCGTGTAGCATGTTATTAACATTAAACTATATTAACAACATGTGAAAAATCCTAAGTGCAAAGATGAAAGCATTAAACAAATGACATGCTGTTATGTGAATGCACAACATGAATCACACGTGAAAAATCATAAGTAATGAATGCATGATATAGTGAATTTAATACTTAAATCTTAAGAACCTAAATGAATGCACATGAGTTAATTAAAAAATAAAATAAACATGCTGTTGTGATGAATGTGAAACAACACGAGAACTTAATTCAAAAAAAAACCTAGGAACTAACTTGAATTCAAATTGCACCACACGAATGCTATGTATGTTATGATAAATGTCAATGCACGTGAGTTACCAAAATGATAGCATGCTGTTATGAATGTAAATGCACGTCCATAACAAAGTGTATGATGTAATGATAAGTATGCTTTTATTGAATCATGCTTAGAACGCAAAACTAATGTGAAATAATAATGCATGAATGAAAACATGAATGATATGCAAAACTTACTCTAACATGCTGAACATATATAAATACTAATATGCAAGACAATGAATGCATAAATAAGTAAATAAGTAATAAAATAAGGTAAGACTCCCTTAGAGTTAACAAGGTAGAACGTCCTTGAAGTGATCATGTGTTGAAAAAGTTTGGCCCTTGGCATGATCACATCATGTGATCATGTCTAGCTCCAACTTTCTCCATGTCTTGATCATACCGTGGATGTTATTCAAAGCTGGTTCTAAGGGAGTTCTTCCTTACTTTATCCTTTATTATCTTCTATATGCATCACATAATGTTATAAGCATGCTTTTGCTCCTAAAACTATGCTTGAATAATCATATGTTATCATTCACTTGCATACTATATGATTTTCATGCATAACATATGTTTTCACATCTTTACTTAGCTTTATATTATGTTTACATACATTTTAGATTCATTAATTATGTTTGTATATCATTTACATATCATGACAACATGTATTCATTCATTCATTAACTCAGGTCATGTTATTCTAGCTCATGTTATGTTTACATCTCACTAGCTTTAAATCCATGTTTCTTTAGCTCATTTGCATGCATGCATCTATAGCTTTATATTATGTTTACATACATTTTAGATTCATTAATTATGTTTGTATATCATTTACATATCATGACAACATGTATTCATTCATTCATTAACTCAGGTCATGTTATTCTAGCTCATGTTATGTTTACATCTCACTAGCTTTAAATCCATGTTTCTTTAGCTCATTTGCATGCATGCATCTATTTTCTAGCTCATATATGTTTTCTTAAAGCTCATGAATGTCGTATGCCTTTTATCTAGCTTATATACATGTTATCTTAGCTTCTAGATGATCATTCATAGCTCATATCACTCAAACACCTCACGACATCATACATTTTACCTTAAATGAGCTTACACATTGCTTACTCAGTTTGTTTGTTAATTCCTATAGGTGAAACACAAAGCAAGTCATATTATGGTAGCTTGGTTAGCTAAAAGGATAAACATAGTAGCTCACACTAGCTCATGAACGTTATGACAGCTCATTTCATCACTTAAGGAGCTTCAACTTAGCTGGAGGAGCTAGCATGTAGCTGAACCTAGTTGGAGGAGAGCTTTGGACCAAATTATTGAAAAGTGGACTAAAGGTAGCTGGAAGTAGCTGGGAGAGTAGCTGAGAAGCTGAGAAGACCAAAGCTAACTAGCCTGAGTTCATCAAGCTATAACTCACCTAGTTAGCTACCAAGACACTCACCTAGCTTACCTTGAAGCTAGTTCATCTCTAGGCTGCCCATGGACTTCAAGACATCATCCTATGGTTGTAACCTCACCAAAGCCTTGCAAAAAGACCCATGTGGGTTAAAGTAGGCTGCCATGTGCATCTTTCAAGCATGTACACTCCATGTGACATCAAATTGGCGCCAAAACACCAAGGGATGCTTCCTATTCGGCCAAAAACTCTTTCCTCTTCATTTTGGCGCCCAAATAACTTCCAAATACATTAAAAACATCCTTAGGGCCGAACCATCACCTAACCATTCGGCCAAGAGCATGTATCTTCATTAAAATCATGTATTTTCAAAGGGGTTTCAACCTTAGCCGAACCATCATGATGTAAGGCTCTTCTGATGCCTTAACAAATTGATTGTGGATCTAGGAAGAAAGCAAAACAACCTGCAAAGTGAATGGCTCAAAACAGAATGGTTAAGGTAGGTAGGCGTATGGTGAATAGGTGGGCTGTTTAAAATGAGAGATGGAAGCGGAAGATGGTTAATTTGGCTATGGTTATGGTGATGAAACAAAAGGGATGGTAGTGTGGATAGTATCTTGAAGAAGTCTCAAAGAAGAACCAATGCTATAGAGAGCAAAGACCCAGACTTTATATTACTTCTTCAAGGGGTGGTGTTAAGAACTTTGACCCATTAGTTATAAGAACTAGGAACCAGAAGTATCAAGGTGAAAAGAAAGGGGTTGACGCCACAAGTATAAAATAATTTATAAGTCGATAAAAGTTACCAGGACTTAAGGAAGAGAATAATCTCACTTATATTAATCAAAAGGTCTTATTACAAATGAATTGTGCTTTCCTATTTATAGGAAATAGAGGGGCATGGCCGAATAGATACATGGTGGTTCAGCCAGCCCTTGTGCCTCTATAAAATGACATAATTTAATGCTAAATGACATAATGTTTCGGTCCTATATAGAGGGAAATAATCCTTGGCCGAATAGTTCTTGTGTCCCCTCAAGTTGGTGCCAAATTGGATGGGAAATTATGGTTGGCCGAATATGGAGAGAGCTCTTCATCTTGGCGCCTAAATGAACCACATGCAAGGCAGATGGGGGCTGATCATATGCAAAGCACATGGGTGTTCTAGGGAGCCTTGTGGTGCAACCCTTTGCATGGGATGATGGCTGGTCATGTGTTCACTTCTTAGGCGTGCATGTGTCTCCTCCAAGCTAGCTTGAGTGTGGAGCTAGCTAGCAAGCATGGGATGTTTTGTGAACAAGCTTCCTAGCCGAATCCTTATGAGCTTCATGACAGCATGTTCAGCTACATTCAGCTACCATTGATATCACTTTTGGCAACTCAGCTCCAAATAGTCCAACTAGCTGAGTTTAGAGAGCCTTGAGCTCCTCCAGCTGAATTGAGCTTTCCTTAATGTTCCATGAGCTGCCTTGTCCTTTGTAAGCTGTTTGTGAGCTGCATAGGACGTCCAAATCATCCACCAAGCTATCTCAACATTCATCACACTCCATTGTACTAATATGTGCAAGGAAACAAGGTAAGTCCATGATATTGAGCTGTTATGAGCTAAATACCTTGCTGCCATGTATGATTATGGTGATGTGAGCTATGTTTGAAGGCCATGAGCTAATTATCATCTTCATAATATGTGTAAGATTATGCATGAGGCTTAAGAGCTAATATGAATGCATATGAACTAATGAAATGCATTATAAGTATGCTGCCTTGATGTGTATATAATAATCATGCTTAATATGATTATAAAACTATCCTAACATGTTTAACATATTAAAATAATAATGTGCAAGTTGGTTCATCACGCCTCTTTGCTAAAGAAAATATTCTTGAACGTTTGTGTTTTTCCATTAGGTACCCTTCGTAAGATTCCCTTTAGGCCTTTCTTTGGAATATGATTTACCAACATGTACCTTTTGAGAGTGATCTTTTTTTAAGGATATCCCTTTTGGAAGTGACCTTTCACGTGGTTGGTCCTGAAAAGTGAGGATGGAAAAGGTTTCATATGAAGGGGTACTTACCTTTTGAATATTAAAACCATTGGTGAAGAGTTGTGACTTTAAGTCCCAAACATCACCACTTTTTGTACAAGACCCTTCATTTTCCAGCATTGAACAATCATGTTTCTCTATGAAGAAGTTTGGTTTCTTGTTTAGTTCCTCTTCATTTTTCGTTGGGGTTTTATCTTTGCGCCATGCTTGTACACTCTTTCGCATATGCAATTGATCTTGTTGTACTACTTTAGGCGTTAAAGGCATCAAGGTCACCTTGCGTCCATCATGCTTAAAAGTGTATTGATTGTGAAAACAATCATGAATGGCCCTTTTGTCAAACTGCCATGGTCTCCCAAGTAATATGTGACTAGCATGCATAGGGACAATGTCACAAAGAACCTCGTCTTTGTACCTACCAATGAAAAAAGGAATTAGAACTTGTTTGGTAACGTTTAACTCACCTCCTTCATTGAGCCATTGGAGTTTATATGGAGTAGGATGTTTTGACGTTGCTAATCCAAGTTTTTCAACCATAAGAGTGCTAGCTACATTTGTGCAACTTCCTCCATCGATGATCATTGTGCAAACCTTATCCTTGACATGGCACCTTGTATGAAAGATATTGTTTCTTTGAATATCATCTTGGGATGTTTGTGATTGTAGGCACCTCTTTGAAACAAGCATCTCACCATGATCTGTATTTTCTTCCGTTTCTTCTTCTTGTATTATTTCAGGGTCCTCGTCAAAAATAGGCTCACCAGAATCTGATACAATATCTCCATTGTCAAGTACCATCATGGCATTTTGATTGGGACATTGACTAGCAACATGTCCTTTTCCAAAACACTTGAAACATTTGATGTCTCTTGTTCTCTCGAAAGTGCTGATTTGCTTTTCTTTACCCTTGCTAGACTCGCCCACTTGTATAGTTTTAGGTACCTCTGCAAGATCCTTTGTTTGGACTGGAGTTTGTTTCCAGAAAGTAATAGGTTCTTGCTTCCATTTGGTGGCCAAATTTGGACTGCTCCTAGTGTAGGATTTCCTTTTGAGTTGTATTTTAATTTTCATGGCCACATGCACCATCTCTTCAATCTCTACATAGTGTTGAAGTTCAACAAGGTTAGCAATATCAATATTTAGGCCAGATAAGAACCTTGCCATTGTTGCTTCTCTATCTTCATCCACATTGGCTCGGATCATGGCTATCTCCATTTCTTTGAAATAATCTTCAACGCTCTTGCTTCCTTGTTTCAAATTTTGTAGTTTATGATAAAGATCTCGGTGATAGTGAGTAGGCATGAACCTTTTCCTCATAATGGCTTTCATATCTTCCCATGTAGTGATGGGGCGTTCACCATTTCATCTTCTTGAACTTACCAATTGGTCCCACCAAACTAAGGCATAGTCCATGAATTCCATAACAACAAGCCTGACCTTCTTTTGTTCCGTATAATTTCGACATTCGAAAATGTGTTTGATTTTGATTACCCAGTTCAGATAGGCTTCAGGATCTTTTCGTCCTTGAAATGGAGGAATGGTCACTTTGATGTTGTTGAAGTTGTCATTCTTTATTTATATGAACATCTCTTCTTGCTACTGATGTAACTTCAGCCTCCTCCTCTTCTAATTATTCTTCCATTCTAGGGCGGTTTACTCTCCGGTTGCCTAAGGATACTTCTAATTGATCCATACGATCTTGCAAAGGCTCCAATTCTAATTTCAGCAATCTTGCCATTTCATGCATAATGGCTTGGGTTTGTAAGTTAGGGGCTTCACTTTCTGGTGATCGTCCTGAACTCCGAGACATGGTTAGTAAATAAGAAAAGAATAAGATGTGTAAAAGACCTTACCAGAATATACTCTCACAAAGCCTCACGAGTCTCCAAGAAAACTTGATGTCACTCAATCCACTCGTGTTTGCACTCTAGGACTTTAATGGCTTTTACTTGTCCTCTTCTGATCTCACACACGCTCAAGCCTTTTTCCTCTCAATTCTCTTATCTCAAGTTCTAGAGAACTTTACTCAAAACTGTATCAAGTAAATTTTACTTGTTTGGCGTCGGCTGCAAATGGTTAGTAGGAAGGGAAAACAAAATATAATTGAAAGGGTGGCTTAGAAATAGAAAGAAGAGAATAGAAAGGGGTTATGATACAGTTCAACCTAGCCTTACTTGGATGGATGGTGAAGTCAAGGTTGCACCTTTGATTGTTTCGATCTAGGAAAGCAACAAGGATCCTGCACAAACAAGAAAGCTAAAAAAAATAGTTAAATGGAAGTAATGAAATGGAAAGATAAATATGGCAGCGGAAAATATATATAAGTTGGTGATAAGTTTAAAGGAAATGATGAAATATGGTAATGGAAGTAGAATGAAGGTGATGGAGATGAATATGAAAAGTAGTATCTCAAAGAAGACTCAAAGAAGAACCAATGTTAAAGAACAAAGACCCAGACTTTATATTGCTTCTTTAAGGGATGGTAAACAAGGACTTTGACCCACTATCTATAAAGAGATAGGAACCAGAAGTATCAGGGTGACATAGATAGGGGTGACGCCACAAGCATAAGCTTGATAAGTCGATAAAGTTCACTTAAGAACTAAAGAGAGAAACTCTCACAAATATTTGATTAAACAAAGAGAATTCGTTCCTTACAAATGAAATGGAAAGTTATTTATAGGCCTAAGAGATGTCTAGGATGCACATACAAGATTTAATGATTGAACATTCATGGATGAGTGTTCATACTTTAAGTAGATACAAAGCATGGCTTAGGTGAATGAATTTTGATGAATGGATGTTCTTTTAATGGAATACATCCTTTGGCCGAATTCATCCCACCTTGTGTGAACTTGTTGATTTGTCTTCTATGGATGAATGTTCATGAATGTATCTTGGATGAAATTCTTCCCTTTGTGTGAACATGACTATTTGGCTTCTTGTATGATGCATGAATGGATGAATTAAAAGCCTTTGAATGAATCATTGAACCTCCTCAGAAATGTTCTGATTCATTTTAATATTCTTTTCTCGTCCATGCATGTCTTCATTAATTCCTCCCATGCATAAGTCCTTTGAAGGAGATGAATGGTTGCAAATCCCGTATTAATTCCAGCATGCACTGTCTTCAGTAATCTGGACATATCTCAAGTCTCGATATCGGATTGATGTGATTCAAATGAATTGGAAAGCTACGAGATAGGGGATTAAATGTTAAGAAGACTTCATCACCCAAAGATGCTTGGAACATGTTCAAAAATGTAGATCAATCTGACAGACGTGAACTGTCCAACCAACTCTTCAATTGCCTTAGTCTTCTTAGCATCCAATGAACCTAGACAAAGTATGAAACAATAATTAGATAGGAATTGAGCTATGATAATTATAAATGCATATTCCACCTATGTTAATAATGCAAATGAGCTAACTATGAATGCATATGCATTGAATAAGTTATATAAAGATGTGAATTAATAAGTCATGCATGAATATCATATATTATACATATAAATGACAGCATATAATATTCAAGAAAAAATTAAAAATAAGATAAACATATTCACGTGACATGTAATGCATAAATGAGTAAATAAATAATAAAATAAGGTAAGACTCCCTTAGAATCAACAAGGTAGAATGTCCATGAAGTGATCATGTGTTGAAGAAGTTTGGTCCTTGGCATGATCACATCATTCCCCCCTTCTTTAGAGCGATTTGTCCTCAAATCGAAGGCTTTTGTCATTGATTGATCCATTGGTGTAAGAAAGGATGAATGAAGATCATTACGCCTATTAGGGTATGCATGATTTTCTTTGAATCCTTCAAGTAGGTAAGGCATGCCAACTTTAGTCTTTGTACCCTTCTACATTATGAATCTTGAATAGTTGGATAATGCTCGTTTCTTTTCCTTGAATTGATGATCACAAGCAAGAACACTTCCATGTAAATGATTCAATGTGATGCAAAATAGAAATAAGTTAGAACATGAAACATCATTAACAATGTGAATGAACGTACAAGATTCACTAAGGTTCATGAATGGAATTTGGTTCGTTGAAACTTCCCTTTCATAAGGTTCATTGAATATGAATATGAAGTGAATGTACTTCGAATGTCAAAGAGCACATGCTTTGGAATACCAAATGTTTCAACCTTTGGAACTTCAATGGAAAATGTGTTTCACCAATTTGCAATGATATGGCCTTTGGAATAACCTGCAAATCAAATGAAAGAATAGGAAGAAAGATTGATTAGTAGAAAGTAAAACTTCCTTCTCCTCACATTCTTTTCTCTCATGCTCATGTTGTTTTGAATTCTCTCTTCAATCTCACTCTCATGTTTTACAACACACTCATCTTCACTCTCAATGCTCTTACTCTCATTTTTGATTACTCCAATGGCTTCTCACGTAAAATCACACTCTCATTTTCAACTCCAAATGTCTTGGTTTTCTCACGATGTTCATCAATGTTTTCTTCAGTTGAGTTTGGTCTTCATTCACTCGGCTACGAGATAATGGAGTCAAGATAAATTTTCTTTCATTGTGGTAGAATGAATACGATTTGTCAATCCATCATGGACAGCTCGTTTGTTAAATTGCCAAGGTCGACCGAAAAGAAGATGGCTTGAATTTATGGAAGCAACATCACACAAGACTTCATCTTCATATCTCCCAATTGAAAAAGGCACAGTACTTGCTCTATAACTTCTAATCTTCATCTTCATTAAATCCTTGAAAAACATATGGACTGGGATGTTTGAACGTTGTAAGTCCCAACTTCTCTACCATATATGTGCTAGCAAGGTTTGCACAACTTCCACTATCAATGGCTACAAGACATACTTTGCCATCTTTACCGTTTATATGGCAACGAGTATGAAATGCATTCTCTCTTTGCTGAATGTTCTCCATTTCTTGGGAAGAAGAAAGATCAAATAACATTGTTAGTAAAAATTTGAAATGTGAAAATTCGGACCTTACCAAATTTCAACAAAACCTCACGGTCACTCCAAAAAAATTGCGATGTCTCCACTCAAGCAATCGTGTTTCACTCGGGAATATGTCTTTGGCTTTGTAATTCCCTTCTGATCTCACACTCGATTAGCCTTTTTCCACTTGTTCCTCTCTTGTAAAGTTCTTAAAAGAACTAACTCGAGACCTTTCAAGTGCTATGGACACTGGCTGAAAAATTTGTTAGTGTAGAGGAAAAAAATAGAAAGGTAGAAAGATTAAATAATGAAGGGTGGTCTTATAAAAGGAAGAAAAAAATAAGAAAGGTTCACTTACTATGCAAAGATACTCACCACCTTCCTAGAAGAACAATCAAAGGCCTTGAAGACTTCCTTAGGATCGGTTGAAATAATGATGTTGCTTGTCACCTTTGGCACTTCTTTGTATTTTGATTTCTTTGTTTCTTTTTTTTTTTAGTTTCTTCACTTGGAATCCCTTGTTGATGTTCGGATTAACTTACTGATTTTTTTTTGGCACTTCTCTTTTTGATTTTCTTTTTATTGAATGGTAGGATGTTGTTTTGCTTGTTCTTGTTGCAATCCACCTTAGCTCTGATTACCATATGATACAGTTCAACCTAGCCTCACTTGGATGGATGGTGAAGTCAAGGTTGCACCTTTGATTGTTTCGATCTAGGAAAGCAACAAGGATCCTGCACAAACAAGAAAGCTAAAAAAATAGTAATGGAAGTAATGAAATGGAAAGAAAATATGGCAGCGGAAAATATATATAAGTTGGTGATATGTTTAAAGGAAATGATGAAATATGGTAATGGAAGTAGAATGAAGGTGATGGAGATGAATATGAAAAGTAGTATCTCAAAGAAGACTCAAAGAAGAACCAATGTTAAAGAACAAAGACCCAGACTTTATATTGCTTCTTTAAGGGATGGTAAACAAGGACTTTGACCCACTATCTATAAAGAGATAGGAACCAGAAGTATCAGGGTGACATAGATGGGGTGACGCCACAAGCATAAGCTTGATAAGTCGATAAAGTTCACTTAAGAACTAAAGAGAGAAACTCTCACAAATATTGATTAAACAAAGAGAATTCGTTCCTTACAAATGAAATGGAAAGCTATTTATAGGCCTAAGAGATGTCTAGGATGCACATACAAGATTTAATGATTGAACATTCATGGATGAGTGTTCATACTTTAAGTAGATACAAAGCATGGCTTAGGTGAATGAATTTTGATGAATGGATGTTCATCTTTTAATGGAATACATCCTTTGGCCGAATTCATCCCACCTTGTGTGAATGTTGATTTGTCTTCTATGGATGAATGTTCATGAATGTATCTTGGCTGAAATTCTTCCCTTGTGTGACATGACTATTTGGCTTCTTGTATGAATATGCATGAATGGATGAATTTAAAAGCCTTTGAATGAATCATTGAACCTCCTCAGAAATGTTCTGATTCATTTTAATATTCTTTCTCGTCCATGCATGTCTTCATTAACTCCCATGCATAAGTCCTTTGAAGGAGATGAATGGTTGCAAATCCCGTATTAATTTCCAGCATGCACTGTCTTCAGTAATCTGGACATATCTCAAGTTATCGATATCGGATTGATGTGATTCAAAATGCATTGGAAAGCTACGAGATAGGGGATTAAATGTTAAGAAGACTTCATCACCCAAAGATGCTTGGAACATGTTCAAAAATGTAGATCAATCTGACAGACGTGAACTGTCCAACCAACTCTTCAATTGCCTTTAGTCTTCTTAGCATCCAATGAACCTAGACAAAGTATGAAAACAAATAATTAGATAGGAATTGAGCTATGATAATTATAAATGCATTATTCCACCTATGTTAATAATGCAAAATGAGCTAACTATGAATGCATATGCATTGAATAAGTTATATAAAGATGTGAATTAATAAGTCATGCATGAATATCATATATTATACATATAAATGACAGCATATAATATTCAAGAAAAAATTAAAAATAAGATAAACATATTCACGTGACATGTAATGCATAAATGAGTAAATAAATAATAAAATAAGGTAAGACTCCCTTAGAATCAACAAGGTAGAATGTCCATGAAGTGATCATGTGTTGAAGAAGTTTGGTCCTTGGCATGATCACATCAGGTTACTTACACATGTCACTTTACAACCTTCTATCACCACAATCAATTTAAACGGGTTACTTGAATTGCTTGGTGTTGGTTGATGAGTGCTTCAACTTCTTTCTTTTCTTTTCTTTGTTTTTTCTTCTTTTGAGTGCTGGATTTTCTTTCTTTCTTTTGGAGTGCTTCAATTTCTTTTCTGATTTTCTTTTTCTTTGACTTTGCACTTCACTTGCACTTCTTTTTGTATTTTCTCTTTTGTTGTTGTTGCACATTACTTTCTTCCACCAAAGCTCTGATACCACTTGATGTAAGGCTCTTCTGATGCCTTAACAAATTGATTGTGGATCTAGAAAGGAAGCAAAACAACCTGCAAAGTGAATGGCTCAAAACAGAATGGTTAAGGTAGGTAGGCGTATGGTGAATAGGTGGGCTGTTTAAAAATGAGAGATGGAAGCGAAAGATGTAATTTGGCTATGGTTATGGTGATGAAACAAAAGGGATGGTAGTGAGGATAATATCTTGAAGAAGTCTCAAAGAACAACCAATGCTATAGAGTGCAAAGACCCAGACTTTATATTGTTTCTTCAAGGGGTGGTGTTAAGGACTTTGACCCACTAGTTATAAGAACTAAGAACCAGAAGTATCAAGGTGAAAAGAAAGAGGTTGACGCCACAAGTATAAAATACTTGATAAGTCAATAAAAGTCACCAGGACTTAAGGAAGAGAATAATCTCATTTATATTAATCAAAAGGTCTGATTACAAATGAATTGTGCTTTCCTATTTATAGGAAATGGAGGGGCATGGTCGAATGGATACAGGTGGTTCGACCAGCCCTTGTGCCTCTTTAAAATGATATAATTTCATGCTAAATGATAAAATGTTTCGGTCCTATATGGAGGGAAATAATCCTTGGCTGAATAGTTCTTGTGGTCCCCTCAAGTTGGCGCCAAATTGGATGGGAAATGATGCTTGGCCGAATAGGGAGAGAGTTCTTCATCTTGGCGCCTAAATAAACCACATGCAAGGCACATGGGGGCTGATCATATGCAAAGCACATGGGTCTTCTAGGGAGCCTTGTGGTGCAGCCCTTTGCATGGGATGATGGCTGGTCATGTGTTCCCTTCTTAGGCGTGCATGTGTCTCCTCCAAGCTAGCTTGAGTGTGGAGCTAGCTAGCAAGCATGGGTTGTTTTGTGAACAGGCTTCCTAGGCGAATCCTTATGAGCTTCATAACAGCATGTTCAGCTACATTCAGCTACCATTGATATCACTTTTGGCAACTCAGCTCCAAATAGTCCAACTAGCTGAGTTTAGCTAGCCTTGAGCTCCTCCAGTTGAATTGAGCTTTCCTTGATGTATATATAATAATCATGCTTAATATGATTATAAAACTATCCTAACATGTTTAACATATTAAAATAACAATGTGAAAGTTGTGTTCATACTTAAGCTATTCTTTAACTACATAACTAATATCCTTAGCATGATATGTATTATAATAGCATATATTATAAGACTAGTATAAAGTAAATTTAATATAAAGATGTTCAATAATACTCCCTTTATAGATGAAAACGTGCTTGCATCACATCATGTGTTTATTTGGCCTAAACCCTTTGAAAAACTATAAATAGGCTTTGGCATTTCATTTGTAAGCATCTCATCTCATATATAAAAATTACTCTTTTGAGTTAATTTATCTTCAAAGTTCTTTGTGAACTTTATCGATTAAACAAGTATAATTCCTATACTTATGGCGTCATTCCTTCCATCCTGATTCCAAAATTCCTAGATTTATATCTAGTGGGTTGAAGACACTATCACCTCCCCTCAAGTAAGTTTGTGAAGACCAAGATTGTGTTATTTAGCATTGTTTCATCTTTGGCGTGCTTGAGATACAACATCATCACCATCTCCTCCATTTTATCAACAACATCCATCAAAACCATCAATTTTCGCAGCCATCTCTATCCCTTCTTTATTTCATTTCTTATCTTTATTATTTCATTTATTTTTCCTTTATTAATCATATTCCTTTTCTTATCTATGTTGCAGCCAAGCTTATAATTCAAGGACATCAATACTTGTCAATCCTAGATCGGGACACAATAAGACTATCTACCCTCTTCTCCCAAAGTATATAGATCAGCCTACATCAAGCGGTAATGAGAGCATAGTTGGATTGACAACAAAAGTGTCATTGGCGTGCAAAGCAAAAGACTCCTACATCAAAATTGGAGTACAAAAAGAAAGAAAAGACAAAAAAAGAAAATTTCAGAAAAGAAGAAAATAAAAAGAAAAAAAAGAAAGTCAAAAAGAAAGCAAAGCCAAGGAAAGTGTGCTCTACCATTGTAAGTACATCAAAGAGGCCTATCTACACTGAGAGAAGATAACCTTTTTGTTTCTTGAGAGAGGTTGTAGTAAGTGTTGTTTCTTGAATTGTAAGTCACCTCTTCTTTTTCCATCCTTTCATTTTCCTTGTCTTCAACCATTTCCTTCTTTTAATACCTTAAATCTTTTCTTCTACCTTTCCATTTTTTCTATTCCTTTATACCCTAACCTTATTTTCAGCCGACACACACAAGGAAAGAATTTAACTTGTTCTAATCTTGAGTAAGTTCTTCAAAGGACTTAGTAAGAGAAATTGAGTGGAAAAAGGCTAATTGAGAGAGTGAGATCAGAAGGGGAATTGTTAAAAGCCAAATTATATTCCCGAGAGTAAACATGAGTGTTGAGTGGAGTGATCTCTTAATTTTCTTTAGAGTGAAGATTGTGAGGCTTTGAGAGCATGCTGGTACGGTTTTAAAATTTTTTTCTTTCTACTAACAACGTCTTATGATCTTTCATCTTTCCAAACATTGGAAAACGAACAACGAAAAACAAACACATTTCACACTCATTGCCATATAAATGGTAAAGTGTGTCTTTTAGCTATTGACGGAGGAAGTTGTACAAACATTGCAAATACATACATGGTGAACAAATTGGGGCTTACAACGATTAAACATTCTAGCCTATATGAATTGCAATGGTTGAACAACGAGGAAGAGATGAAGGTCACTAAACAAGTACTTGTTCCATTCTCAATTGGAAGTTACAAAGAAGAGATTCTATGTGACGTGGTGCATATGCATACGAGCCATTTACTCTTGGGGAGGCCATGGTAATTTGACAAGCGGGTTGTCCATGATGGTTTCACAAACCGATACCCTTTCTTTCACAATGAAAGGAAAATCATCTTGACTCCACTTTCACCCAACCGAGTAAATGAAAATCAAAACACCTTGAATAAGAACATTGAAGTAATGAAAGAACAACTTAAAGACAATGCAACTGAAGAATGTTTGGAGAAAAATTCAAATGAACAAAAGCATTTTGAAGTTGAACAAAATGTTGGAGTTGAAAATGATGAACGGAGAGTGGATGCAAAATCCTTTGGAGTTGAAAAGAATGAATTTGGAGGAAAAGAGGAGAGTGAAGAACAATTTTTATCTAACCTTACTTCTTCTCCTATTCTCTCTTTTGATTTGCAGGATGATTCAAGAGACATAACTTTTCAAGGAGATGATTCAAAAATCATGGCTTTTGGAAAACCAAAAGATGTGACTTTTGAAGAACCAATAGTCATTAATTTTGGTGATTCACATCATTATATTATACTTTCTTTTGTAGGTACATTGGCGGCCACATGGCGGGAACTAACTTAAAGCTAGCATTGAAGTCCACGAGCTATGACAACTTGACTAGGAAAACTTCGGGACAACTCAAGAACATTTTGGGACAAAGTTTCAGCTACCCTCCGAGCTCATACCTTACTTGAGCTAGACTTTTGAGCTAGCTAGAGATCTTATTTCTGCTAGAGAGTTGCACCATCACCACCACCACACAGAGTACTTCAAATATGGTCTAGTTTAATTTTTGTGAATTCGTACCTTTTCGCGAAGATTTGTCATTCTAAGAGGTGCCTTTTCACAAGGAGTTGTCCTAATACTCACCTACATGTCCTTCATCTATGACCAAATCATCTTCATCTCATACACATGATAAGTAACTCAATTAATGAAAGGTTACCTTACACACAATGTGACATTTCATGACAAGTTGTTGCCAATTGGATGCCATGTCACATAGATCCACGTTGGAAGCCAAGTCTCGCCTAGATTACTGCCTATCTTTATTCCATGGATGAGCCCACATAGCAAGCATCATATGACCCCATGTGAGTGCTTCATCACCAGCCCACCCACATGCCATGTGTGTGGATCAATTGGGTGCCAAAGTGAAGGGACTTCTATCTATTCGGCCAAAGTAAGATGACTATCCAAATTGGCACCAAGATGAGCCAACAAGGAGACCATTCAGCCAAGGACATCTTCCTTCATCAAAACATCATACACTTTCATTTAAAGACATGTATCTAGCCGAATAGGCATGTATTTATTCGGTCAAACCCTTGCAAGTCTATAAATAGGCTTTTTCATTTCAATTGTAACTCAACCATTTTGATAATATAAACTCTTTGTGAGATTATTCTCTCTTCAAGTTCTTTAAGAACTATATCGATTAAGGAAGCTTTATAAGTTTGTGGCGTTAACCTCTTCCATTGATACTTCAAGTTCCTAGTTTCCATAACTAGTGAGTTCAAGTCCTTTCATACCATCCCTTATTTAAGTTTACAAAGAACAGGGTTAAACTTTCTATAGTTTTGCTTCCTTTTTGGCTTATTTAAGATATTATCTAACCATCACTATCTTCCATCACCTTCACATCTATATCATCGCCATTCCATTACCATTACTTCATCATTGAATCATCCTTCATCTATCATCAAGGTTCACGTCCATCATCACCATTGGAGGCTGAATCCTTTACATTTGAAGGACAATTCAACAACACTTCCACAATCTATCTTTGATAACATTTCTATCCCTTTCATTTCTTTCTATTTCCATTTCCTTTCTTAATTATCAATCTACTTAATAATTTTTCCTTTATATTATGCAAATTACTTATATATTCAAATGTAGCATTTGGTGTCTCTCCTAGATTGGGAAACAACAAGGCTACCAACTTCTCCATCATTGAAGAAGCTTGGATAGCCTTACATCAAGATGTATTCAGAGCTTAGTCGGATTGACAATCAAAGTGCTGCAACAAAACAAAAAGAAAGAAGAAAAATAAAAATACTCCTACATCAAATTTGGAGTACAAAAAGAAAGAAAAGAAAAAGAAGAAATTTAATAGCAAAGAAAAGTGAAGCAAAGTAGCAAATTACATTCAAGAGAGAAGCACATTACAATATGCCCAACATCAAACTTGAAGTAGGTATCCTTGTTGTTTCTTGTGAAGGAAGATAGTAAGTGTTGTAACTTGGGTTGTAAGTTGTCTTCATCATTTTCTTTATTTCATTTCCTTTGCTTTCATTTCCCCCATTCATTACCTTATCTTTTCTTACCCATTCTATCATACTTTTACCATACCCATTTCTATACTCTAACCATTTCTTTTAGCCGACGTACAAGCAAAGAAACTTGCTCAATCTTGAGTTAGTTCTCTAAAGGACCCATAATAGAGAATTGAGCAGAAAAAGGCAAACGAGAGGGTGAGATCAGAATGGAATAAAAAAAGTCAAGAACATATCCCCGAGTGCAAACACGAGTGTGAGTGGAGTGAAATCTTAATTTTCTTTGGAGAAACCAAGTGAGGCTTTTGTGAGCGTACTAGTAAGGTTTTTATTTATTTATATTTTTCTACTAACAATGTCTTGTGATCTTTCATCTTTCTAAACATCGAAGGATGAGCAAAGAACAAATACATTTCACACACTTGTTGCCATTTAAATGGTAAAGTTTATCTTATAGCAATTGATGGAGGAAGTTGTACAAACATTGCAAGCACATACATGGTGAACAAATTGGGGCTTTCAATGATTAAACATTCTAGCCCATATAAATTGCAATGGTTAAATGACGAGGAAGAGTTGAAGGTCACTAAACAAGTACTTGTGTCATTCTCAATCGGAAGGTACAAAGATGAGATTCTATGTGATGTGGTGCCTATGAGTACGAGTCATTTACTTTGAGTGAGGCCATGGCAATTTGACAAGCGGGTTGTCCATGATGGATTGACAAATCTATGCTCATTCATCCACAAAGAAAGAAAAATCATCTTGATCCCATTATCTCATAGCCGAGTAAGTGAAGATCAAACTCATTTGAAAATGAGAATTGAAGCAATGAAAAAGCAACTTAAAGATAATGCAATTGAAGGAGAACGTTTGGAGGAAAATTCAAATGCAGAAAAGTTTGAACGTTTGGAGGAAAATTCAAATAAAGAAGAGCTTTTTAAAGTTGAACAAAAGAGAGTGGATGCAGAAGACGATGGAATTGAAAATAAGAGAGTTGAAAAGAATGAATTTGGATATAAAGAGGATAGTGAATAACCAATTTTATCCAACTCTTTCTCCTATTATTCCTTTTGTTTTGTAGGACAATTCAAGAGACATATCTTTTCAAGGAGATGATTCAAGAATCATGGCTTTTGGAGGACTAAAGGATGTGACGTTTATTCATCCACAAAACATGTCTCTTGATATTTCAAAGGAAGTGTCACTTGAAGTGCCAAGAGTTGTGTTCATTGACATTCCAAGTGCATTGCCAATTATGAAAAGAATTCAACAACCAACTCCCATTAAACATCCACCCTGGTTTGATATTTCTATTCATCTTGTCAATAGTTTTTCATTTACATGTTTTGATTTATTTTGCAGCAATTTGATTCATGTCTATAGTATTATCTTATCAAATTATGATGGCAAGGTAATTTAAGAATGCCTAAGGACTAGATGAAAGATCAAGGATTATTATTCTAACCATGAAATTGTATAATTTTTCTTTGTGATTCAGAATAATCTAAAAGGCACAATTTGTCAAATGGAGGAACCAAGAGACATGATACATGAAAGTTTAAAAGACTTATATCTTCATTTGCCAAAGGTTGTAACTCTTCAATCAAAGGACATGACCATTGGAGGACCAAAGAATGTGTCTTTTAGAATGCCAAAAGTTATGAACGTTCAAAGCAACATCTCTTGTGATTCAAAGGACATCACTCTTGGCTATCCAAAATATGTGAACAGGGAGTATACTTTTAACCTAACAATGATTCATAATTCCCTTACTTATGAAAGTCTTCTTTCTTTTCAGGACAAGGAGGTTCAAGGTACTTATTCAAGGTTCATGACTTTTCAGAATGATCTTTTCTTAGACCTTTTTGAAAGGGAATGTCTTGAACAAGTTGCTATTGAATGGATATATTTTTGAAGAAAATCAGTAGCGTTTGAATGGAAATACACTAAGGAGAAGTTATCTTTCGATTTAAGGACAAATCGCCTAAAAGAAGGGGAGGATGATGTGATTCTGTCTAGCTCCAACTTTCTTCATGACATACTCACATCATTGAATATCCATCAAGTTCAATCTAAGTGAGTTATACCTTACTTTATATTATATCTACTCATTTATGCACTATATATTATTATGAGCATACATTTGAATATTAAACTATGCTTGAATATTCATATGTTATCATTCACTTGCATACTATATGATTTTCATGCATAACATATGTTTCCACATCTTTACCTAGCTTATATTATGCTTTCTTTTATAGGTACATAGGCGGCCACATGATGGGAGCTAACTCAAAGCTAGCATTGAAGTCCACGAGCTATGGAAACATGACTAGGACAACTCTAGGATAGTTCAAGAACATTTTGGGACAAAGTTGACAGCTACCCTCTGAGCTCATATTTGACTTGAGCTGGACTTTTGAGCTAGCTAGAGATCTCATTTCAGCTGGAGAGTTGCACCATCATCACCACAACACAGAGTACTTTAAATATGGTCTAGGTCAATTTTTGTGGATTCATACCTTTCTGCGAAGAGTTGCCATTCCAAGAGGTGCCTTTTCACAAGGAGTTATCCTAAGACTCACCTACATTTCCTTTATCTATGGCCAGCTCATCTTCAGCTCATACACATGGGAAGTAACTCAATTTATGAAAGGTTACCTTACACACAATGTGACCTTTCATGACAAGCCCATTGGATGCCATGTCACATAGGTCCACGTTGGAAGCCAAGTTACGCCTAGATTTCTGTCTATCTTCATTCCATGGACGAGGCCACATAGCAAGCATCTTTGACCCCATGTGAGTGCCTCATGACTAGCCCACCCATGTGCCATGCGTGTAGATTAATTGGGCGCCAAAGTGAAGAGACTTCTATCTATTCGCCCAAAGCAAGATGACTATCCAAATTGGTGCCAAGATGACTATCCAAGGACATATTCCTTCATCAAAACGTCATACACTTTCATTTAAAGACATGTATCTAGCCGAATATGCATGCATTTATTCGGCCCTTGCAAGCCTATAAATAGGCTTTGGCATTTCAATTATAACTCAACCCTTTTGATAATATAAACTCTTTGTGAGATAATTATCTCTTCAAGTTCTTTAAGAACTATATTGATTAAGTAAGGTTTATAAGTTTGTGGTGTCAACCTCTTCCATTGATACTTCGAGTTCCTAGTTTCCATAACTAGTGGGTTCAAGTCCTTTCATACCATCTCTTATTTAAGTTTTTAAAGAACGAGGTTAAACTTTCTATAGTTTTTGATGTGATCCTGTCTAGCTCCAATTTTCTCCATGACTTAATCACACCATGGATGTTTTTCATTGTTGTTTTTAAGGGAGTTTTTCCCTACCTTATCTTATATTATATCATTTATACATTGTATACTATCATAAGCATGCATTCACATGTTAGTGTAAATTATCATATCATTCATACCATCCAATGTTTAGTTCATCATGTTTTTCATATCATTCAAATATATGCTATGATTACATATCATTTCTTAGGATACTATTATTACATGTTTCCATTTATCATTTACTACCATGTTACATGATATTCACGCATACAACCACATCTTTATATTATTTAGTGCACATTGTGTCATTTAAATATGTTAAGCATGTTAGAATATTTTTGCATTCATTAAAAAATGGCAACATACTTATCATTTATTTTATTATCTCATATGCATTCATTTTAGCTCTTAGGAACATTTACATATCATGGCAACATGTATTCATTCATTCATTCATGTCACATATTTAATTAGCTTGTTTCATGCATATATTACACATTCCTTACTTATGTTATCATATCAATTGCATTATTATATTAGTCATAGAATCATGTGTTACATTATAATGTTACTTACTATTTATTCATGAACTTGAGCATTGTAATTTATATACATTTTGTTTTTAGTGCAAGGTACATTCAAGGTAGTTCAATGGACAGCGCACGACTGTCAGATTGATCGCCACTTTTGAACATGTTACAAGCATCTTTGGGTGAACAAGTCTCTTAACATTTAATCCCCTGTCTCTTAGCTTTCCAACGTACTTTTAATTGTATCAATCTGATATTGGAAGCTCAAGATATACCCATATTACAGAAGAGAGTGCAGGCTGGAAATAAATACGGGATTTGCATGCATGGACGAAAAACTAATATTAAAATGAATCAGCACATTTGTGAGAAGGTACATTGGAGCATGATGCACGTTGGGACAGCTTGGTGGAGCACTTGGAAGACATATACAACTTAGTGGAGCATTTGGAAGATATAAGCTTAGTGGAGCATTTGGGAGACATTGACAGCTCATAAACAGCTCACAAAGAATCTGGCAGCTAGTGGAACACTAATAAGAGCTCAAGGCCAGGTAATCACCACCATCCCTTGCTTGCTAACTAGATACCAACTCAAGCAAGCTTATACTCATCCAAGATGTTGCATATAACCAGCAAACCATGTACAGTGCGTGTGAATCCACTTGGCACCAATTTGTAAGGAAACAAGTGCTATTTGGCCATGTCAACATGCTCCTACATTTCAGCTAAACCAGCACTTATATATTCCTCTTAATTATGTATTAAATAATGTTTTTGAGGAAGACACAAGGACTGGCCACACCATTATGTACTATTCGGCAATATCCTTCCCAAAACACTATTAATAGGTTTTCATATTTCATTTGTAAGAACACCATATTTTGATCAATTAAATTGAGAGTTATACTCTTGCTTAAGTCCTTGTTACTTTTATCAACTTATCAAGTAACTTGTTACTTGTGGCATCAATTTCTTTTACTTTGATACTTGTGGTTCCTATCTCTATATAGATAGTGAGTCAAAGTCCTCATTTACCACCCTTTATAGAGGATTTGCAAGGTTGGGTGATACGAGTCAGCCCGTCGATTGAGGACCTCTTTGATTGTACCGGATCTAGAACGAAGTAAACAATTCCTCTGCAGCAAACTTACATGGAAGTAAGGGTGATGGTGGGGTTGTATGTTAAGGTGATGAACGAAATGTATAAGAAAAGGATGAAGAAAGGATAGAGAAATAAAGAATTAAGATGCTGGAATTTTTAGAAAGGCAAAAATGAAAGATAAATACTTGGTGAAAATAATAATGGTGAAATACAAATCTGGAAATTTAGATAACAACAAGGAACAAGGAAGAACTTATACTAAAGAGTATAAACCCGAACCTTATACGTTCAATGTTCAAGGACTTGGACCCGTTAGATAGTAATCTAAGAACCCGAAGTATCAGAAACTTAACACAACAAGATCAGACTTGAAATGTCAAGAAAATAGTTCTAAGAAGAACCAATTTGAGAGAAAACCTAACAATGTTTTAATTCATAAAATTCTGATTACAAAATGAAATTACAAAGCTTATTTAAATGTTTGAAAAAAGGTTTAGCCGAATAGAAAACATAGTAGTTGGCCAGCCTTTGTTCCATGATTCATCACATAATTAACATGAAATAATAAATGTTGTTTCGGTGGAATTGTAGGAACATGTCTTCATGGTTGATTTAGCACGTGTATTTCTTCAAATTGCTTCCAACTATAGTTTAACATCTCTCCCATTATTTTCTTTCCATATGGCTTCACATGGGTGTCCTTAGAAAATCTGGTAGTGATTGCTTGTGTACAGAATGTGTGCTGGCCATGTGCAGCAGTTTAAGTGTTCTAGAGAATCTGGAAAAGCTGTCTTGTGTTCTCCACTTGTTGTTTTATGTCTCCCAACGTGTTTCATATTGTAAAGAAGTGGATATGTCTTTATAATGTTCCAACAGGTTGTTATTAACGTGTTCCATGCTCTACTGAATGGTATATGTCCTTATAATGCTCCAACAGGTTGTTTGCAATGCGTGCCATGCTGTTTGTACCAGATTTCTTTGTGATATTTCTTTAATGTGCTGTATATGTTTTAAGGAGTGGATGTTCCCTTAGTGTTCCACCCAAAGCTGTCCCCCATGTGTGTCATCCTCCAATATGTGTACATGTGCAAGGAAAAGAAAACAAACAAGGTAAATCAATGAAATGTTCTGGTGAACTATGAATGCATCATAATATAATGAGCTGCCGTGCATGTGTGCATCAACTAAAATGAATGCCATGTGTGAATTAAAAATAAATGATAACATGCTGTTATGTTGAATATAAATACAAAAACGTGCTTATCAATATGTGATGTGATCCAATTCAGCATCATATTTACCATGGCTATTCCAACCTCTCCAGAGAAGAAACTTTCTATCTTTATACATATAGATACTTATTTCATATGTTATAAGATAGTTTATTATATATATATATATATATATATATATATATATATATATATATATATATATATATATATTATACCTATAGTTATTATGATAATAAGTATCCATTTATATATGAGATACAAGTTATTATCATATACTATAGTCACATTTTTATAATATACAAGTTTATATACTTAGTTTATTTTCTTTTGTTACGCATGTAGGCACATTCGACCAACACTAGGGAGCTGCATTGAAGCTAAATGGAGCATGTAACAGCAAGGAAACTTACATGGGATCGATTAGGAGAACACAAGGAACAATTGGTGAAAAGCTGTCCGGAGGCCGTGAGCTCATAGCTAGATTGAGCTGAAGATTTGAGCTACAAGATAACCATATTTCAGCTAGGGAGTTGTACCATCATCATCACCACTTAGGACATTCAAATATGTCCTAAGTCAAAATTTGTGAAATCGTACCTTTTCGCGAATAGTTGCCACCTCGAGAGGTACCTTTCCACAAGGAGCTGCCCAAACGTTCATCATGTTATAAGTCATCTAAGGCCAGCTCATTCACACCATAAATAGCTCAAACATGAAGGGACACCATTATCAAACATTGTGACCTTTCATGAATGATGCTACCCATGAAGATGCCTTTTCATCTAGGAGCATGTTGGTGAAGAGTTTGATAGCATTGGAGGCTTAAATCACCAAGAGACATGAGATAGAGCTCCATGCCTATTCGACCACATCACATGCCATGCACATGAGAACATTTGGCACCAACTTGAGGAGATACAAACCCATTCGGCTAAAGAGAAGAGAAATGGCGCCAAGATGAACCAGCATCACCATTCGGCCAAGGGAGATGTCTTCCCATCCTTAGCCGAATCATCAAGTCCTTTTATGAAGGGTTAGCCGAACCATCACAAGCCCAAATGACTTGATCTTTCATTTTAAAACATTATGTATCTAGCCGAAACATCATGTAACCATTCGGCCAAACCCACTCATTTCCTATAAATAGAGTGGCTTGCCTTCATTTGTAATCATCTCATCTCATATATTAAAAATCACTCTTGTGAGTTAATTTCTCTTCAAAGTTCTTTGTGAACTTTATCGATTAAGCAAGTATAATTTCCTATACTTGTGGCGTCATTCCTTCCAAATTGATTCTTAAATTCCTAGATTAATATCAACTGGGTTGAATACACTATCACCACCCCCTCAAGCAAGTTTGTGAAGATCGGGATTATGCTCTTTACCATTGTTTCATCTTTGGAGTGTTTGAGATACAAATCACTACCATTTCCATTTCATCAACAACACCATCATCAACATCCATCAAGACCATTAATTCCGCAGCCATCTCTTTCATTTCTTTCTATTTCATTTCCTTTATTATATATTCATTTCTTAAGACCATTATTAATATCATTTCTTTCTTATATTTATTGCAGCCAAGCTTATAATTCAAGGACATCAGTACTTGTCAATCCTAGATCGGGACACAATAAGGCTATCTACTCTTTTCATCAAAGTGTATAGTTTTCGCCGTACATCAAGCGGTAATCAGAGCATAGTTGGATTGACAACAAAAGTGTCATTGGCGTGCAAAGCAAAAGAAAAAGACTCCTACAACAAGATTTGGAGTGCAAAAAGAAAGAAAAGACAAAGAAGAAAATTCATAAAAGAAGAAAAAGAAAAAGATTTCAACAAGAGAAAAGCAAGCCAAGGAAAAGTGTTCTACCATAGCAAAGTACATCAAAGAGGCATCTACACTAAGAGAAGATAACCTTATTGTTTCTTGTGAAAGGTTGCAGTAAGTGTTATTTCTTGAATTGTAAGTCACCTCTTCCTTTTCTATCCTTTCATTTTCCTTGTCTTCAACCATTTCATTTTTTAATACCTTTGAATCCTTTCTTCTACCTTTCCATTTCTTCTATTCTTTCTACCCTAACCATATTTGCAGCCGACGCACACAAGGAAGGAATTAACTTGTTCTAATCTTGAGTAAGTTCTTCAAAGGACTTAGTAAGAGAAATTGAGTGGAAAAAGGCTATTGAGAGAGTGAGATCAGAAGGGGAATTTTTAAAAGCCAAATATATATATTCCCGAGAGTAAACACGAATGTTGAGTGGATTGACCTTATCTTTTCTTTGGAGTGAAATTGTGAGACTTTGTGAGTGTGCTGGTAAGGTTTATTTTTGTTTTATTTACTAACCATGTCTCAAAGTCCTAAAGGAAATGTAGGTCAACCCAATTTGCAAATGCAAGCACTAATTGGAGAAATGATAAGAATGTTTCGAACAGAATTTGATGCTCTCCATGAGAAACTAGACCAAAGACAAGATCAACCATAAACCAGAAACAATGATACTTCTCGGAGGCAACAACCTCTTCCCGAAGATGATGTTCCAAATCCTTATGATGAAGAAGAACCAGCATTGATACAAGGACCTAGGCGTGCCAATGTTGATGATAAAACATCAAAATCAAAATTCCTCAATTTCAAGGGAAGACTGATCTAGAAGCCTATCTTGAATGGGAAAACAAGGTGGAACATGTGTTTAGTTGCCATAACTATTCCGAACTCAAGAAAGTAAGATTGGAAGCTATGGAGTTTGTTGATTATGCTTTGATATGGTGGGATCAACTTACTATTACCTGGAGGAGGAATGGAGAAAGACCAATTTCAACATGGCTCGAAATGAAAGGTATCATGCGTAAACGTTTCATTCCTACTCATTATCACCGAGACATGTTTCAGAAATTGCAGAATTTGAAGCAAGGCCAACGGAGTGTGGAGGATTATTATAAAGAAATGGAAGTGGCAATGATCCGAGTCAATATTGAGGAGGATCGTGAAGCAACCATTGGTAGATTTCTAGCTAGACTCAATCCTGAGATTGCCAACACACTAGAATTGTATCATTATATCGAACTTGATGAAATGGTGAAAATGGCTATGAAAATAGAAAGGCAACTACGGAGAAGACCTATCTCTCGTACTTCAGTGCCTACATCTTCAAGATGGAGTCCAAACAACAATTTGAGGAAGTCTACCCCTATTCCTACCAAAGAGAAGGTTGAATCATCAAATGCTTCCCATATTGGTAAGGAGAATCGAAGAAAAGAGATCCCTGAACAATCAAGAGACATCCGTTGCTTTAAATGTCTTGGGAGGGGACATAAATTAGTGCTCCGGTGGAAGGTGAAGCCTTAGTGGTTAAAAGAAGTCTGAATGCCCAAGAAGTAGAAGATGATGCACAACGGGAAAACATCTTTCATACTCGATGCCATGTGAATGAAAAGGTGTGTTTCATGATTATAGACAGTGGGAGTTGCACTAATGTTGCCAGTACCATCATGGTGGAGAAATTGGGATTGCAAACGTTGAAACATCCAAATCCCTACAAACTACAATGGCTCAATGAACGAGGTGAACTTAATGTCAACAAACAGGTGATGGTTCCTTTTTCAATTGGTAAGTACAAGGACGAGGTTATGTGCGATGTTGTTCCTATGCATGCTAGCCATTTACTCCTTGGAAGACCATGGCAATATGATAGGAGGACCATTCATGATTGTTTTACCAATCATTATTCATTCAACCATGGAGGAATGGAGATCATCCTAACACCCTTGATGCCTAAACAAGTCCAAGTCGAGCAAATCAAGATGAAACAAAGTGTTGAGGCCATGAGGAAAGGAAAATCGAAGTTAATCCAGGAAGAAAACATTCCAAAAACAAGTGCTTATACATCTAAGTGCTTGTTACAAAGATGTTTACTGACGAGGCGCAAGGTCAATGAAGATTTTTCTAACTTTGGCAATGCAGTAATTTCCTTTGATTTGCAGGATGATCCAAGTGACACAATCAATCAATTTGGGAAATTAAAGGACGTGACCTTTCAAGAGCCAAGAGGTGCGACTATTGAAGAGCAAAGAATGGTAACTCTTCATCCAAAGGACGTGATCCATCAAGAATCAAGAGTCATGCCTATTGAAATCCAAAGGGAAATGATTTTTCATCCAAAGGGCGTGACTTATGAGGACATCACCATTCCAAGAGTCACCACCTTTCATGAATCAATGCATCTATCTATGGAAAGGAGCATGATTTTTGGAATACAAAAGGGCACTAACGTTCAAAACCAAATGTCTTCAATAGACATGAACTTTGAACCTACATTTTTCAGGAAGTATTTCTTAACATTAAATTTGTTTGATCACATTCATACTAATGAAAGTTTTCTTTCTTTTCAGGTTAAGAACTTCCAAAGCAGTCTTTCAACGGATATGAACCTTTTTGTAAAGATTGAATGGAAGGACACTAGGAAAAGACGATCATTCGATTTGAGGACAAATCGATTAAAAGAAGGGGAGGATGATGTGATCTAATTCAACATCATATTTACCATGGCTATTCCAACCTCTCCAGGGAAGAAACTTTCTATCTTTATACCTATAGATACTTATTTCATATGTTATAAGATAGTTATTTTCATATATATATTATACCTATAGTTATTATGATAATAAGTTATCCATTTATATATGAGATACAAGTTATTATCATATACTATAGTCACATTTTTATAATATACAAGTTTATATACTTAGTTTATTTTCTTTTGTTACGCATGTAGGCACATTCGACCAACACTTGGGAGCTGCATTGAAGCTAAATGGAGCATGTAACAGCAAGGAAACTTACATGGGATCGATTAGGAGAACACAAAGAACAATTGGTGAAAAGCTTTCCGGAGGCCGTGAGCTCATAGCTAGATTGAGCTGAAGATTTGAGCTACAAGATGACCTTATTTTAGCTGGGGAGTTGCACCATCATCATCACCACTTAGGACACTTCAAATATGTCCTAAGTCAAAATTTGTGAAATCGTACCTTTTCGCGAATAGTTGCCACCTCGAGAGGTACCTTTCCACAAGGAGCTACCCAAACGTTCATCATGTTACAAGTCATCTAAGGCCAGCTCACCACCAGCTCATTCATACCATTAATAGCTCAAACATGAAGGGACACCATTATCAAACATTATGACCTTTCATGAATGATGCTGCCCATGAAGATGCCTTTTCATCTAGGAGCACGTTGGTGAAGAGTTTGCTAGCATTGGAGGCTTAAATCACCAAGAGACATGAGATAGAGCTCCATGCCTATTCGGCCACATCACATGCCATGCACATGAGAACATTTGGCGCTAACTTGAGGAGATATAAACCCATTCGGCTAAAGAGAAGAGAAATGGTGCCAAGATGAACCAGCATCACCATTCGGCCAAGGGAGATGTCTTCCCATCCTTACCCGAATCATCAAGTCCTTTTATGAAGGGTTAGCTGAACCATCACAAGCGCAAATGACTTGATCTTTCATTTTAAAACATTATGTATCTTCCAAAAGTCATGTATCTAGCCGAAACATCATGTAACCATTCGGCTAAGCCCACTCATTTCCTATAAATAGAGTGGCTTGCCTTCATTTGTAATCATCTCATCTCATATATTAAAAATTACTCTCGTGAGTTAATTTCTCTTCAAAGTTCTTTGTGAACTTTATCGATTAAGCAAGTATAATTTCCTATACTTGTGGCATCATTCCTTCCAAATTGATTTCTAAATTCCTAGATTAATATCTAGTGGGTTGAAGACACTATCACGACCCCTCAAGCAAGTTTGTGAAGATCGGTATTGTGCTCTTTAGCATTGTTTCATCTTTGGCGTGTTTGAGATACAAATCACTACCATTTCCATTTCATCAACAACACCATCATCAACATCCATCAAGACCATCAATTCCGCAGCCATCTCTTTCATTTCTTTCTATTTCATTTCCTTTATTATATATTCATTTCTTAAGACCATTATTAATATCATTTCTTTCTTATATTTATTGCAGCCAAGCTTATAATTCAAGGACATCAGTACTTGTCAATCCTAGATCGGGACACAATAAGGCTATCTACTCTTTTCATCAAAGTGTATAGATTCGCCTTACATCAATATGAATGCACATGAATGGTAATTATAATTAAATGAAAAACATGTTGTCATGTTGAATAAGAGTGCAAGACATGTTTAACAATGGGAATACACATGAGTTAATTAAAATAAAGGATAAATATGTTGTTTTGTTTAATATGAGTGCAAGACGTGCTACATGATGATATGTATTAGAATATGCTTAGATGAATGCAAAACATAAACAAAACGTGAACATCTTAAATTCTAAGATAAATGTAATGAGTAACATGAATGTATACTATGATGAATGTGATGCAAAGCTATCTTAATATGTTGAACATATTTAAACAACAATATGTATGATGGAATGATAAGTATGCTATCATTATATGAATACATGCTGATAAGTAATGCAAGACTATTCTAATATGCAAGAATATTCTAATATACAAGAATGAATACATGCTTAATATGTATGCAAACTAGTATGAGATAATAACATGCTTGAAATGAGTTGATGAACTAATTAAAAAAAAACATGTTGTAATGATATGCATAGCTATTTTAACATGACATCTAATGCATAAATAAGTAAATATAATATAAAGTAAGGAAGAACTCCCTTAGATTGATCCTGATAAAATGTCCATGAAGTGTTCACGTTATGGAGAAAGTCGGTGCTAAACAGGATCACATCATCCCCCCTTCTTTAATACGATTTGTCCTCAAATCGATGCTTGGTACATATGGGAACAACTTTGATCTTCGTTTGAATGGAGGTTCCTTCATTTTCATCTTGCATCGTTTGCTTTGCTCAGAATGCTTCACATGTTCAAGTCTTTCCTTCTGATTCAACAACCTGAAAAATGAAACAAGGTTAGAAGTAGATGATTTAGAATCAAAGGAAAGAAAATGATCAGATTCATGAATGAATGAGTTTGGACTCTTAATGTTCTCCATAGATAGGTTCATCAAATCTTCCCTTTCATAAGGTTCATTCGATCTTGAATATGAGGTGAATGTACTTGGAAGGTTAATGGACATGTCTTCTATAATTTCAAGTGACACATCTTTTTGAATTTCAAAAGGAATGATGCTTGAATCATCTTGAATGAACCTCGGAATAACCTACAAATTCAAAGAATGAATAGAAGGAAAAAATTTATTAGTATCAAGCAAAACATCCTCCTCACATTCTTTCCTTTTACGCTCATGTTTTTCAACACACTTAAATTCAATCTCAATGCTATTATTCTCATTTTCAACTCCAACATTTCTCACATCATTTTTCTCATTTTCAATGCTCTCATTGTCTTTTTCAACTCTAGCTCCTTCTTTTTTGCAAACAATTCCTTTTTCTAGTTGTCTTTGCAATTGTGTTTCTTTGACGAGATTGTCAACACACTCTTGAAAACGAGCTAGATTTTCTGGATTGAAACATGCAAAATTCCTTGGCTCTCTTAGCGTTGAGCTTTTGGCATTGTTTCAAAAATTGGGATCCTCTTTATAAGATCTTCTACTGCAATTAGGTGTAGAACTAGAAAAGGATTGAATGTCGTCTCTCCTTTTTAGTTGTGTATTGATCTTCGTTGGACGCGTTTGTGAACAAGAACGTCGTTCTATAATTTGGACCAATTTTCTTGAGATTGGCTCAAGATGCTTTTGAAACAAACTCCTTATCTCTTGTGTCATGGCTTGTATTTCCAAGTTTGGTGCTTGACGATCGTTACCTCCTGAAATATGAGAATTGCCTGTTGAAGTACAAGACATTATTAGTAATAAAAAAATGAAAAATAGATCTCACGAATTCACTCCAAAGAAAATTTAAAATGTCGTTCAACACTCGTGTTTACACTCGGGAGAAACTTTTAATGGCTCTTTCTGTCTCCCCTTCTAATCTCATACGCTCAATGTGCCTTTTCCACTCGTAGTCAGTTCTTTTACGAACTAAATTCGATCTTTCAAAATCTGTCAAGTGTGTCGGCTAAAGGAAACAACAAAGGTTAATGGAAATTGGAAAATATTGAAAGGAAGGCTAAAAATTCAAAGGACAAAGAAAGAAAGAAAGATGAAAGTAATTAGTAAACTTACTACAAAGAAATGCTTACAACGAGACTGTCACCAATACAATCAAAGACGCTGCGTTTTGGGTTGAATCAAAGCTGAAAGCAATTCAATATTGAAGAACACAAGATCATAGCATTTCTCTTCATCTCAAGACCAGAACTTTTCTTTTCTTTTCTTTTATAATTTTAATTTTCGGAATTTTGTTTTGTTTTTTTTTAATTTTCGAAATTCTTTTTTTTCAAGATGAATTTCTTACTTGGTTCACCTTTTTGCTCTGATTACCATATGATATGAGTCAGCCCGTCGATTGAGGACCTCTTCGATTGTACCGGATCTAGAACGAAGTAAACAATTCCTCTGTAACAAACTTACTTGGAAGTAAGGGTGATGGTGGGGTTGTATGTTAAGGTGATGAACGAAATGTATAAGAAAAGGATGAAGAAAGGATAGAGAAATAAAGAATTAAGATGCTGGAATTTTTAGAAAGGCAAAAATGAAAGATAAATACTTGGTGAAAATAATAATGGTGAAATGAAAATCTGGAAATTTAGATAACAACAAGTAACAAGGAAGAAATTATACTAAAGAGTATAAACCCGAACCTTATACGTTCAATGTTCAAGGACTTGGACCCGTTAGATAGTAATCTAAGAACCCGAAGTATCAGAAACTTAACACAACAAGATCAGACTTGATATGTCAAGAAAATAGTTCTAAGAAGAACCAATTTGAGAGAAAACCTCACAATGTTTTAATTCATAAAATTCTGATTACAAAATGAAATTACAAAGCTTATTTAAATGTTTGGAAAAAGGTTTAGCCGAATAGAAAACATAGTAGTTGGCCAGCCTTTGTTCCATGATTCATCACATAATTAACATGAAATAATAAATGTTGTTTTGGTGGAATTGTAGGAACATGTCTTCATGGTTGATTTAGCACGTGTATTTCTTCAAATTGCTTCCAACTATAGTTTCACGTCTCTCCCATTATTTTCTGGCCATATGGCTTCACATGGGTGTCCTTAGAAAATCTGGTAGTGATTGCTTGTGTACAGAATGTGTGCTGGCCATGTGCAGCAGTTTAAGTGTTCTAGAGAATCTGTAAAAGCTGTCTTGTGTTCTCCACTTGCTGTTTTATGTCTCCCAACGTGTTTCATACTGTAAAGAAGTGGATATGTCTTTATAATGTTTCAACAGGTTGTTATTAACGTTTTTCATGCTCTACTGAATGGTATATGTCCTTATAATGCTCCAACAGGCTGTTTGCAATGCGTGCCATGCTGTTTGTACCAGATTTCTTTGTGATATTTCTTTAATGTGATGTATATGTTTTAAGGAGTGGATGTTCCCTTAGTGTTCCACCCAAAGCTGTCCCCCATGTGTGTCATCCTCCAATATGCGTACATGTGCAAGGAAAAGAAAAAAAAAACAAGGTAAATCAATGAAATGTGCTGGTGAACTATGAATGCATCATATTATAATGAGCTGCCGTGCATGTGTGCATCAACTAAAATGAATGCCATGTGTGAATTAAAAATAAATGATAACATGCTGTTATGTTGAATATAAATGCAAAAACATGCTTATCAATATGAATGCACATGAATGGTAATTATAATTAAATGAAAAACATGTTGTCATGTTGAATAAGAGTGCAAGACGTGTTTAACAATGGGAATACACATGAGTTAATTAAAATAAAGGATAAATATGTTGTTTTGTTTAATATGAGTGCAAGACGTGCTACATGATGATATGTATTAAAATATGCTTAGATGAATGCAAAACATAAACAAAACGTGAACATCTTAAATTCTAAGATAAATGTAATGAGTAACATGAATGTATACTATGATGAATGTGATGCAAAGCAATCTTAATATGTTGAACATATTTAAACAACAATATGTATGATGGAATGATAAGTATGCTATCATTATATGAATACATGCTGATTAGTAATGCAAGACTATTCTAATATGCAAGAATGAATACATGCTTAATATGTATGCAAACTAGTATGAGATAATAACATGCTTGAAATGAGTTGATGAACTAATTAAAAACAACATGTTGTAATGATATGCATAGCTATTTTAACATGACATCTAATGCATAAATAAGTAAATATAATATAAATTAAGGAAGAACTCCCTTAGATTGATCCTGATAGAACGTCCATGAAGTGTTCACGTTATGGAGAAAGTCGATGCAAAACAGGATCACATCATTGGGTCTTTGCTCTCTATAGCACTGATTCTTCCTTGGTTATTTCTAAGATACTATCTTATTCAACATTCCATTGTTTCATCACCCATACCATAACCATAACAATAATCTTCCACTACCATCTCTAATATCATAAATTAGTCTACCATATCACCTTTACATCTACCACCTAAACTATCTATTTGAGCCATTCACTTATGCAGGTTGTTTTGCTTCCTTCCTAGATCTACAATCAATCGATAAGGGTAGGCCCTATCATATCATGTGGTAATCAGAGCAAAGGTTTGAACCATGTAAGAAATTCATCTTGAAAGTAATATATATATATATATATATATATATATATTCTGAAAATTAAAAAAAGAAAAGAGAAGAAAAGTTCTGATTTTGAGAAATGAAAAGATGAAGAAAAATGTAACGATCTTGTGTTCTTCAACATTGAAATGCTTTGGTTCAACCCAAAATACAGCATCTTTGATTGTATTGGTGCTAGTGATGCGATCATGCCAAGGACCAAACTTCTTCAACACATGATGATGTAAGGTGATCTACACGCTTTGGGAGAAGAGAGTAGATAGCCTTATTTTTTCCCGATCTAGGATTGACAAGTACTGACGTCCTTGAATTTATAAGCTTGGGCTGCACAAAATAAGAAAGGAAATATGATTAAAGATGGACTTAATAAAGGGAATAATAATATAAGTAATGAAATGAAAGAATAAGAATGAAATGAAATAAAGAAAGGATAGAGATGGTTGTGTAATTGATGGAATTGATGGAATTGATGGAAGAGATGGATGATGTTGTTGATGAAATGGCAATGGTGGTGATGGTGTTGTATCTCAAGCACGCCAAAGATGAAACAATGCTAAGGAGCACAATCCCGATCTTCACAAACTTGCTTGAGGGGTGGTGATTGTGTCTTCAACCCACTAGATATTAATCTAGGAATTTAGGAATCAAGATGGAAGGAATGACGCCACAAGTATAGGAACTATACTCGTTTAATCGATATAGTTCACATAGAACTTTGAAGAGAAATTAACTCAAAAGAGTAATTTTAATATATGAGATGAGATAAGTACAAATGATGGCAAGCCACTCTATTTATAGGAAATGAGAGTGCTTGGCCGAATGGTTACATAATGTTTCGGCTAGATACATGACTTTAGGAAGATACATAATGCTTCAAATGAATGATTAAGTCCTTTGGACTTGTGATGGTTCGGCTAACCCTTCATGAAGGGGCTTAATAATTCGACAATGATGAGGAAACATCTCCCTTGGCCGAATGGTGTTGCGTCTTCTCATGTTGGTGCCAAAAGCTCTCGTGCATGGCATGTGTGTGGCCGAATAGGCATGGAGCTTTATATCATGTTCTTTGGTGATTTAAACCTCCAATGATTACAATGTCTTCATAAACATGCTCTTAGATGTAAAGGCATCTTCATGGGAAGCATCATTCATGAAAGGTCACAATATTTGAGAAAGTTGTCCCTTCATGTTTAAGCTACTAATGGTGTGAATGAGCTAAAGGTGAGCTAGCCATAGGTGACTTGTAGCATGGTGAACATTATGACAGCTCCTTGTGAAAATGTACCTCTTGAGTTGGTAACTATTCGCGAAAAGGTACGATTTCACAAATTTTGACTTAGGACATATTTGAAGTGTCCTAAGTGGTGATGATTATGGTGCAACTCCCCAACTGAAATGAGGTCATCTTGTAGCTCAAATCTTCAGCTCAATCCAGCTATGAGCTCACGGCCTCAAAACAACTTTTCACCAATTTTTTCCTTATGTTCTCCTAATCGTTTCCATGTAAGTAACCTTGCTTTTGCATGCTCCATTTAGCTCCAATGTAGCTCCCAAGTGTTGGTCGAATGTGCCTACATGCATAACATAAAGAAATAAACTAAGTAAATGAACTTATATAATGTATAATATAAGAATGTGAACTATAGTATATTATGATAACTTATATCTCACATATTAATGGATAAGTTATCATCATAATAACTATAGATATAGTATATGTAGATGAAAATAACTATATTAAAATATTTGAAATAAGCATATATATGTGTAAAGTTAGAAAGTCTCTCCCCTTGTAAGGGTGGAATATCCATGATGCTGAATTGGATCACATCACATGATCACTTCATGGACATTCTGCCTTGTTGATTCTAAGGGAGTCTTACCTTATTTTATTATTTATTTACTCATTTATGCATTACATGTCATGTGAATATGTTTATCTTATTCTTAATTTTTTCTTGAATATTATATGCTGTCATTTATATGTATAATATATGATATTCATGCATGACTTATTAATTCACATCTTTATATAACTCATTCGATGCATATTCATTCATAGTTAGCTCATTTGCAATATTAACACAGGTGGAAGCATGCATTCATAATTATCATAGCTTAATTCCTATCTATTTATTTGTTTACATATTGGATGCTAAGAAGACTAAAGGCAATTGAAGAGTTGGTTGGATAGTTCACGTCAGACATATTGATCTACATTTCTAAACATATTCCAAGCATCTTTGGGTGATAAAGTCTGCTTAACATTTAATCCCCTATCTCGTATCTTTCCAACGCATTTTGAATCACATCAATCCGATTTCGGGAACTTGAGATATGCCCAGATTACTGAAGACAGTGCAGGTTGGAAATTAATACGGGATTTGCAACAATTCATCTCCTTCAAAGGACTTATGCATGGGAGGAATTAATGAAGACATGCATGGATGAGAAAAGAATATTAAAATGAATCAGACCATTTGTGAGGAGGTGCAATGATTCATTCAAAGGCTTTTAAATTCATCCATTCATGCATATTCATGCAAGAAGCCAAATAGTCATGTTCACACAAGGGGGAAGAATTTCAGCCAAGATACATTCATGAACATTCATCCATAAAAGACAAATCAACAAGTTCACACAAGGTGGGATGAATTCGGCCAAAGGATGTATTCCATTAAAAGATGAACATCCATTCATCAAAATTCATTCACCTAAGCCATGCTTTGTATCTACTTAAAGTATGAACACTCATCCATGAAGGTTCACTCATTAAATGTTTTGTATTCACACCTTGAACTCTTAGGCCTATAAATAGCTTTCCATTCATTTGTAAAAAGAAGCCAATTCACTTTGTTTAATCAAATATTTATGAGAGTTTCTCTCTTTAGTTCTTAAGTGAACTTTATCGACTTATCAAGCTTATGCTTGTGGCGTCACCCCTATCTATGTCACCCTGATACTTCTAGTTCCTATCTCTTTATAGATAGCGGGTCAAAGTCCTTGTTTACCATCCCTTAAATAAGCAATATAAAGTCTGGGTCTTTGTTCTTTAACATTGGTTATTCTTTGAGTCTTCTTTGAGATACTACTTTTCATATTCATCTCCATCACCTTATTCTACTTCCATTACCATACTTCATCATTTCCTTTAAACATATCACCAACTTATATATATTTTCCGCTGCCATATTTATCTTTCCATTTCATTACTTCCATTTAACTATTTTTTTATCTTTATTGTTTGTGCAGGATCCTTGTTGTTTTTGTAGATTGAAACAATCAAAGGTACAACCTTGATTTCACCATCCATCCAAGTGAGGCTAGGTTGAACTATATCAAATAGTATCAGAGCTAAGGTGGATTACAACAAGAACAAGCAAAAGCAACATCCTACCATTCAATAAAAAGAAAATCAAAAAGAGAAGTGCCAAAAAAAATCAGCAAGTTAATCCCAACATCAACAAGGGATTCCAAGTGAAGAAAAACTAAAGAAAGGAAGAAAAAAAAGCAAAATGCAAAGAGGTGCAAAAGGTGACAAGCAATATCATCATTCCAACTGATCCTAAAAAAGTCTTCAAGACCTTTGATTGTTTCTTCTAGGAAGGTGGTGAGTATCTTTGGATAGTAAGTGAACCTTTCTTTCTTTTTCTTCCTTTTATAAGACCACCCTTCATTATTTAATCTTTCTACCTTTCTATTTTTTTCCTCTACACTAACAAATTTTTCAGCCAACGTCCAGAGCACTTGAAAGGTCTCAAGTTAGTTCTACACTAACGAACTTTACAAGAGAGGAATGAGTGGAAAAAGGCTAATCGAGTGTGTGAAATCAGAAGGGGAATTAAAAAAGCCAATTTATATTCTCGAGTGCAAACACGAGCTGATACGATCCAAACAAGCTCCAACTTTCTCCATGACTTGAACACACCATGGATGTTCTTCAAAGCTGTTTCTAAGGGAGTTCTTCATTACCCTATCTTATACTATATCATTTATACATTCTATTCTATCATAAGCATGCATTCACATGTTAGTATAAATTATCATATTATTATCCTATGCTTATTTGATCATGTTTTTCATATTATTCAAATATATGTTATGATTACATATCATTTCTTAGGATATTATTATTACATGTTTCCATTTATCATTTATGAATACCATATTATATGATATTCATGCATAATTGATGCACAATGTTATTTCAAGTATGTTAAGTATGTTATATTAGTCTTGCATTCATTTAAGCATGATTCAATTCATTCGTGAAATGGCAGAATGCTAAATCATTCATTTGTTAGCTCACGTGCATTCATTCTAGCTCCTAGGCCTTATACATTAGCTTACATATGTTATATCATTATGTACTTAGCTCATGACATGCATTCATAGCTCATATCACTCAAACACCTCACGGCAGCATGCATTTTACCTTAAATGAGCTCACACATTGCTTATTTTATTTGTTTGGTGATTCCTATAGGTGAAACACAAAACAAGGCATATTATGGTAGCTTGGCTAGCTAAAAGGACAAGCACAACAGCTCACACTAGCTCATGAACATTATGGCAGCTCATTTCATCACATAAGGAGCTTAAACTTAGCTGGAGGAGCTAGCATGTAGCTGAACTTAGCTGGAGGAGAGCTTTGGACCAAATTACTGAAAAGTGGACTAGAGGTAGCTGGAAGTAGCTGGGAGAGTAGCTGAGGAGTTGAGAAGACCAAAGCTAACTAGCTTGAGTTCATCAAGCTATAACTCACCTAGTTAGCTACCAAGACACTCACCTAGCTTACCTTGAAGCTAGTTCATCTCTAGGCTGCCCAATGGATGCCATGTCACCTAGATGCATGTTGGAAGCTAATTCACGCCTAATTGTTGCCTATCTTTATTCCATGGACTTCAAGACATCATCCTATGGTTGCAACCTCATCAAAGCATAACAAGAAGACCCATGTGCATTCATGTAGGCTGCCTTGTGCATCATTCAAGCATGTGCACACCATGTGACATGAAATTGGCGCCAAAACACCAAGGGGTGCTTGCTGTTCGGCCAAAGACTCTTTCCTCTTCATTTTGGCGCCCAAATAACTTCTAAATGCTTTCAAAATATCCTTAGGGCCGAACCAACACATAACCATTCGGCCAAGAGCATGTATTTGCATTAAGTCATGTATTTTCACACAAAAATCATGTCATTTTAGGAAGGCACAAGGGCTGGCCGAACCAACATGTATCTATTCGGCCAAATCCCTTCAAAAACTATAAATAGGCTTTCCTATTTCATTTGTAAAACAGACCTTTTATTCAATTAAAGTGAGATTATTCTCTTCTTAAGTCCTGGTGACTTTTTATCGACTTATCAAGTATTTTATACTTGTGGCGTCAACCCCTTCCTTTCATCTTGATACTTCTGGTTCCTAGTTCATATAACTAGTGGGTCAAAGTACTTAATACCACCCCTTGAAGAAGCAATATAAAGATTGGGTCTCTGCTCTCTATAGCATTGGTTCTTCTTTGAGATTTCTTCAAGATACTATCCTCACAACCATCCCTTTATTTCATCTCCATAACCATAGCCTTATCAACTATCTTCCGCTTCCATTACTCATTATTTAATAGCCTACCATTTCACCCCTACGTCTACCACCCTTAACCATTCTATTTTGAGCCATTCACTTTGCAGGTTGTTTTGCTTCCTTCCTAGATCCACAATCATTTGAAAAGGTACAAGTACCTTACATCAAGTGGTATCAGAGCTTTGGTGGAAGAAGCAACGTGCAACAACAACAAAAAGAAAAATACAAAAAGAAGTGCAAAAGTGAAGTGCAAAGTCAAAGAAAAAGAAAAAAAAAATCAGCAAAGAAAATTGAAGGACTCAAAAGTCAAAGCACTCAAAAAAGAAGAAAAAGCAAAGAAAAGAAAGAAAAGTTGGAAGCACTCATCAACAATTCTCATCACCAAGCATTTTCAAGTAAGCCTTTAAAATTGATTGTGGTGATAGAAGGTTGTGAAGTGACTTGTGTAAGTAACCCTTTTCATTCTTTTCTTTCTAATTTCTAAGCCACCTTTTCAATTATATTTGTTTTCCATTCCTACTAACCATTTGCAGCCGACGCCAAACAAGTGAAATTACTCGATATAGTCTTGAGTAAAAGTTCACTAGAACTTGAGACAATAGATTCGAGAGGAAAAAGGCTGGAGCATGTGTGAGATCAGAAGAGGACAAGTAAAAGCCATTAAAGTCCTAGAGTACAAACACGAGTGGATTGAGTGACATCAAGTTTTCTTGGAGTGACTCGTGAGGCTTTGTGAGAGTATACTCTGGTAAGGTCCTTTTACACATTTTCCATTTTTTTTATTTCACTAACAAAATTTTAATTTCTTCCATGGAGTATGAACAACAAAGAGTGAATGCATTTCATACTCGTTGCCATGTAAGCAATGGTAAAGTATGTCTTGTAACCATTGATAGTGGAAGTTGTGCAAATCTAGCTAGCACATATACGATAGAGAAGTTGGGACTTGCAACATTTAAACATCCCAAGCCATATGTTTTGCAAGGATTTAACGAAGATGAAGAGTTAAAAGTCATAGAGCAAGTACTTGTACCATTCTCAATTGGAAAATATGAAGATGAGGTCTTGTGCGATGTTGTCTCCATGAGTTCGAGCCACCTTCTTTTTGGTCGACCTTGGCAGTTTGATAAACGAGCACATAATTGCTTCACCAATCGCTTTTCATTCATCCATAATGAAAAGAAGATTACATTGGTGCCAATGATGCCAAATCTAGTGCATGAAGACCAAACTCAACTTAAATCTCGAATAGAAGAATGGCAGAAAACTAAAGCCATGAAGAAAGCTGAAAAAGAAGTCTTGCAAGAGCAACAAGTTCAACAACCGAAAAATCAGATTGATATGACAAAAGTTGGAATTGATGAGTGTAGAGAAGAGAAGCAAAGTGAAGAACATATTTTAACCAACTTTTCTCTTCCATCTATTCTTCCTATTGTTTTGCAGGACAATTCAAGAGATGTATCTTTTAGGGAGGATGAATCCAGGATCATGAATTATGGAGGACTAAAGGATGTGACCTTTGAAGAACCAATAGGCGTGACTCTTTGTGATTCACAAGACATGTCTATTGATGTTTTGAGGGTTATACCATTGAATTTCCAATTAAAGGTGTCACTTGAAGTGCTAAGAAATGGAATCATTGACATCCCAAGTGCAATGCCAATTATTAGGAGAATTCAGCGACCAGCTCCAATTAAACATCCACCATGGTTTGCTAACTCTACTCATTTTGTTATTAGATTTTCATTTACTAATTTTGATTTCTTTCGTAGCAATTGGATTCGTATAAGTGGTGTTGTCCAAGTAATATATGATGATAAGATCATTTTTCATTTTGAATTTGATTGGTGCATCAAATATGTCCACTTCAATGGAGATCAAAGGATAGATGATTCAAGGAGACATGGAGTTACCAGATTCGAAGCCAAGAGGTTAAACATGTTGTGCAAATCATTTATTGGGGGAAAGCATGAGGAATCAATCTCTCCTACACTAAGAATGTCTTCAATAAGAAACTACTTCGATTTGAGGACAAATCGCTCTAAAGAAGGGGAGGATGATACGATCCAAACAAGCTCCAACTTTCTCCATGACTTGAACACACCATGGATGTTCTTCAAAGCTGTTTCTAAGGGAGTTCTTCATTACCCTATCTTATACTATATCATTTATACATTCTATTCTATCATAAGCATGCATTCACATGTTAGTATAAATTATCATATTATTATCCTATGCTTATTTGATCATGTTTTTCATATTATTCAAATATATGTTATGATTACATATCATTTCTTAGGATATTATTATTACATGTTTCCATTTATCATTTATGAATACCATATTATATGATATTCATGCATAATTGATGCACAATGTTATTTCAAGTATGTTAAGTATGTTATATTAGTCTTGCATTCATTTAAGCATGATTCAATTCATTCGTGAAATGGCAGAATGCTTAATCATTCATTTGTTAGCTCACGTGCATTCATTCTAGCTCCTAGGCCTTATACATTAGCTTACATATGTTATATCATTATGTACTTAGCTCATGACATGCATTCATAGCTCATATCACTCAAACACCTCACGGCAGCATGCATTTTACCTTAAATGAGCTCACACATTGCTTATTTTATTTGTTTGGTGATTCCTATAGGTGAAACACAAAACAAGGCATATTATGGTAGCTTGGCTAGCTAAAAGGACAAGCACAACAGCTCACACTAGCTCATGAACATTATGGCAGCTCATTTCATCACATAAGGAGCTTAAACTTAGCTGGAGGAGCTAGCATGTAGCTGAACTTAGCTGGAGGAGAGCTTTGGACCAAATTACTGAAAAGTGGACTAGAGGTAGCTGGAAGTAGCTGGGAGAGTAGCTGAGGAGTTGAGAAGACCAAAGCTAACTAGCTTGAGTTCATCAAGCTATAACTCACCTAGTTAGCTACCAAGACACTCACCTAGCTTACCTTGAAGCTAGTTCATCTCTAGGCTGCCCAATGGATGCCATGTCACCTAGATGCATGTTGGAAGCTAATTCACGCCTAATTGTTGCCTATCTTTATTCCATGGACTTCAAGACATCATCCTATGGTTGCAACCTCATCAAAGCATAACAAGAAGACCCATGTGCATTCATGTAGGCTGCCATGTGCATCATTCAAGCATGTGCACACCATGTGACATGAAATTGGCGCCAAAACACCAAGGGGTGCTTGCTGTTCGGCCAAAGACTCTTTCCTCTTCATTTTGGCGCCCAAATAACTTCCAAATGCTTTCAAAATATCATTAGGGCCGAACCAACACATAACCATTCGGCCAAGAGCATGTATTTGCATTAAGTCATGTATTTTCACACAAAAATCATGTCATTTTAGGAAGGCACAAGGGCTGGCCGAACCAACATGTATCTATTCGGCCAAATCCCTTCAAAAACTATAAATAGGCTTTCCTATTTCATTTGTAAAACAGACCTTTTATTCAATTAAAGTGAGATTATTCTCTTCTTAAGTCCTGGTGACTTTTTATCGACTTATCAAGTATTTTATACTTGTGGCGTCAACCCCTTCCTTTCATCTTGATACTTCTGGTTCCTAGTTCATATAACTAGTGGGTCAAAGTACTTAATACCACCCCTTGAAGAAGCAATATAAAGATTGGGTCTCTGCTCTCTATAGCATTGGTTCTTCTTTGAGATTTCTTCAAGATACTATCCTCACAACCATCCCTTTATTTCATCTCCATAACCATAGCCTTATCAACTATCTTCCGCTTCCATTACTCATTATTTAATAGCCTACCATTTCACCCCTACGTCTACCACCCTTAACCATTCTATTTTGAGCCATTCACTTTGCAGGTTGTTTTGCTTCCTTCCTAGATCCACAATCATTTGAAAAGGTACAAGTACCTTACATCACGAGCGTTGAGTGGAGCATCATCATTTTTTTTGAGTGATCGTGAGGATTTGTTAGTGATTATTTGTAAGGTCCTTTCATCTTATTCAACTATTAATTTTTCACTAACAATTCTCTCATCTTTCGAATGGAATACGAACAGCAAAGGAGGAATCCATTTCATACTCGTTTTCATGCGAATGATAAAGTATGCCTTGTAGCCATTGATGGTGGTAGTTGTGCAAATCTTGCAAGCACAAACATGGTTGAGAAGTTGGGGCTTATAACATTCAAACATCCCAGTCCATATGTTTTGCAAGGATTAAATGAAGATGAAGAGTTAGAAGTCATAGAGCAAGTACTTGTGTCATTTTCAATTGGGAGATATGAAGATGAAGTCTTGTGTGATGTTGTTTCTATGAATTGGCTTGGTGATGAGAATTGTTGATGAGTGCTTCAACTTTCTTTCTTTCATTTCTTTGCTTTTCTTCCTTTTTGAATGTTGGAATTTTTTTTCTTTTGGAGTGCTTTGTTTTTCTTTGCTGGATTTTTCTTGATTTCTTTCACTTTGCACTTCACTTGCACTTTTTTTTGTATTTTTCTTTTTCACCAACCTTGATACTTGTTCATCTCTAGGCTTCCCAATGGATGCCATGTCATCTATATACACGTTGGAACCTAATTCACATCTAGTTGTTGTCTATCTTCATTCCATGGACTTCAAGACATCATCCTATGGTTGCAACCTCATCAAAGCATAGCAAGAAGACCCATGTACAATCATGTAGGCTTCCATGTGCATCATTCAATCATGTGCACTTCATGTGACATCAAATTAGTGCCAAAACACCAAGGGATGCTTCCTATTCGGCCAAAGACTCTTTCCTCTTCATTTTGGCACCCAAATAACTTCCAAATGCATTCAAATCATCCTTAGGGCCGAACCAACACATAACCATTCGGCCAAGAGCATGTATTTTCATTAAAGTCTTGTTTTTCATTAAAAATCATGTCATTTTAGGAAGGTACAAGGGCTGGCCGAACCAACATGTACCTATTCGGCCAAGTCCCTTCAAAAACTATAAATATGTCATTATATTTCATTTGTAATCAGACCATTTTAATTAATATAAGTGAGATTATTCTCTTCCTTAAGTCCTGGTGACTTTCATCGACTTATCAAGTATTTTATACTTGTGGCGTCAACCCTTTCCTTTTCATCTTGATACTTCTGGTTCCTAGTTCATATAACTAGTGGGTTAAAGTAATTAACACCACCCCTTGTAGAAGCAATATAAAGTCTACATCTTTGCTCTCTATAGCATTGGTTCTTCTTTGAGACTTCTTCAAGATACTATCCTCACTTCCATCCCCTTTGTTCCATCGCTTCCATCTCTCATTTTAAAAAGCCCACCCATTCACCATATGTCTACCACCCTTAACCCTCTCTTTTGAGCCATTCACTTGTGCATATTGTTTACTTCCTTCCTAGATCCACAATCAATTGTTAAGGCATCAGAAGAGCCTTACATCACTGTTTCTCTTCTCAATACTCATCCTTTTCAAATTTACCACTTTCAATTTGCTCCACTACTTGCAAAACATTCTTTTCAACTCCAACAGATTCATTTCGAATTGTTCTTGTCTCCTCAAAACGTTCTTCTTCAAAGCTTCTTTTTATGGTCTTCATTTTCTCCCATTCTTCTATGTGTGACTTAAGTGTCACTTGGCATTCATGAACTTGGCTGGGAAGCAAGGGCACCAATATAATTTTCTTTCCTTGATGTTGGAAAGAGTACTTGTGATACATGCATCACAAGGTTCACATCAAAGGAAGAAGTAATAACTCTTTCAAATGATCCACTCGTCCAAGCATTGGAAAACAAGATAAGAATAGAAGCAGATTTACGACGACTTTTTTAATGGGATCCTGATCTTATTTAGTCAAGATGTCTTCTAGAGATACGACCGTATGTCTCTTATCTTTCCAACAGTTCTTGAATCGCATCAATCCAATATCGGTAACTCAAGATATGGTTATTTTACTGAAGACGGTGCATGCAGAAAATCCTATACGGGATTAATACGGGATTTTGTAAATATTACGAATTTTCAATATTTTTATTGATTATTTGTAATATAACTTAATATAGGATGATGCATTATCTTTTAGGATTAGATTTATTATTTTATTAGGAATTAAGGTTGGGTTAAAAATATTATCTTTAGTTATTATTATTTTATTAGGAATTAGAGTTAAGATATGTTTAGTTTATTATTATTTTATTCATTAGTTATTTAGGACCTTTAGAACTCAGCCCCAATATAAAGGAGGCTTCATTAAACTTTTTAAGGGAAGATTTCTTTGATTAATAATACAACGAGAGTTCGCTTTTGCAAGTGCTGATTGCCTTGTGCCTTCGAAGCTTCTTTTCCTCGAGTTCTTTCAAGTTCTTGTGAGGGAGATTAATCTTCACACTCCAATTTTCCTTTTCATCGCGACTAGGAGGGTTGGTTAGAGCCATATTATCGTGTTTGCCTTTTCATTGCGACTAGGAGGGCTCGATAGGACATTATCCATCGATTTTCCATATATCCATCCACGTCATCAATCATCTTTACCGTTCACCTTCATAAGGGAGATCTTTTGATTTCTTGGTTATCTTATTTTATTTGCAATTCCTCTATATTTTCTTTATCTTGTTTTAATCTTATTTTTTATCTTGTTTCCAGCACCAAAAAGAAACCCTAAAGAACCTTATCTATTGTCGCCACCTTCCCCATTCATCCCTTATTGTTCTTCATCGAGTCTAGATCTTTTCTAGGTTTGATTCTTCAACAAGAGCAACGTTCATCAACCCGCCACCGCTTCCCTATCAATTGATATCATATTTGGGCCGATTCTTGGAAAGAAGCAGGCAATATTGTTTGTTCTTGTACACAACACCGTCAAGGTACCCCAACGGAGCTAGTTCAGAGAAGATTCATCGTTTCAGGTTATTTTATTTAATTTTAATTTAGATTCAAATCCTTCTTGTTAGTTTGCTATTTTTTAAAAACAAAAAAAGGCAAAAAAAAAAACAAAAAAAAACAAAGAAACAAAAAAAGCCAAAATTTCAAAAAAAATTGCAAACGAAGGTATTTAGAGCTGATTTTCTCCATATATCATAGTAGTTTTAAGTTTAATCTTCAGTCCAAAATTCACTTCGATCAGAGTTCATTAGATCCTTCAAATACATCATTCAGGTTTTATCGGCAGATTCGGTCTAGAATATTGTCGAATTTATTGAAAATTCTACAGGAGGTATTTTGTGGTGAAAATATCTAGATTGAAACTCCATATATTGGAGATCATTCACATAAAAAATAAGAATTTTTGGAGATCAAGAACAACTTAGAACAAAGCGATAAAAAAAATAGATTGTTTGAGGACTCACTGTTCAACAGAGTCTACTGGATACTACTGAGGTATTTGGTTCTGAAATTTTACAGGTGGTTTTTTGACGCATCGAAAGACATTCAAGAATTTTTCCATAATTTTTGGATACCGGTAACCCCCTAAAAAACGTTGCTCAAGTTGATCCAACGTTTTCTAGGTTTTCTGGTTTGGTCCTTTTTTTTCTTTGACTCTTAGTGCTTTAGGTTCTTTTGTTTTTCCCTGGTATTGTTCTTTTGTATTATCTAACACATTATATTCCTTGTTTTAGTAGGACTAAAGAGTTTGCATACTTCTTCCTTCTTTGTATTCTCGTTCTCTTGGAGTCTAACCTTTGTTTGGCCTCTTAGAGCTTTTAGGTTTTTCTTATCGCCTTTGCTAGTAATCAAACTCCGATACGAACTGTGAAAGACTACTTGGTAAAGTGAGTTTTAAAGAGTACAAGATCGGCTTACTTTTGCCTCTCTTTGTGTTACTTTATTGGAGTGACTTGTGAGGTTTCTTGCTTTGTTGAATTTTCTTTCTTTTATTTTTATTTTACTTTAAAATTTTCTTTCGAGTGTTATGATTTCAGGATGTGTGATAATAACAACAAGACACTTACGGCTATCTTAGCCGTACTTGCACGACTCACGACTCAAGTTGAAAGATTTGATGAACTTACCAATATCATGAGAGAACGACAAGAACCACAACTGGATCTACCAAACCAGAATCCAAGACTAAACAATGCTGAACTTTTGGTACCCAGGCAAGAACAACCACGTTTCCAAGCACCCGAACTCTTTGCAAAACCAAAGTTCATGATCCCGTATTTCAAAGGAGACAACGATCCGGACAGGTACATTGATTGGGAAGGAAAAGTTGATCTCATATTTGCATACCATGACTACCCCCAATCTAAACAAGTTCCCCTCATCACCATGCAATTCGAAGGATATGCTCAAACTTGGTGGATGCAAACAAGGAAAAAGATCCAGAATTTCCAAATTCCAACAATCACTTCTTGGACCGACCTCAAACAAACCATGAGGAAGTGATTCCTACCGACACATTATACACGAGAAGTTAAACTACGACTACACCGACTTCGACAAGGTAGAAGTTCAGTTGAAGACTACTACAAGGAGATGCAGTCCTTACTCAATAGGGCTAACATAACCGAAAAAGAAGAGGTCACCGTGTCAAGATTCATCGTCGGCTTGAACTCAAACATCACTGATCTTCTTTACCTCCATGGGTATGAAAACCTTAAAGATACACTAAAGAAAGCAATGACAATCGAAATAAAAATCCAAAGGAGATTCCGAGAACATTACCAAGGTACTCCATCCTCTTACCAAGGTACTTCATTCTCTTACCAAGGTAATCCTTCAAATCCTTCCTCATATTCTGCTCCATCTTCTCTGAAAAAACCAAGAGATGATAAACCTGACAAGGAGAAAGAATGACCAGCAAAGAATGACACACTTCCAGCCCCTAAAGATCAAATGATAATTTGTGAGGAGGTAGGGAAAGCAAAAAAAGAAAAAGATGAGAAAGAGGCAAAAGAAAAAGAGGTCACTAGTTACAAAAGCCAAAAGAATAATGACCCATGGGAGGTGAGTGAACCTAATTGTGAGAAGAAAAGAGTGACTCAAAATCTATGTGTGAGCACAAAAGAATTGAGAGAGAACCTTCTTTACAAACAGCCTTCCATCATTGTTCGCTTTAGAGAATCAATTGTTTCGATTTCTAACATTAACAAGGATTTGCCTAGTGTGTTTTCATCTTTGTTACAAGATTTTCAAGAAGAATTAGGTGATCCACCTGACGGATTACCACTGGAAAAAGGAAAACAACACCAAACCAATCTAATTCAAGGTTCCATCATACCTCGTCAAACATACAATCTCGAAGAAACCAAAGAGTTAAATTTGTTACAAAAAGGCTACATCCATGAAAGCCTTAGTCGTAACGTCATCTTAATGATGAAACATGACTTGAACAACTCCACATGCTTTATAGTTCATGCACAGGGAATCCATGTAAATGATGAGAAAGTAAAAGCAATACGAGATTGGCCCACACCATCTTCTATCGCCAAGAGTTGTCGAATAGTGCTATGTGACCCTCCTGACGGGTTACCACCTGAAAGCCCTAATCACTATGCTATATCAATGAAGAGTCATGATTTACGAGATTCCAAAGGTAAATATTTTATTACTCATTTTAATGATATTGTAACATACTTCTTCTCCTTCTTACAAGGTAAGGCTTGTGAAGTTGTCATCCATACTAAACACAACTCCTTTAAGTGCGTAACATACCGAGGTAAGCAAAACACAGTAGACGATACACTACTACGAAGGTATACTCTTACCTATCAAACTCATACTACTATTCCGAGAATTGAACATATCAAAGATTTATATCACGATAACTCGGATATTTTTTATATTTCTACCCATACTTTTAAAAGTGCTTTTAATGAGCTTTATCTTGTATATGAGTTTCCTTGCCAACTAAATAGGTTCTACAGTCCAAAAAGCTCCCCCAGGGATCATTAATTCATGAACCCCACTTAGGAGACTTAAGGGATTACTTTAACAAACCAGTTGACATGGTTTTTAAACACTCATTCTCGCCACACACAAATAAAACCATGGAGAAATTATCTAAAATAATCATACATAAAACCAACAGTGGCCAGCGCCATGTTGAATTTCAACCAAAACACCAGATTACAAGACTTGTATGCAAAAGAGGATTTCAAGACTTCAAGAAATCAGTTCCTACAAAGAAGAAACCTCGACTAAAATGCATAAAGACACATCACATTGATCGTGGTAAATGTTTCACAAGTTTTTCTTTCAACACATCTAAATCTCTTTCTTTTGGATTTTCAGATTCGAGGACGAATCCTTTTAAGGAGTGGGGGAATGATACATGCACCAGGGTCCATAATACATGCTTCTTTGGACTAATGTTTCTACTCGAACCTATTAGAAGAACAAAGTCTCAAAGATTCAAAGCATATCTATTCGGTAAGTATAATGTGAATGAATCATTAAACGATTCTAATGTTGCTCCCTTTAATGTTTCAGATTCGAGGTTGAATCTTTTTGAAGAAAGGGAGGATGATACATGCATCACAAGGTTCACATCAAAGGAATAAGTAATAACTCTTTCAAATGATCCACTCGTCCAAGCATTGGAAAAGAAGATCAGAATAGAAGCAGACTTACGACGACTTTTAATGGGATCCTGATCTTATTTAGTCAATATGTCTTCTGCAGATACGACCGTCTGTCTCTTATATTTCCAACGGTTCTTGAATCGCATCAATCCGATATCGGGAACTGAAGATATGGTTATTTTACTGAAGACGGTGCATGCAGAAAATCCTATACGGGATTAATACGGGATTTTGTAAATATTACGAATTTTTAATATTTTTATTGATTATTTGTAATATAACTTAATATAGGATGATGCATTATCTTTTAGGATTAGATTTATTATTTTATTAGGAATTAAGGTTGGGTTAAAAATATTATCTTTAGTTATTATTATTTTATTAGGAATTAGAGTTAAGATATGTTTAGTTTATTATTATTTTATTCATTAGTTATTTAGGACCTTTAGAACTCAGCCTCTATATAAAAGAGGCTTCATTAAACTTTTTAAGGGAAGATTTCTTTGATTAATAATACAACGAGAGTTCGTTTTTGCAAGTGTTGATTGCCTTATGCCTTCGAAGCTTCTTCTCCTCGAGTTCTTTCAAGTTCTTGTGAGGGAGATTAATCTTCACACTCCAATTTGCCTTTTCATCGCGACTAGGAGGGTTGGTTAGAGCCATATTATCGTGTTTGCCTTTTCATTGCGACTAGGAGGGCTCGATAGGACATAATCCATCGATTTTCCACATATCCATCCACGTCATCAATCATCTTTACCGTTCACCTTCATAAGGGAGATCTTTTGATTTCTTGGTTATCTTATTTTATTTGCAATTCCTCTATATTTTTTTATCTTGTTTTAATCTTATTTTTTATCTTGTTTCCAGCACCAAAAAGAAACCCTAAAGAACCTTATCTATTATCATCACCTTCCCCATTCATCCCTTATTATTCTTCATCGAGTCTAGATCTTTTCTAGGTTTGATTCTTCAACAAGAGCAACGTTCATCAACCCGCCACCGCTTCCCTATCAACTTGTTAGAAAATCCATCATGGGTAGCCTTCTTGTCAAACTACCAAGGACGTCCTAGTATAATGTGGCTTGCACTCATGGGCACCACGTCACAAAGGACTTCATCACTGTATCTTCCAATTGAGAAAGGTACAACAACTTATTTGGTTACCTTGGTTTCACCCACATCGTTGAGCCACTAAAGTTTGTACGGATGAGGATGCTTGGAAGTCTTGAGACCCAATTTTTCCACCATGTGAGTACTTGCTATGTTTGTACAACTTCCTCTATCAATGATCACCACACAAACTTTATCTCACACGTGACATCTTGTATGGAAGATATTCTATTTTTGTTCATCTTCTTGATTTTGAATGTTCAAAGTCCTTTGACTACAAATATGTTGGATGGAAGAGATATGTTAGCAAATAAGGAAAAACAATATGTATGTAGGACCTTACCAGAATATACTCTCACAAAGCCTCACGAGTCACTCCAAGGAAACTTGAATGTCACTCAATCCGCTCGTGTTTGCACTCTAGGACTTAATGGCTTTTACTTGTCCTCTTCTGATCTCACACACGTTCCATCCTTTTTCCTCTCGATTCTCTTGTCCCAAGTTCTAGAGAACTTTACTCAAACCGTATCAAGTAAATTTTACTTGTTGTGCGTCGGCTGCGAATGGGTTAGTAGGAATAGAAAAACAAATATAATGAAAGGGTGGCTTAGAAAATAGAAAGAAGAGAACAAAATGGGTTACTTACACAAGTCACTTCACAACCTTCTATCACCACAATCAATTTAAAAGGCTTACTTGAATGGCTTGGTGATGAGAATTGTTGATGAGTTCTTCAACTTTTTTTCTTTTCTTTGTTTTTTTTCTTCTTTTTGAGTGCTGGATTTTTCTTTCTTTTGGAGTGCTTCAATTTCTATTTTGATTTTTCTTAATTTCTTTGACTTTGAACTTCACTTGCACTTCTTTTGTATTTTTTTTTTGTTGCACGTTGCTTTCTTCCACCAAAGCTCTAATTACCGCTTGATGTAAGGTACTTGTACCTTAACAATTGATTATGGATCTAGGAATGAAGCAAAACAACCTGCACAAGTGAATAGCTCAAAAAGAGAGGGTTAAGGGTGGTAGACGTATGGTGAATAGGTGGGCTGTTTAAAATGAGAGATGGAAGCAGAAGATGGTTGATATGGTTATGGCTGATGAAACAAAGGGATGGTTGTGAGGATAATATCTTAAAGAAGACTCAAAGAAGAACTAATGCTATAGAGAGCAAAGACCCAAACTTTATATTACTTCTTCAAGGGGTGGTATTAAGTAATTTGACCCACTAGTTATATGAACTAGGAACCAGAAGTATCAAGGTGAAAAGGGGGTTGACACCACAAGTATAAATACTTGATAAGTCGATAAAAGTCACCAGGACATAAGGAAGAGAATAATCTCACTTATATTAATCAAAAGGTCTGATTACAAATGAAATATAATGGCCTATTTATAGTTTTTGAAGGGACTTGGTCGAATAGGTACATGTTGGTTCGGCCAGCCCTTGTACCTTCCTAAAATGACATGATTTTTAATGAAAAAACAAGACTTTAATGAAAATACATGCTCTTGGCCAAATGGTTATGTGTTGGTTCGGCCCTAAGGATGATTTGAATGCATTCGAAAGTTATTTGGGTGCCAAAATGAATAAGAAAGAGTCTTTGGCCAAATATCCCTTAGTGTTTTGGTGCCAATTTGATGTCACATGGAGTGTACATGCTTGAATGATGCACATAGAAGCCTACTTGAATGCACATGGGTCTTCTTGCAATGCTTTGGTGAGGTTGAAACTATAGGATGATGTCTTTAAGTCCATGGAATGGAGATAGGCAGCAACTAGGCATGACTTAGCTTCCAACGTGCATCTAGGTGACATGGCATATATTGGACAGCCTAGAGATGAACTAGCTTCAAGGTAAGCTAGATGAGTGTCTTGGTAGCTAACTAGGTGAGTTATAGCTTGATGAACTCAAGCTAGTTAGCTTTGGTCTTCTCAGCTCCTCAGCTACTCTCCGAGCTACATCCAGCTACCTCTAGTCCACTTTTTAGCAATTTGGTCCAAAGCTCTCCTCTAGCTAAGTTTAGTTACATGTTAGCTCCTCCAGCTAAGTTGAAGCTCCTTATGGGATAAAATGAGCTGCCATAATGTTCATGAGCTAGTGTGAGCTACTATGCTTGTCCTTTTAGCTAACGAAGCTACCATAATATGCCTTGCTTTGTGTTTTACCTATAGGAATAAACAAACAAACATATTTAAGCAATGTGTAAGCTCATTTAAGGTAAAATGCATGCTGCCGTGAGGTGTTTCAGTGATATAAGCTATGAATGCATGTCATGAGCTAAGTACATAATGATATAACATATGTAAGCTAATGTGTAAGACCTAGGAGCTAAAATAAATGCATATGAGCTAACAAATGAATGATTAAGCATGCTGCCATTTCATGAATGTAATGAAACTTGCTTAAATGGATGTAAGATTAATCTAACATACTTATAACATTGTGTATCAATCATAAAGATGTGGGTATATGTTGTATGCACGAATATCATATAACATGGTATTCATAAATGATAAATGGAAACATGTAATAATAACATCCTAAGAAATTATATGTAATCATAGCATATATTTGAATGATATGAAAGACATGATCAACTAAGCATAGGATGGAAATAATAATATGATAATTTATACTAACATGTGAATGCATGCTTATGATAGAATAGAATGTATAAATGATATAATATAAGATAGGGTAATGAAGAACTCCCTTACAAACAGTAATGAAAAAATCCATGGTGTGATCAAGTCATGGAGAAAGTTGGAGCTAGTTTGGATCGTATTAACCATTGTTCCAAGCGTGGGGTTAATCTTGTCTTTGGACTAGTTTTTCATGAAGAGCATCAAATTCTGTCCGAAACATTCTCATCATTTTTCCAACCAGTGCTTGCATTTGCAAGTTTGGTTGACCTGCATTTCCCTTTGGACTTTGAGACATGGTTAGTAGATAAATACAAAAAAGAAAACTTTACCATCATACTCACAAAGCCTCTCAAAATTCACTCCAAGAAATGATAAGATCACTCCACTCAACACTCGTGTTTACTCTCGGGAATATATCTTGGCTTTTAACAATTCCCCTTCTGATCTCACTCTCTCAATTTTCCTTTTTCCACTCAATTTCTCTTGCTAAGTCCTTTGAAGAACTTACTCAAGATTAGAACAAGTTAATTCTTTCCTTGTGTGCGTCGGCTGCAAATAGGTTATGATAGAAAGAATAGAAGAAATGAAAAAGGTATAAGAATTTTTTTAAGGTATTAAAAGAAAGAAATGGTTGAAGACAAGAAAAATGAAGGTATAGAAAAGGAATAGATGACTTACAATTCAAGAAACAACACTTACTGCAGCCTTTCTCAAGAAACAATAAGGTTATCTTCTCTTAGTGTAGTTTGGCCTCTTTGATGTACTTGCAATGGTAGAGCACTTTCCTTGGCTTTGCATTCTCTTTTTGAAATTATATTCTTTTCCTTTTATTATTTTATTATTTTCTTTCTTTTTTCTTCTTTTTGTCTTTTCTTTCTTTTGGTACTCCAATTTTGATGTAGGAGTATTTTTCTTTTGCTTTACATGCCAATGGCACTTTTATTGTCAATCCAACTATGCTCTGATTACCACTTAATGTAGGTAGATCTACACGCTTTAGTGAAGAGAGTAGACAACCTTATTGTGTCCCGATCTAGGATTGACAAGTACTGATGTCCTTGAATTATAAGCTTGGGCTGCAATATAGAAAATAAAGAAATATGATTAATGACAGAAGAATAAATGAAATAATAAGATAAGAAATGAATTTAAAGAAAAGGATTAGAGATGGCTGAAAAAAATATGAATTTGGTATGGTCTTGATGAAGGATGTTGATGATGGTTGATGATGAAATGGCAATGGTGGTGCTGTTTATCTCAAACACGCCAAAGGTGAAACAATGCTAAGGAGCACAATCCCGATCTTCACAAACTTGCTTGAGGGGTGGTGATAGTATCTTCAACCCACTATATATCAATATAGGAATTTTGGAATCAGGATGGAAGGTATGATGCCACAAGTATTTGAACTATACTTTCTTAATCGATAAAGTTCACAAAGAACTTTGAAGAGCAATTAACTCACAAGAGTAATTTTAATATATGAGGTGAGATACGTACAAATGATGGCAAGCCTGTCTATTTATAGGAAATGAGAGGACTTGGCCGAATGGTTACATATGTATTCGGTTGGTAAATAACTTTATATGGAAGTACATAATGCTTGAGAAGAATGGTTGAGTCCTTTGGCTTGGTGATGGTTCGGCTAACCCTTCATGAAGGGGCTTGATGGTTCGGCTAAGGATGGGGAGGCATCTCCCTTGGCCGAAGGTGCATGCTTGTTCATCTTGTCGCCATTTTTCTCTACTTGGCCAAATGGTGATGTGCCTCCTCATGTTTGGTGCCAAAGGCTCTCATGTGCATGGCATGTGTTGTGGCCGAATGGTTCGGCTAACCCTTCATGTGCATGTCTCATGGTGATTTAAGCCTCCAATGGTTGCAATTTCTTCACTAACGTGCTCTTACATGAAAATGCATCTTCATGGCCAGCATCATTCATGAAAGGTCACAATGTTTGGGAAAGGTAACCCTTCATGTTTGAGCTACTTTGGATGTGACTGAGCTGGAGGTGAGATGGCCATAGGTGACTTGTAGCATGGTGAACGCTATGGCAACTCCTTGTGAAAAGGTACATCTTGAGGTGGCAACTATTCACGAAAAGGTACGATTTCACAAATTTTGACTTAGGACATATTGGAAGTGTCCTAAGTGGTAATGATGATGGTGCAGCTCCCCAGCTGAAATGAGGTCATCTTGTAGCTCAAATCTTTAGCTCAATCCAGCTATGAGCTCACGACTTCCAAGCAACTTTTCACCAATTTGCTCCTTATGCTCTCCTAATCGTCCCCATGTAAATTTCCTTGCATGCTCCATTTAGCTCCAATGTAGCTCCAAGTGTTGGCCGAATATGCCTACATACATAATATAAGGAAATAAACTAAGTACATAAACTTATATAAGGTGTATAATATAAGAATGTGAACTATAATATATTATAATAACTTATATCTAACATATTAATGGATAAGTTATTATCATAATAACTATATATATATATATATATATATATATATATATATATATATGAAAATAACTATCTTATAACATATGAAATCAGCATCTGATGTAAGGCATTTGTACCTTAACAATTGATTGTGGATCTAGGAAGGAAGTAAAACAACCTGCACAACTGCATGGCTCAAAAAGAGAGGTTTAAGGGTGGTAGATGTATGGTGAATAGGTGGGCTGTTTAAAATGAGAGATGGAAATGGAAGATGGTTGATAAGACTATGGTTATGGCTTATGAAACAAAGGGATGGTAGTGAGGATAATATCTTGAAGAAGTCTCAAAGAAGAACCAATGCTATAGAGAGTAAAGACCCAGACTTTATATTGCTTCTTCAAGGGGTGGTATTAAGTACTTTGCCCACTAGTTATATGAACTAGGAACCAAAAGTATCAAGGTGAAAAGAAAGGGGTTGACGCCACAAGTATAAAATACTTGATAAGTCGATAAAAGTCACCAGGACTTAAGGAAGAGAATAATCTCACTTATATTAATCAAAAAGGTCTGATTACAAATGAAATATAATGGCCTATTTATAGTTTTTGAAGGGACTTGACCGAATAGATACATGTTGGTTCGGCCAGCCCTTGTACCTTCCTAAAATGACATGATTATTAATGAAAAAAACAAGACTTTAATGAAAATACATGCTCTTGGCCGAATGGTTATGTGTTGGTTCGACCCAAAGGATGATTTGAATGCATTTGGAAGTTATTCGGGCACCAAAATGAAGAGGAAAGAGTCTTTGGCTGAATAGGAAGCATCCCTTAGTGTTTTGGCACCAATTTGATGTCACATGAGTGCACATGCTTGAATGATGCACATGGCAGCCTACTTGATTGCACATGGGTGATCTAGGGAGCCTTGTGGTGTAGCCTTGTGCATAATTTGATGGCTGGTCATGTGCTCCATCTTGGGCGTGCATGTGTCTCCTCCTAGCTAGCTTGAATGTGGAGCTAGCTTAGCAAGAACGGGGCTGTTTGTGAACAAGCTTCCTAGCCGAATCCTTATGAGCTCCATAACACATGTTCAGCTACATTCAGCTACCTTTGACTTCATTTTTGACAACTCAGGTTCAAATAGTCCAACTAGCTGAGTTTAGCTAGCCTTGAGCTCCTCCAACTGAATTGAGCTTTCCTTAGTGTTCCATGAGATGTTTGTGAGCTGCTTTTGATGTCCAAATAATCCACCAAGCTACCCTAACGTGTTCCATGATCCAATGTACCTACATGTGCAAGGAAACAAGGTAAGTCCATGAGCTAAATACCTTGCTGTCATGCATGAATATGGTAATGTGAACTATGATTGAAGGTCATGAGCTAAATATATCATCTTATAATATGTATGAATTAATCCATAAATCCTAAGTGCTAAAATGAATGCTGCCCTGATGTATATATGATAATCATGCTTAATATGATTATAAGACTATCCTAACATGCTTAAATATCAATGTGCATATATGTTGTATGCATGAATATCATTTATCATGGTATTCATAATAAATGATAAATGGAAACATGTAATAATAATATCCTAAGAAATGATATGTAATCATAGCATATATATGAATGATTTAAAGGACATGATCAACTAGGTATAGGATGGAATTATTATGATAATTTATAATAACATGTGAATGCATGCTTATGATAGAATATAATGTATGAATGATATATTATAAGAGAGGGTAAGGAAGAACTCCCTTAGACACAACAATGAAACACATTCATGGTGTGATCAAGTCATGGAGAAAGTTAGAGCTTGTTTGGATCGTATCAGCATCTATAGGTATAAAGTCAGAAAGTTTCTTCCCTTGAAAGGTTGGAATAGCCATGGCAAAGATGATGTTGAATTGGATCACATCAACTAAGCTCTATATATCTTCCAAATGCTCCACTAAGTTGTATATGTATTCCAAGTGCTCCACCAAGCTGTCACAACGTACATCATGCTCCAATTTATGTTCTCACAAATGTGCTGATTCATTTTAATATTATTTTTTTCGTCCATGAATGCAAATCCCGTATTTATTTCCAGCCTGCACTGCCTTCTGTAATATGAGTATATCTTGAGCTCCCAATATCATATTGATACAATTCAAAGTACGTTGGAAAGATAAGAGACAAGGTATTAAATGTTAAGAAGCTTGATCACCCAAAGATGCTTGTAACATGTTCAAAAGTGGCGATCAATCTGACTGTCGTGCACTGTCCATTGGACTACCTTGAATGTACCTTGCACTAAAAACAAAATGTATATAAATTACAATGCTCAAGTTCATGAATAAATAATAAGTAACATTCTAATGTAACACATGATTCTATGTCTAATATAATAATGCAATTGATATGATAACATAAGTAAGGAATGTGTAACATATGCATGAAACAAGCTAATTAAAGATGTGACATGAATGAATGAATACATGCTGCCGTGATATGTAAATGTTCCTAAGAGCTAAAATGAATGCATATGAGCTAATAAAATAAATGATAAGTATGCTGCCATTATTTAATGAATGCAAAACTATTCTAACATGCTTAACATATTTAAATAACAATGTGCACCAAATAATATAAAGATGTGGTTGTATGCGTGAATATCATATAACATGGTAGTAAATGATAAATGGAAACATGTAATAATAGTATCCTAAGAAATGATATGTAATCATAGCATATATTTGAATGATATGAAAAACATGATGAACTAAACATAGGATGGTATGAATGATATGATAATTTACAATAACATGTGAATGCATGCTTCTGATAGAATAAATGTATAAATGTTATAATATAAGATAAGGTATGGAAAAACTCCCTTAGAAACAGAAATGAAAAACTTCCATGGTGTATTAAGTCATGGAGAAAATTGGAGTTAGACAGGATCACATCATCCTTCCTTCTTTTGGGCGATTTGCCCTCAAATCGAAAGGTAACTTCTGAAATAAATCACGTTGATAATGAGATGGAACAAACCATTTTCTCATGATTTGCTTCATTTCTGCCCACGTGTTCACTGGACCCTCACCGGTTCTTCGTCTACTGATCAACAACTGATCCCACCAAATGAGAACGTAATCAACAAACTCCATTGCTGCCAAACGAACCTTCTTTTGTCTCAAGTAATTATAACACTAGAACACATGCTCAGCTTTACTCTCCCATGCCAATTATGCATCAGGATCTGTTCGTCCCTAAAAAGATAGAATTAAAACTTTTATGTTAGCCAAATTATCATCAAATACCGCCCATGTCTCTGATTCAGCTCATCTTCATGTATTTCATCTATGGCCAGCTCATCTTCAGCTCATACACATGGGAAGGAGCTCAAATGATGAAAGGTTGCTTTCCATAAATATGACCTTTCATAATGATATGGTCACACCTACCCCAGATCCGGAAGTCATGCCACAAGGTCCCATTACTAGGTCAAGGGCCAAATAATTCAGGGAAGGTCTCCTAAGTGTCTTGAAGATTTTGATTCATTTGATAACTTAACACCCTCCTATGCTATGTTATATAATGTTTTAATAGTTAAAGAATAACTTAGTATGAACACAACAAGCACATTGATATTTAAGGATATTAGGATAGTTTTATAATCATATTAAACATGATTACCTTATATACATCAAGGCATCATCATTATATTCGTTTTATTAGATCATATGCATTCATATTAGCTCTTAAGCTTCATGCATTATCTTACACATATTATGAGATGATATATTTAGCTCATGACCTTCACTCATAGCTCACATTACCATATTCTTACATGGTAGCAAGGTATTTAGCTCATAACAACTCAATACCATGGACTTACCTTGTTTCCTTACACATAATGGTACATTGGAGTGTGATGCACGATGAGGTAGCTTGGTGGATGATTTGGACACCCTATACAGCTCACAAACAACTCACAAAGTACGAGGCAGCTCATGGAACACTAAGGAAAGCTCAATTCAGTTGAAGGTGCTCAAGGCTTGCTAAACTCAGCTAGTTGAACTATTTGGAGTTGAGTTGTCAAAAATGATTTCAATGGTAGTTGAATATAGCTGAACGTGCTGTGATGAAGCTCATAAAGATTCGGTTAGGAAGCTTGTTCACAAACAGCCCATGCTTGCAAGCTAGCTCCATACTCAAGCTAACTTAAAGGAATCACATGCATGCCCAAGAGGGAACACATGACCAGCCATCATCCCATGCATAAGGCTACACCACAAGGTTCCCTAGAACTCCCATGTGCCTTGCATATGACCAGCCCCCATGTGCCTTGCATGTGGGTTCATTTAGGCGCCAAGATGAAGAGCCATTTAACCATTCGGCAAAGCATCATCTTCTCTCCCATTTGGCACCAATTTAAAGGGATACAAGTGTTATTCAGCCAAGGGTCATTTCCCTCCATCAAGAGCCAAACCATCATCACTTTTAGCATTTAAATTATGTCTTTATAGGGATACACATGGGCTGGCCGAACCATTATGTCTCTTCGGCCATATCCCTCCATTTACTATAAATAGGAAAGCATATCTCAATTGTACTTAGACCATTTTTTATTAATATAAGTGAGATTATTCTATTCCTTAAGTCCTGGTAACTTTTATCGACTTATCAAGTATTTTTATACTTGTGGCGTCAACCCATTTCATTTCACCTTGATACTTTTGGTTCCTAGTTCATATAACTACTGGTTAAAGTACTTAATACCACCCCTTGAAGAAGTAATATAAAGTATGGGTCTTTGCTCTCTATAGCATTGGTTCTTCTTTGAGACTTCTTCAAGATACTATCCTCACTACCATCCCTTTGTTTCATAAGCCATAAACATAGCATTATCAACCATCTTCTGCTTCCATCTCTCATTTTAAACAGCCCACCTATTCACCATACATCTATCACCCTTAACCCTCTCTTTTTGAGCCATTCACTTATGCAGGTTGTTTTGCTTCCTTCCTAGATCCACAATTAATTGTTAAGGTATAAATGCCTTACATCAAGTGGCATTATAAGCCTTACATCAAGCGGTAATCAGAGCTTTGGTGGAAGAAAGCAACGTGCAACAACAACAAAAAGAAAAATACAAAAAGAAGTACAAAGTGAAGTGCCAAGTCAAAGAAATCAAGAAAAATTAGAAAACAAAGTGAAGCACTCAAAAGAAATAAAAATACAGCACTCAAAAAGAAGAAAAGCAAAGAAAAGAAAAGAAAGAAGTTGAAGCACTCATCAACAATTATCATCACGAAGCAATTCAAGTAAGCCGTTTAAATTGATTGTGGTGATAGAAGGTTGTGAAGTGACTTGTGTAAGTAACCCTTTTGTTCTCTTCATTCTATTTCTAAGCCACCCTTTCATTATATTTGTTTTCCCCTTCCTACTAACCCTTTTGTAGCCGACGCCAAACAAGTAAAATTTACTTGATACAGTCTTGAGTAAAGTTCTCTAGAACTTGAGACAAGAGAATCGAGAGGAAAAAGGCTGGAAAGTGTGTGAGATTAGAAGAGGACAAGTAAAAGCCATTAAAGTCCTAGAGTTGCAAACACGATCAGATTGAGTGACATTTAAGTTTCCTTGGAGTGACTCGTGAGGCTTTATGAGAGTATATTCTGGTAAGGTCCTACACACATTTCATTTTTCCTTATTTACTTACATGTCTCTTCCATCCAACATTTTTGTAGTCAAAAGGACTTTGAACATTCAAAGTCAAGAGGATGAACAAAGAGAGAACATCTTCCATACCAAATGTCACGTGGGAGATAAAATTTGCGTGGTGATCATTGATGGAGAAAGTTGTACAAACGTAGCAAGTACTCACATGGTGGAAAAGTTGGGTCTCCAGACTTCCAAGCATCATCATCCTTATAAAGTTCAATGGCTCAATGATGTGGGTGAAACCAAGGTAACCAAACAAGTTGTTTTACCTTTTTCAATTGGAAGATACCAAGATGAAGTCCTTTCTGACGTGGTGCCCATGAATGAAGCCACCTTATACTCGGGCATCCTTGGCAATATGATAAGAAGGCTACCCATGGCGGATTATTTAACAAATACTCTTTCCAGCATCAAGGGAGGAAAATCATATTAGCACCAATGCTTCCAAGCCAAGTTCATGAATGTCAAGTAACCCTCAAGTCATGCATATAAGAATGGGAGAAAGAAAAGATGGCCAAAGAAATTTATACTCTGAAAATGAGTGTATATGCCAGCAAAGGAGATGTTCGGAAACATTTATCGACTAAGAAGGCCCTACTTATACTTAAGTATAAGGAAAGTTTTCTACTTACTAACCCTCCTAAAGGCTTGCCTTCTTCTATTTCTAATCTTTTGCAGGAGTTTGAGGATATGTTCCCTGAAGAATTTACCGATGGATTGCCATCAATTAGAGGAATTGAACATCAAATTAATTTTATTCCTGGAGCCACTATCCCTAATAGACCAGCATACAAGAGTAATCCCGATGAAACAAAGGAATTACAAAGACAAATCAAAGAACTCCTAGACAAAGGTTACATTCAGGAAAGTTTAAGCCCTTGTGTTGTACCCGTTTTGTTGGCACCAAAAAAAGCTGGAACTTGGAGAATATACGTGGATTGTAGGGATGTGAACCAAATCACTATCAAATATAGACACCACATCCCTCGATTGGATGACATGCTTGATGAACTCAATGGAGCCAACATTTTCTCCAAAATTGACTTGAAAAGTGGTTACAACAACAACAACAACAACAACAAAACCCTATTCCCATATGTGATGGGGTAAGGGGGAGGTAGGGTAGTAGGCTGTCCCGCAATGCCAGGTTCAGAGCAGCTTCCGTGGAAGACCTCCGACAGTCAAAAAATTAAAAATAAAGATAAAATACAATGCATGTTTAAATAAATAAATAAAATACGTAGTTGGACAATCTTCATATGTAGTCTTCATATGCACGTTTGTAATGAGAAGTAATCCCTGCAAATACACCCCTGCGTAAAAATATCTGCGTAAATAAAGATGAACTCAGTGGAGCCAGCATCTTCTCCAAAATTGACTTGAAAAGTGGTTACCATCAGATTAAAATGAAGGAAGGTGATGAGTGGAAAACTGCATTCAAGAATAAACAAGGTTTGTATGAATGGTTAGTCATGCCTTTTGGCCTAACTAATGCCCCTAGTACCTCTATGCGTTTGATGAACCATGTCCTATGGCCTTACATTGGTAAGTTTTGTGTTGTTTATTTTGATGATATTTTGATATACAGTAAGTCTCTGAAAGATCATGTTGAACATTTACGTTCCATTCTTAGCACTTTGAGAGAAGAGCACTTATATGCTAATCTCAAGAAGTGTGCTTTTTGCACTAATCAAGTTACTTTCTTAGGCTTCATTGTAAGTTCACAGCGGTTGTCAGTGGATCCAGAAAAGATTAAGGCAATACAAGAATGGCCAAAGTCGGTCAATGTCAGCCAAGTTCGGAGTTTTCATGGATTAGCCAGTTTTTATAGAAGGTTTGTACCAAATTTCAGTTCTATTGCCGCCCCCTTAACAGGGATTATTAAGAAGAATTTGAACTTCTCTTGGGGCAAAGAACAAGATGAAGCATTCAACGAACTCAAGGGTTGTTTAACAAAGGCTCCACTATTAGCATTGCCGAACTTTGAGAAAACATTTGAAGTTGAATGTGATGCCTCTGGAATTGGGATTGGTGATGTTTTAAGTCAAGAAGGAAAGCCCATCGCCTACTTTAGTGAAAAACTAAATGGTGCAACTTTGAACTATCCAACATATGACAAAGAAATGTACGCACTCATTCGAACCTTGGAGACTTGGCAGCACTACTTATTGCCAAAAGAATTCGTGATCCACACTGACCATGAGGCGTTAAAGCATATCAAAGGACAAAACACACTCAACAGGAGACATGCCAAATGGGTCGAATTCCTTGAGTATTTTCCTTATGTCATACACTATAAGAAAGGAAAGGACAATATTGTGGCAGATGCTCTTTCACGCAGGAATGTCTTACTTAACTGATGTGATCCTGACTAGCACCATTTTTATCCATTAGTTTATCACATCATGGACGTTCTACCTTGTTTATTATAAGGGAGTTATTCCTTATTTTATAATATATTTACTCATTTATGCATACATTTTCATGTTAAATGTAAAGGATATGGCAATGCACCTGTTTTATCCAGTGGACAGATCATGTCACCCATATTGATCTCCATTTCTGGACATGTTCCAAGCATATTTGGGTGATAAAGTCTCTTAACATTTGTTTCACTATCTCTTATCTTTCCAACTCACTTTGAATCAATTCAATCTGATATGTAGAACTCGAGATATGGCTAAATTACTGAAGAGATTGTAGGCTGGAAATAAGTACGGGATTTGTAGCTATTCATCTCCTTCAATGGACTTATGCTTGAGAGGCCTTAACGGAGAACATGCCACATGTTAGGAAAGTCTAGTGGAGCACTTATAAGACACATCCAGCTCACAAACATGGCAGCAAGGTTTATTGGAGCATTACACGCAATTGGCAGCTTGTTGGAGCATTAAGGAAACATGACAACTCACCAACAACTCATGGCAGATTGTGGGGCAACTTGTGGAGGGAATTTCGGCTGGAAGTTCACAAATGACAACTCAACACCACCAGGCCTTTTTTTTTAAATATCTACTCAAATTAAGCTTGAAATGAAGACAATACACGCCCAAATTGCTGCTGCACATCCTACATGAAATTGCACTACAAAACAACCCATGTGCATGCCAACAAAGCAAGATGCTTGTCTCCACTTAGTAACAATTTGATGAATTCGGCCAAACACTTCTAAGTCCTATAAATAGGCTTTCATATTGCATTATAACGGAGCTCATTATGATGAATTAAGTGAGATTATTCTCTTGTTTAAGTCCTTGTGACTTTTTATCGACCAAACAAGTAACTTGTTACTTGTGGCGTCAATTCCTTTCATTATGATAATTCTGGTTCCTATTTCTATATAGATAGTGGGTCAAATTCCTTGGTACCACCCCTTAGAACGATTTGTAAGGCTGGGTCTTTTCTCTTTATAGCACTGGTTCTTCCTTGGTTATTCTAAGATACTATCCATTCCTTATTTACCATCCCTTATTGGAGCAATATAATGCCTGGGTCTCTGTTCTTTAACATTGGTTCTTCTTTGAGTCTTCCTTAAGATACTATCATATTTACCATTATATTATTTCGTTTCTATATCATAACCACAACCAAGACTTCCGCTACCATCTCTTAAACGACCATTTACCATCCCGTTTAGCATTTAATCTATATGTTTGTTACCTTTATCTTATGTAGGTTATTTTGCTTCCTTCCTAGATCAAAACAAATCAAAGGTACAATCTTGTCTTCCGAGGAATGCTAGGTTGGATCGTATCATATGGTATCAGAGCAAAGGTGAACTAAGTAAGAAATTTATCTTGAAAAAAAAAGAATTCCGAAATTAAAAAAAAAACAAATTTCAAAAATTAAAAAAAGAAAAGAAAAGAAAAGTGCTGGTCTTGAGATGAGGAGAAATGCTATGATGTTGTGTTCTTCAATATTGAAATGCTTTGAGCTTTGATTCAATCCAAAACACAACATCTTTGATTGTATTGGTGACAGTCTCGTTGTAAGCATTTCTTTGTAGTAAGTTTACTAATTATTTTCATATTCCTTTCTTATTTTCCTTTGAATTTTTAGCCTTCCTATCATTATTTTCCAGTTTCTTTTAATCTTTATTGTTTCCTATAGCCGACACACTTGACAGATTTTTGAAAGATCGAATTTAGTTCGTAAAAGAACTGACTACGGGGGAACGAGTGGAAAAGGCACATTGAGTGTGTGAGATCCGAAGGGGAGATAGAAAAGAGCCATTAAAAGTTTCTCCTGAGTGAAACACGAGTGTTGAGTGATTGAGTGTCAATTCTGATTTCTTTGGAGCGAAATTGTGAGAATATTTGTGTGTATATTGTAAGGACCTATATACATTAATTATTTTCTTTGTGCGTTGTTTTGTTTTATTTGATTAATATGGAAGGTTCTAGTGATAACCATCCGGGTGACCAACCGCCAAATTTGCAAATGCAAGCCATTACACGTGAGATACAAAGGAAGGAAAAAGGTAGCTTTTGAAGTAGGAGATTGGGTTTGGGTGCACTTCAGGAAGGAGAGGTTTCCAAATCAAAAAAGATCCAAATTATTACCTCGAGGAGATGGCCCATTCCAGATTGTGGAAAAGATCAATGACAATGCTTATAAACTAGAGTTGCCCGATGAGTTTGGTGGTGTTAGTGCTCCATTCAACATTGCAGACTTAACACCCTTTGAGAATGGAGACGATTTGAGAACAAATCGCTTTAAAGAAGGGGGGATGATGTGATCACACCCACATCAGATCCCGAAGTCATGCCACAGGGTCCCATTACCAGATCGAGGGCCAAATAATTCAGAGAAGTACTCCTAACTAAGTGTCTTGAAACTTTTGATTCATTTAATAACTTGACACCCTCCGACGTTAAGTTATATAATGTATTAACAGTTAATAACTTAGTATGAGCATTTCATGCATATAGTTATACTTGAATTGCATATTTTAATATTAAGCATGCATACATTCGTGGGGTTCATAACAGCATGTTCATCATTTGTTTTGCATAACAGCATATTTATCATTTATTTTGTTAAATTCACGTGCACTCACATTCACATAACAACATGTTCATCATTTGTTTTGCATAACAGAATGTTCATCATTTGTTTAGTTAATTCACGTGCACCCATATTCACTTTACAGCATGTTTTTCATTATCACTCATGTGCACTCATTTGAGTTTTAAGATTTAAATATTTTTAGTTATTATTTAATGCATTCATGGCTCAATATGGAACACACATACACGGCAGCAAGGTGAGTGATTCATTCCAGCACATTTCATTTAAATACTTGCTTATCATCTTATTTGCACATGTAGGCACGACAAAACAGCATGGACACATTGTTGGAATATTATAAAGAAGCACACCAATCAGTAGAGCATGGGACATGATGATATCAATCTGTTCAAACAGTTTTTGAGATTGTCGTACATGCTGGACAGTTTTGAGCACTTGGAAAACACACAGCTCACAAAAACATGGAAATAAAGTTATGGGGACATGATACACGTATGAAACAGCCTAGATAAGCATTATAGAGACATAAGCACGTCCTTGGATCAAGAAACACGTTGGAAGACACAAGACAGCAATTCCAGAATCCATAAGACACACCCATGCTGCACATTCCAGTTTTGTCTTCTTTTAATAAGCCCATACTTGATGACTAGATAACCACTCACAAATGTTGGATGAAGACCATTCACGTCAAAATGCTGGACATACTCAGCATTTAATTTGCACAATACTACAAACAAGCCATGTGCGTACAATCAAGCAAATAACGTGAAGCTCCATTGGAATATGTTATTTTGTGAGATTTAATAGCTGGCCAAAAACACCATGTGATATTCGGCTAAGTGTTTCAAACAGATTAAATAAGCCTTGTAATTTCATTTTGCATATCAGAATTTTATGAATTAAAACTATTGTGAGATTTTCTCTCAAATTGGTTCTTCTTAGAACTATCTTCTTGACATATCAAGTTTGATCTTATTGTGTCAATCCTTTGATACTTTGCGTTCTTAGATTGCTATCTAACGGGTCCAAGTCCTTGAGCATTGAACATATAAAGTTCGGGTTTATACTTGTTAGTATAGGTTCTTCCTTGTTCTTTGTTATTATCCAATTTCCAGCATCCTAAATTCCATTACCACATCTATCATTCAACCTTCCTTAATCAATTTCGTTCATAGCCATATCCATATAACACCACCATCTTCATTACTATCAAGTAATTTTGCTGTAGAGGAATTGCTTACTTCATTCTAGATCCGGTACAATCGAAGAGGTCCTCAATCGACGGGCTGACTCGTATCATATGGTAACCAGAGCCTTGATGGAAGAAGCAACGTGCAACATAAACAAAAACAAAAAAAATACACTAAAGAGAAGTCACCCTTCGATTTGAGGACAAATTGCCCAAAAGAATGGGAGAATGATGTGATCCTGACTAGCACCAGTTTTATCCATTAGTTTATCACATCATGGACGTTCTACCTTTTTGATTATAAGGGAGTTCTTCCTTATTTTATAATATATTTACTCATTTATGCATACATTTTCATGTTAAATGTAAAGGATATGGCAGTGCACCTTTTTTATCCAGTGGACAGATCACGTCACCCATATTGATCGCCATTTCTGGACATGTTCCAAGCATATTTGGGTGATAAAGTCTCTTAACATTTGTTTCAATATCTCTTAGCTTTCTAAATCACTTTGAATCAAATCAATCTGATATGTGGAGCTCGATATATGGCCAAATTACTGAAGACATTGCAGGCTGGAAATAAGTACGGGATTTGTAGCTATTCATCTCCTTCAATGGAATTATGCTTGAGAGGCCTTAACGGAGAACTTGCCACATGTTAGGACAGTCTAGTGGAGCACTTAGAAGACACATCCAGCTCACAAACATGGCAGCAAGGTTTATTGGAGCATTACACACAATTGGCAGCTTGTTGGAGCATTAAGGAAACATGACAACTCATGGCAGATTGTGGGGCAGCTTGTGGAGGGAATTTCGGTTGGAAGTTCACAAATGACAACTCAACACCACCAGCCCTTGTTTTTTTAATTATCTACTCAAATTAAACTTGAAATGAAGACAATTCATTCCCAAATTGCTGCTACACATCCTACACGAAATTGCACTTCAAAACAGCCCATGTGCATGCCAACAAAGCAAGATGCTTGTCTCCACTTAGCAACAATTTGAAGAATTCGGCCAAACACTTCTAAGTCCTATAAATAGGCTTTCATATTGTATTATAACAGAGCTCATTATGATGAATTAAGTGAGATTATTCTATTGTTTAAGTCCTTGTGACTTTTTATTGACCAAACAAGTAACTTGTTACTTGTGGCGTCAATTCCTTTCATTATGATAATTCTGGTTCCTATTTCTATATAGATAGTGGGTCAAATTCCTTGTTACCACCCCTTAGAATGATTTGTAAGGCTGGGTCTTTGCTCTTTATAGCACTGGTTCTTCCTTGGTTATTCTAAGATACTATCCATTCCTTATTTACCATCCCTTATTGGAGCAATATAAAGTCTGGTTCTTTGTTCTTTAACATTGGTTCTTCTTTGAGTCTTCCTTAAGATACTATCATATTTACCATTCTGTTATTTCGTTTTTTCATTTCTATATCATAACCACAACCAAGTCTTCCGCTACCATCTCTTAAATGACCATTTTCCATCCCGTTTACCATTTAATCTATCTATTTGTTACCTTTATCTTATGCATGTTGTTTTGCTTTCTTCCTAGATCGAAACAAATCAAAGGTACAACCTTGTCTTCCGAGGAATGCTAGGTTGGATCGTATCATTAACACTTTGGATTCTAAACTTCTTGGGTTTTCAATCATTAAGGAACATTATGCTACTGATTTGGACTTTGGAGAAAGGTATAAGTTATGTGAAACAGGTGCTCATGATAAATATTATCGGCATGACAGATATCTTTTCAAAGAGGGACGACTATGTATTCCACAAGGTTCCATAAGAGATGTGCTAACCAAAAAAGCGCATGAATGAGGACTTATGAGACACTTTGGTGTTGAAAAGACACTTAGCATTTTGAAGGAACACCTCTTTTGGCCAAAGATGAAAAGGTATGTTGAAAAGGTATGTGAAAGGTGTTTAGTATGTAAAAGGGAAAAATCAAGAGTCATGCCTTATGGATTATACATGCCCTTGCCGATACCAACCATGCCATGGATAGATATCTCAATGGACTTTGTTTTGGGATTACCAAAAACAAGGAGTGGAAAGTGATGTGAGTACACCAACGCCACCTTCAAAGGATATGGAAGTAATGCCACAAGGACCAATAACTCGATCAAGAGCCAAACTTTTCAGGGAAGCTCTTACTACCAAATGCATTAAAACCTTTGAATCATTTAGAAATGCATCCCCAAACAATAGATTATATAATATGTTTTATGTTGACATATAATATAATCTATGAACCACATATTTATATCTTATATTACTTAGCTTATAAATGTTTTCTTTTGTAGGTACATGTTCGGCCACATCATGGGAGCTGACTTAAAGCTATAATTGGAGTTAATAAGCTAGGAAATCTTACATAGGATGACTCGGGAGATCATGAAGAACAAACGGTGAAAAGTTGTTAGCTGACCCCCGAGCTCATAGCTCACTTGAGCTGGACTTTTGAGCTAGCTAGAGACTTCATTTCAGCTGGAGAGTTGCACCATCATCTTCACCACACAGAGCACTACATAGGATGACTCGGGAGATCATGAATAACAAACGGTGAAAAGTTGTTAGCTGACCCCCGAGCTCATAGCTCACTTGAGCTGGACTTTTGAGCTAGCTAGAGACTTCATTTCAGCTGGAGAGTTGCACCATCATCTTCACCACAAAGAGCACTACAAATATGGTCTATGTTAATTTTTGTGGATTCGTACCTTTCTGTGAAGAGTTGCCATTCCGAGAAGTGCCTTTTCACAAGGAGCTGTCTTATGACTTGTACACATGTCCTTCATCTATGGCCAGATCAACTTCAGCTCAAACTCATGGGAAGTAGCTCAAATGATGAAAGGTTGTTTCACACAAATGTGACATTTCATAATTAGTTGCTGCCCCATTGATGCCATGTCACCTAGACACATGTTTGGTGCCAAGTCACGCCTAAGTTACTGTTCATCTTCACGCCATGGAGGAGTCCACGCCTTAAGCATTCTACACCATCCATGTGAGTGCCACATGACCAGCCACCCATGTGCTTTGCATGTGAATGAAATAGGCGCCAAAATGAAGAGGCTTCTCTCTATTCGGCCTAAACATCATCATGCTTCAAGTTGGCGCCAAGATGAAGAGATATGGGAACCATTCAGCCAAAGACATCTCCCCTCATCCAAGCATCATTTATTTTCGTTTTAAGACATGTACTTTTGCCGAAAAGGCATGTATTTATTCGGCCAAGCCTTTACAAATCTATAAATAGGCTTTGGCATTCATTTGTAAACTACACCCTTTGATAATATAAACTCTTTTTGAGATTATTCTCTCTTCAAGTTCCTTTTAGAACTATATCGATTAAGCAAGCCTTTTCTAAAGCTTGTGGCATCATTCCCTCATTGATACTTATGGTTCATAGTTCTTATAACTAGAGGGTCAAAGTCCTTTCTTACCATCCCTTGTAAGACTTATAAGAAACGGGTGTTTGCTCTTTATAGCATTGGTTCTTTCTTAGTTTTATAAGATACTATTTCCATCACCATAATCCATCTTCCATTATCACGCCTATATCATCACCATAGTCCATCACCATATCACGCCTATATCATAACCAAATTCTCAAATTTCCAATTCTTCATCTTTGAATTTTCCTTCATCATCAACAAGGCATTCATCCATCATCACCATTAGAGGCCGAATCCATCATCACTTGAAGGATCATTCTACAACACTTTCGCAATCCTTCTTTGATAACTATTGTATCCATTTCAATTCTTTCCATTTCTATTTCCTTTCTTTATTATTCATTTATTTAACCAATAATTCTTCCTTTGTGTAGATTGATTTCCAATTCAAGGTGTAGCATTTGGTGTCTTTCTTAGATCGGGAAACAACAAGGTTGCCAACTTCTCCATAATTGAAGAAGCCTGGTTAACCTTACATCAGAAAGGATTCAATATTTGTGGTGGTTGATCGATTTTCCAAAATGGCTTATTTTATACCATGTCACAAGACCATGATGTTATTCATGTTGCTAACTTATTCTTCCGAGAAGTGGTAAGGTTACATGGACTTCCTCGAACCATTGTGTCAAACAGAGATGTTAAATTCTTAAGCCATTTTTGGAGAATTTGTGGAGTAAAATTGGCACAAAACTACTATTCTCTACTACATACCATCCTTAAACAAATGGACAAACTGAAGTAGTTAATAGAGTTTTATCAACACTACTAAGATCCATCATCAAGAAGAACATCAAGACTTGGGAAGAATGCCTACCACACGTAGAGTTTGTATACAACCGAACCATTCAATCGGCAACAAAATATTCTCCATTTGAGGTAGTGTATGGTTTCAATCCTTTAACTCCTTTGGAGTTACTTCCTTTACCTTGTGATCAAATAGTAAACAAAGATGGAAAGAACAAGGCAGAATTTTTTAAAAGACTCCATCAACAAGTCAAGGACAACATTGAAAGGAGAACGAGATAATATGAACAGCAAGAAAACAAAGGAAGGAATAAGGTAACTTTTGACGTGGGAGATTGGGTTTGGGTACACTTTAAGGAAAGATTCCCAAACCAAAGGAAGTCTAAACTACTACCTCGAGGAGATGGCCCATTTCATATTATAGAAAAGATCAACGACAATGTCTATAAACTCGAATTGCCCAGTGAGTTTGGTGGCGTAAGTGCCTCATTCAACATCACCGACTTATCACCCTTTGAGGATAGACACGATTTGGGGACAAATCACTTAAAAGAAGGGGGATGATATGGTCACACCTACCCCAGATCCGGAAGTCATGCCACAAAGTCCCATTACTAGGTCAAGGGCCAAACAATTCAGGGAAGTTCCCCTAACTAGGTGTCTTGAAGCTTTTGATTCATTTGATAACTTAACACCCTCCTATGTTATGTTAGATAATGTTTTAATAGTTAAAGAATAACTTAGTATGAACACAACTTGCACATTGATATTTAAGCATATTAGGATAGTTTTATAATCATATTAAACATGATTACCATATATACATCAAGGCAGCATCATTATAATTCGTTTTATTAGATCATATGCATTCATATTAGCTCTTAAGCTTCATGCATTATCTTACACATATTATGAGATTATATATTTAGCTCATGACCTTCAATCATAGCTCACATTACCATATTCTTACATGACAGCAATGTATTTATCTCATAATAACTCTATACCATGGACTTACCTTGTTGCTTTGCACATATAGGTACATTGGAGTGTGATGCGCGATGTGGTAGCTTGGTGGATGATTTGGACATCCTATGCAGCTCACAAACAGCTCACAAAGTACGAGGCATCTCATTGAACACTAAGAAAAGCTCAATTCATCTGAAGGAGCTCAAGGCTAGCTAAACTCAGCTAGTTGAACTATTTGGAGCTGAGTTGTCAAAAATGATGTCAATGGTAGCTGAATATAGCTGAACGTGCTGTTATGAAGCTCATAAGGATTCGACTAGAAAGCTTGTTCACAAACAGCCTATGCTTGCTAGCTAGTTCCACACTCAAGCTAGCTTGAAGGAATCACATGCACGCCCAAGAGGGAACACATGACCAGCCATCATCCCATGCACAAGGCTACACCACAAGGTTCCCTATAACTCCCATGTGCCTTGCATATGACCAGCCCCCATGTGCCTTGCATGTTGGTTCATTTAGGCGCCAAGATGAAGAGCCATTTAACCATTTGGCCAAGCATCATATCCTCTCCTATTTGGCGCCAATTTAAAGGGATATAAGTGTTATTCGGCCAAGGATCATTTCCCTCCATCAAGGGCCAAATCATCATCTCTTTTAGCATTTAAATTATTTCTTTATAGGGAGATACATGGGCTGGCCGAACCATTATGATGTAAGGCGAATCTACACGCTTTGGGAGAAGAGAGTAGATAGCCTTATTGTGTCCCGATCTAGGATTAACAAGTACTGATGTCCTTGAATTATAAGCTTGGCTGCAATAAATATAAGAAAGAAATGATATTAATAATGGTCTTAAGAAATGAATAAATAATAAAGGAAATGAAATAGAAAGAAATGAAAGAGATGGCTGCAGAATTGATGGTCTTGATGGATGTTGATGATGGTTTTGTTGATGAAATGGAAATGGTAGTGATTTGTATCTCAAACACGCCAAAGATGAAACAATGCTAAAGAGCACAATCCCGATCTTCACAAACTTGCTTGAGGGGTGGTGATAGTGTCTTCAACCCACTAGATATTCATCTAGGAATTTAGGAATCAATTTGGAAGGAATGACGCCACAAGTATAGGAAATTATACTTTCTTAATCGATAAAGTTCACAAAGAACTTTGAAGAGAAATTAACTCACAAGAGTAATTTTTAATATATGAGATGAGATGGGTACAAATAAAGGCAAGTCACTCTATTTATAGGAAATGAGAGGGCTTGGTCGAATGGTTACAAGTTGTTTTGGCTAGATACATAACTTTATGAAGATACATAATGTTTTAAAATGAAAGATTAAGTCATTTGGGCTTGTGATGGTTCGGCTAACCCTTCATAAAGGGGCTTGATGATTCGGCTAAGGATGGGAAGACATCTCCCTTGGCCGAATGGGCATGCTTGTTCATCTTGGCGCCATTTTCAACCCTTGGCCGAATAGTGGTGTGTCTCTTCATGTTTGGCGCCAAAGGCTCTCATGTGCATGGCATGTGATGTGGCCGAATAGGCATGGATCCTTTAGATCATATCTCTTGGTGATTTAAGCTTCCAATTGGTGTGATCTCTTCATCCACGTGTTCCTTGTTGAAAAGGCAGCATCATTCATGAAAGGTCACAATGTTTGGAAAAGTAACCCTTCATGTTTGAGCTACTTTGGGCGTGAATGAGCTGGTGGTGAGCTGGCCTTAGATGACTTGTAACATGGTGAACGTTTGGGCAGCTCCTTGTGAAAAGGTACCTCTTGAGGTGGTAACTATTCACGAAAAGGTACGATTTCACAAATTTTGACTTAGGACATATTTGAAGTGTCCTAAGTGGTGATGATGATGGTGTAACTCCCCAGCTGAAATAAGGTCATCTTGTAGCTCAAATCTTCAGCTCAATCTAGCTATGAGCTCATGGCCTCTGGACAACTTTTCACCAATTGTTCCTTGTGCTCTCTTAATCGATCCCATGTAAGTTTCCTTGCTGTTACATGCTCCATTTAGCTCCAATGCAGCTCCCAAGTGTTGGCCGAATGTGCCTACATGCGTAACATAAGAAAATAAACTAAGTATATAAACTTGTATATTATAAAAATGTGACTATAGTATATGATAATAACTTGTATCTCATATATAAATGGATAACTTATTATCATAATAACTATAGGTATAATATATATATATGAAAATAACTATCTTATAACATATGAAATAAGTATCTATAGGTATAAAGATAGAAAGTTTCTTCCCTGGAGAGGTTGGAATAGCCATCGTAAATATGATGCTAAATTGGATCACATCATCCTCCCCTTCTTTTAATCAATTTGTCCTCAAATCGAATGATCGTCTTTTCCTAGTGTCATTCCATTCAATCTTTACAAAAAGGTTCATATCCGTTGAAAGACTGCTTTGGAAGTTCTTAACCTGAAAATAAAGAAAACTTTCATTAGTATGAATGTGATCAAACAAATTTAATGTTAAGAAATACTTCCTGAAAAATGTAGGTTCAAAGTTCATGTCTATTGAAGACATTTGGCTTTGAACGTTAGTGCCCTTTTGTATTCCAAAAATCATGCTCCTTTCCATAGATAGATGCATTGATTCATGAAAGGTGGTGACTCTTGGAATGGTGATGTCCTCATAAGTCACGCCCTTTGGATGAAAATTCTTTTCCCTTTGGGTTTCAATAGGCATGACTCTTGATTCTTGATGGATCACGTCCTTTGGATGAAGAGTTACCATTCTTTGCTCTTCAATAGTCGCACCTCTTGGCTCTTGAAAGGTCACGTCCTTTAATTTCCCAAATTGATGGATTTTGTCACTTGGATCATCTTGCAAATCAATGGAAATTCCTGGATTGTCAAAGTTAGAAAAATCTTCATTAACCTTGCGCCTCGTCAGTAAAAATCTTTGTAACAAGCACTTAGATGTATAAGCACTTGTTTTTGGAATGTTTTATTCCTGGATTAACTTCGATTTTCCTTTCCTCATGGCCTCAACACTTTGTTTCATCTTGATTTGCTCAACTTGGACTTGTTTAGGCGTCAAGGGTGTTAGGATGATCTTCTTTCCTCCATGGTTGAATGAATACTGATTGGTAAAATAATCATGAATGGTCCTCCTATCATATTGCCATGGTCTTCTAAGGAGTAAATGGCTAGCATGCATAGGAACAACATCGCACATAACCTCGTCCTTATACTTACCAATTGAAAAAGGAACCATCACCTGTTTGTTGATATTAAGTTCACCTCGTTCATTGAGCCATTGTAGTTTGTAGGGATTTGGATGTTTCAACATTTGCAATCCCAATTTCTCCACCATGATGGTACTGGCAACATTAGTACAACTCCCACTGTCTATAATCATGAAACACACCTTTTCATTTACATGGCATCGAGTATGAAAGATGTTTTCCCGTTGTGCATCATCTTCTACTACTTGGGCATTCAGACTTCTTTTAACCACTAAGGCTTCACCTTCCACCAGAGCACTAATTTCTGTTTCTTCCTCAACTTCTGTTAGTGGTGGTGGCGCTTCTTCTTCTTCATGGTCAGATTCGATCTCACCATTTCCAAGTAGTAACATGGTGTTTCTGTTGGGACATTGTGTGGATATATGTCCCCTCCCAAGACATTTAAAGCAACGGATGTCTCTTAATCGTTCAGGGATCTCTTTTCCTCGATTCTCCCTACCAATTTAGGAAGCATTTGATGATTTAACCTTCTCTTTGGTAGGAATAGGGGTAGACTTCCTCAAATTGTTGTTTGGACTCCATCTTGAAGATGTAGGCACTAAAGTACGAGAGATAGGTCTTCTCCGTAGTTGCCTTTCTATTTTCATAGCCATTTGCACCATTTCATCAAGTTCGATATAATGATACAATTCTAGTGTGTTGGCAATCTCAGGATTGAGTCCAGTTAGAAATCTAGCCATGGTTGCTTCACGATCCTCCTCAATATTAACTCGGATCATTGCCACTTCCATTTCTTTATAATAATCCTCCACACTCCGTTGGCCTTGCTTCAAATTCTGCAATTTCTGAAACATGTCTCGGTGATAATGAGTATGAATGAAACGTTTACGCATGATACCTTTCATTTCGAGCCATGTTGAAATTGGTTTCTCTCCATTCCTCCTCCGGGTAATAGTAAGTTGATCCCACCATATCAAAGCATAATCAACAAACTCCATAGCTGCCAATCTTACTTTATTGAGTTCGGAATAGTTATGGAAACTAAGCACATGTTCCACCTTGCTTTCCCATTCAAGATAGGCTTCTGGATCTCAATCTCTCAATAGCCTTTTTCCACTCAAGTTATGAAATGGTTGAAGACAAGGAAAATGAAAGGATAGAAAAGGAAGAGGTGACTTACAATTCAAGAAACAACACTTACTGCAACCTTTCTCAAGAAAACAATAAGGTTATCTTCTCTTAATGTAGATAGGCCTCTTTGATGTATTTGTAATGGCAGAGCACTTTCCTTGGCTAGCTTTCTCTTTTTGAACTTCTCTTTTTCTTTTCTTTTCTTCTTTTCTTCTTTTCTGATTTTCTCTCTCTTCTTTTTGTCTTTTCTTTCTTTTTGCACTCCAATTCTGATGAAGGAGTCTTTTTTTCTATTTTTCTTTTGCTTTGCACGCCAATGACACTTTTGTTATCAATCCAACTATGCTCTGATTACCACTTGATGTAAGGTGAATCTACACGCTTTGGGAGAAGAGAGTAGATAGCCTTATCATGTCTCGATCTAGGATTGACAAGTACTGATGTCCTTGAATTATAAGCTTGGATGCAATAAATATAAGAAAGAAATGATATTAATAATGGTCTTAAGAAATGAATATATAATGTCTTCAACCCACTAGATATTAATCTAGGAATTTAGCAATCCATTTGGAAGGAATGACGCCACAAGTATATGAAATTATACTTGCTTAATCGATAAAGTTCACAAAGAACTTTGAAGAAAAATTAACTCACAAGAGTAATTTTTAATATATGAGATGAAATGGGTACAAATGAAGGCAAGCCACTCTATTTATAGGAAATGAGAGGGCTTGGCCGAATGGTTACAAGTTGTTTCGACTAGATACATAGCTTTATGAAGATACATAATATTTTAAAATGAAAGATTAAGTCATTTTGGCTTGTGATGGTTCGGCTAACCCTTCATAAAGGGGCTTGATGATTCGGCTAAGGATGGGAAGACATCTCCCTTGGACGAATGGGAATTCTTGTTCATCTTGGCGCCATTTTCTTCCCTTGGCCAAATGGTGGTGTGTCTCTTCATGTTTGGCACCAAAGGCTCTCATGTGCATGGCATGTGATATGGCCGAATAGGCATGGATCCTTTAGCTCATATCTCTTGGTGATTTAAGCTTCCAATTGGTGTGATATCTTCATCCACGTGTTCCTTGTTGAAAATGCATCTTCATGGGTAGCATCATTCATGAAAGGTCACAATGTTTGGAAAAGTAACCCTTCATGTTTGAGCTACTTGGGTGTGAATGAGCTGGTGGTGAGCTGGCCTTAGATGACTTGTAACATGGTGAACGTTTGGGCAGCTCCTTGTGAAAAGGTACCTCTTGAGGTGGTAACTATTCGCGAAAAGGTACGATTTCACAAATTTTGACTTAGGACATATTTGAAGTGTCCTAAGTGGTGATGATGATGGTGCAACTCCCCAGCTGAAATAAGGTCATCTTGTAGCTCAAATCTTCAGCTCAATCTAGCTATGAGCTCACGGCCTCCGGACAACTTTTCACCAATTGTTCCTTGTGCTCTCTTAATCGATCCCATGTAAGTTTCCTTGTTGTTACATGCTCCATTTAGCTCCAATGCAGCTCCCAAGTGTTGGCCGAATGTGCCTACATGCGTAACATAAGAAAATAAACTAAGTATATAAACTTGTATATTATAAAAATGTGACTATAGTATATGATAATAACTTGTATCTCATATATAAATGGATAACTTATTATCATAATAACTATAGGTATAATATATATATATGAAAATAACTATCTTATAACATATGAAATAAGTATCTATAGGTATAAAGATAGAAAGTTTCTTCCCTGGAGAGGTTGGAATAGCCATCGTAAATATGATGCTGAATTGGATCACATCACATTATGTCTCTATTCGGCCATGTCCCTCCATTTACTATAAATAGGAAAGCATATCTCAATTGTACTCAGACCATTTTTGATTAATATAAGTGAGATTATTCTCTTCCTTAAGTCCTGGTGACTTTTATCGACTTATCAAGTATTTTTATAATTGTGGTGTCAACCCCTTTCTTTTCACCTTGATACTTCTGGTTCCTAGTTCATATAACTAGTGGGTTAAAGTACTTAATATGACCCCTTAAAGAAGCAATATAAAGTCTGGGTCTTTGCTCTCTATAACATTGGTTCTTCTTTGAGACTTCTTCAAGATACTATCCTCACTACCATCCCTTTGTTTCATAAGCTATAACCATAGCCTTATCAACCATCTTCCGCTTCCGTCTCTCATTTTAAACAGTCAACCTATTCATCATACGTTTACTACCCTTAACCCTCTCTTTTTGAGCCATTCACTTGTGCAGGTTGTTTTTCTTCCTTCCTAGATCCACAATCAATTGTTAAGGTACAAGTCCCTTACATCACATAATTAGTTGCTGCCCCATTGATGACATGTCACTTAGACGCAAGATGGATGCCAAGTCACACCTAGTTGCTTCTCAGCTTCATGCCAAGGAGAAACCACACCATAAGCCCCTATGGCACCCATGTGAGTATCTTATGACCATCCCACACATGTGATAAGCATGTGGATGAAATGGGTGCCAAAATGTAGAGGGTTCTCTCTATTCGGCCAAAGCATCACCTTGCTTTAAGTTGGCGCCAAGATGAAGAGACAAGGGAACCATTCAGCCAAAGACATCTTTCCTCATCAAAGCATCATTTATTTTCAATTAAGACATGTATTTTGCCGAATGGACATCTAATTATTCAGCCAAAACTATGCAAGCCTATAAATAGGGCTTTGACATTTCATTTGTACTTAACCCTTTGATAAATTAAACTCTTTGTGAGATTATTCTCTCTTCAAGTTCTTTTTAGAACTATATCGATTAAGCAAGCTTTTCTAAAGTTTGTGGCATCAATCCCTTCCTTGATACTTCTGGTTCCTAGTTCATATAACTAGTGGGTCAAAGTCCTTGCTACCATCCCTTATAAAACTTATAAGAAATGGGTCTTTGTTCTTTATAACATTGGTTCCTTCTTAGTTTTATAGGATACTATTTCCATCACCATCTTTCATTCACCATTATCCATCACTTTCACACCAACTCTATCACCATTCCATTACCATATTCATCACCATTCCTTAACCATTGAATTATCCATCACCATTCATCAAGAATTGCGTGCATCATCACCAATGGTGGCTGAATTCATCAACATTTGAAGGACAATTCAACAACACTTCTGCAGCCCATCTTTGATAACATTTCTATCCATTTCAATTCTTATCATTTCCTTTTCTTCTTCCATTTCTTATTTATATTTCCATCTTAATCATTTCTTTCTTTAATTTTTGCAGATTACTTATCAATTCAAAGTGTAGCATTTTGGTGTCTCTCTTAGATCGGGAAACAAAAAGGTTGCCAACTTCTCCATTATTTAAGAAGCCTGGTTAGCCTTACATCAAGCAGTAATCAGAGCTTTGGTGGATTGACAATCAAGTGCTGCAACAAAAGCAACAAAAAGAGAAAAAGAAAGAAGAAAAACAAAAGAGAAAAGAAAAGACTCCTACAACAAATTGGAGTGCAAAAGAAAAGAAAATAAAGAAAAAGAAAAGAGAAGCAAGTTGCAAAGTACACTCAAAGAGAAGCACATTATAATCTTCCCAACAACAAACTAGAAGGAGGTGTCCTTGTTGTTTCTTGTGAAGGAAGATAGTAAATGTTGCAACTTGAGTTGTGAGTTATCTTCATTTTCTTACTATTCCATTTCCTTATTCTTTCATCTTTTCTTATTTTCATTACTTTATCTTTTTTCTTAACCTTTTTCTATCCTACCATATATCATAACCATTTCTATCCCTAACCATTTCTATACCAACACACAAACTAAAGAGACTTGCTCAATCTTGAGTTAGTTTTTAAAAAGGACCCACAAGAGAGAATCGAGCAGAAAAAGGCATAAGAGAGGGTGAGATCAGAAGGGGGATCAAGAAAAAACCAAAAATATATCCCCGAGTGCAAACATGAGTGTGAGTGGATTACAATCTGAAATTTTCTTTGGAGTGATCAAGTGAGGTTTTGTGAGTGTGCTAGTAAGGTTTTTAAATTGTTTTTATTGTACTAACCATGTCTCAAAGTCCCAGAAAAAATGCAAGAACACCAAACTTACAAATGCAGGCACTCATTGGCGAAATGCTGAGAATGTTTCGTGAAGAGTTTGATGCTCTTCATGAAAAGATAGATCAACGCCAGGATCTACCACTGGGATGTAATAATGGAGCCCATAGAAGATAACAACAACAACCACCTCCAGCAGAAGATGTTCAAGAAAATTTAGACGAGGAAGAACAAGCAGCATTCCAAGGCTATAGGCGTGCAATTGTTGATGGCAATTTGAGTAATATCAAGATCAAAATTCCTCAATTCCAAGGAAAAACCGATCCTAAAGCCTATCTCGAATGGGAAATCAAAGTGGAACACGTTTTTAGTTGCCACAATTATTTCGAGATGAAGAAAGTGATATTGGCAACCATTGATAGGGAAGCGGTGGCGGATTGATGAACGTTGCTCTTGTTGAAGAATCAAACCTAGAAAAGCTCTAGACTCGATGAAGAACAATAAGGAATGAATGAGGAAGGTGGCGGTAATAACTAGGGTTCTTTAGGGTTTCTTTTAGTGCTAGAAACAAGAAAAGAAACAAGATTAAAAATAAGATAAACAACAGATAAAGGAATTAAGAATAGAGAAAATAACCAAGAAATCAAAGATCTCCCTTATGAAAGTGAACGGTAAAGATGATTGATGGCGTGGATGGATGTGGAAAATCGATGGATAATGTCCTATCGAGCCCTCCTAGTCGCAATGAAAAGGCAAACACGATAATATGGCTCTAACCAACCCTCCTAGTCGTGATGAAAAGGCAAATTGGAGTGTGAAGATTAATCTCCCTCACAAGAACTTGAAAGAACTCCAGGAGAAGAAGCTTCGAAGGCACAAGGCAATCAGCACTTGCAAAATCAAACTCTTATTGTATTATTGATCAAAGAAATCTGATTTACAAAGTAGAATGAAGCCTCCTTTATAAAGGGGCTGAGTTCTAAAGGTCCTAAATAACTAATGAATAAAATAATAATAAACTAAACATGTCTTAACTCTAATTCCTAATAAAATAATAATAACTAAAGATAATATTTTAACCCAACCTTAATTCCTAATAAAATAATAAATCTAATCCTAAAAGATAATGCATCATCATATATTAAGTTATATTACAAATAATCAATAAAAATATTGAAAATTCGTAATATTTACCAAATCCCGTATTAATCCCGTATAGGATTTTCTGCATGCACCGTCTTCAGTAAAATGGCCATATCTTGAGTTCCCGATATCGGATTGATACGATTAAAGAACCATTGGAAATATAAGAGATAGAAGATTGTATCTCCAGAAGATATGTTGACAAAATAAGATCAGGATCCCATTCAAAAAGTCATCTCAAGTCTGCTACTGTTCTGATCTTCTTTTCCAAAGCTTGGATGAGTGGATCATTTGGAAGAGTTATTACTTCTTCCTTTGATGTGAGCCTTGTGATGCATGTATAATCCTCCCTTTCTTCAAAAAGATTCGACCTCGAATCTGAAACATTAAAGGGCGCAAAATTAGAATAGTTTAATAATTCATTCACATTATGCTTACCGAATAGATATGCTTTGAATCTTCGAGACTTTGTTCTTCTAATAGGTTCGTGTAGAAACATTAGTCCAAAGAAGCATGTATTATGGACTCTGGTGCATGTATCATTCCCCCACTCCTCAAAAGGATTCGTCCTCGAATCTGAAAATCCAAAAGAAAGAGATTTAGATGTGTTGAAAGAAAAACTTGTGAAACATTTACCAGGATCAATGTGATGTGTCTTTATGTGTTTTAGTCGAGGTTTCTTCTTTGTAGGAACTGATTTCTTGTAGTCTTGAAATCCTCTTTTCCATACAAGTCTTGCAATATGATGTTTTGGTTGAAATTCAACATGGCGCCGGCCACTGTTGGCTTTCTGTATGATTATTTCAGATAATTTCTCCATGGTTTTATTCGTGTGTGGTGAGAATGAGTGTTTAAAAACCATGTCAACTGGTTTGTTAAAGTAATCCCTTAAGTCTTCTAAGTGTGGTTCATGAATTAATGATTCCCAGGAGGATATTTGTGGACTGTAGAACCTGTTTAGTTGGCAAGGAAACTCATATACAAGATAAAGCTCATTAAAAGCACTTTTAAAAGTATGGGTAGAAATATCAGAAATATCCGAGTTATCGTGATATACATCTATGTTCAATTCTCAAAATAGTAATATGAGTTTGATAGGTAAGAGTATACCTTCGTGGTAGTGTATCGTCTACTGTGTTTTGCTTACCTCGGTATGTTACGCACTTAAAGGAGTTGTGTTTAGTATGGATGACAACTTCACGAGCCTTACCTTGTAAGAAGGAGAAGAAGTACGTTACAATGTCATTAAAATGAGTAATAAAATACTTACCTTTGGACTATCGTAAATCGTGACTCTTCATTAATATGACATAGTGATTAGGGCTTTCAGTTGGTAACCCGTCAGGAGGGTCACCTAGCACTATTCGACAACTCTTGGCGATGGAAGATGGTGTGGGCCAGTCTCGTGTTGCTTTTACTTTCTCATCATTTACATGGATTCCCTGTGCACGAACTATAAAGCATGTGGAGTTGTTCAAGTCATGTTTCATCATTAAGATGACGTTACGACTAAGGCTTTCATGGATGTATCCTTTTTGTAACAAATCTAACTCTTTTTTTTCTTCGAGATTGTATGTTTGACGAGGTATGATGGAACCTTGAATTAGATTGGTTTGGTGTAGTTTTCCTTTTTCCAGTGGTAATCTGTCAGGTGGATCACCTAACACTTCTCGAAAATCCTGTAGCAAAGATGAAAACACACTAGGCAAATCCTTGTTAATGTTAGAAATCGAAACAATTGATTCTCTAAAGCGAACAAGGATGAAAGGTTGTTTGTAAAGAAGGTTCTCTCTCAATTCTTTTATGCTCACACGTAGATTTTGAGTCACTCTTTTCTTCTCACAATTAGGTTCACTCACCTCCCATGGGTCATTATGCTTTTGGCTTTTGTAACTAGTGACCTCTTTTTCTTTTGCCTCTTTCTCAACTTTTTCTTTTTTTGATTTCCCTACCTCCTCACAAATTTGATCTTTAGGGGCTGGAAGTGTGTCATTATTTGCTGGTCGTTCTTTCTCATTGTCAGGTTTGTCATCTCTTGGCTTTTTCAGAGAAGATGGAGTAGAAGACGAGGAAGGATTTGAAGGATTACCTTGGTAAGAGGATGAAGTACCTTGGTAATGTTCACTGATTCGAGATCTCCTTTGGATTTGTGCTTCGATTGTCATTGCTTTCTTTAGTGTATCTTCAAGGTTTTCGTACCCTTGTAGATCAAGAAGATCAGTGATGTTTGAGTTTAAGTCGATGACGAATCTTGACACGGTGACTTCTTCTTTTTTGGTTATGTTAGCCGTATTGAGTAAGGACTGCATCTCCTTGTAGTAATCTTCAACTGAACTTCTACCTTGTCGAAGTCGGTGTAGTCGTTGTTTAACTTCTCGTGTATAATGTGTCGGTAGGAATCAGTTCCTCATGGTGTGGTTGAGGTCGGTCCAAGAAGTGATTGTTGGAATTTGGAAGTTCTGGATCTTTTTCCTTGTTTGCATCCACCAAGTTCGAGCATATCCTTCAAATTGTATGGTGATGAGGTGAACTTGTTTAGCTTGGGGGAAGTCATGGTATGCGAACATGAGATCAACTTTTCCTTCCCATTCGATGTACCTGTCTGGATCGTTGTCTCCTTTGAAAGACGGGATCGTGAACTTTGGTTTTGTAAAGAGTTTGGGTGCTTGGAAACTTTGGTTGTTCTTCCTCGGGTACCAAAAGTTCAATATTGTTTGGTCTTGGATTCTGGTTTGGTAGATCCAGTTGTGGTTCTTGTCGTTCTCTCACGATTTCATCAAATCTTTCAACTTGAATCGTGAGTCGGACAAGTGTGGCTAAGATAGCCGTAAGTTTCTTGTTGTTAGTGTCGCCCATTCTGAAATCATAACACTCAAAAGAAAATTTTAAAGTAAAATAAAAATAAAATAAATTCAACAAAGCAAGAAACCTCACAAGTCACTCCAAGAAAGTAACACAACGAGAGGCAAGTAAGCCGATCTTGTACTCTTTAAAACTCACTTTACCAAGTAGTCTTTCACAGTTCGTATCGGAGTTTGATTACTAGCAAAGGCGATAAGAAAAACCTAAAAGCTCTAAGAGGCCAAACAAAGGTTAGACTCCAAGAGAACGAGAATGCAAAGAAGGAAGAAGTATGCAAACTCTTTAGTCCTACTAACACAAAGAAGATAATGTGTTAGATAATGCAAAAGAACAATAACAAGGAAAAACAAAAGAACCTAAAGCACTAAGAGTCAAAGAAAAAGGGACCAAACCAGAAAACCTAGAAAACGCTGGATCAACTTGAGAAACGTTTTTGATGGGGTTACCGGTGTCCAAAAATTCTGAAAAATTTGTTGAATTTCTTTCGATGCGTCAAGAAACCACCTGTAAAATTTCAGAACCAAATACTTTCAGTAGTATCCAGTAGACTCTGTTGAACGGTGAGTCCTCAAACAATCTGTTTTTGTTGATCATTTTTTTTCGAAGTTGTTCTTGATCTCCAAAAATTCTGATATTTTGTGAGAATGATCTCCAATATATGAATTTTCAATAAGAAAATTTTTACCACGAATTTCCTCCTGTAAAATTTTCAAGAAATTCGACAAGATTCTAAACCGAATCTGCCGATGAAACTTGAATGATATATTTGAAGGCTCCAATGAACTCTGATTGTGGTAAAATTTGGACTTGAGATTACTCTTAGAATTAGTATAATATATGGATAAAATCAGCCCTAAATACCTTCGTTTGCAATTTTTTTGAAATTTTGGCTTTTTGGTTTTTTTTTTGTTTTTTTGGTTTTTTTTTGTTTTTTTGCCTTTTGTTTTGTTTTTTTGTTTTTTTTGGAAAAAAATAGAAAACTAACAAGAAGAATTTAAATCTAAATTAAAATTAAATAAAAAGAACCTGAAACGCTGAATCGTTTGTGAACTAGCTACGTTGGGGTACCTTGACGGTTTTGTGTGCAAGAACAAGCAAGATTGCTTGTTTCTCTCCAAGAATCGGCCCAAATCTGATACCAATTGATAGGGAAGCAGTGGCAGATTGATGAACGTTGCTCTTGTTGAAGAATCAAACCTAGAAAAGCTCTAGACTCGATGAAGAACAATAAGGAATGAATGAGGAAGGTGGCGGTAATAGCTAGGGTTCTTTAGGGTTTCTTTTAGTGCTAGAAACAAGAAAAGAAACAAGATTAAAAATAAGATAAACAAAAGATAAAGGAATTAAGAATAGAGAAAATAACCAAGAAATCAAAGATCTCCCTTATGAAAGTGAACGGTAAAGATGATTGATGGCGTGGATGGATGTGGAAAATCGATGGATAATGTCCTATCGAGCCCTCCTAGTCGCAATGAAAAGGAAAACACGATAATATGGCTCTAACCAACCCTCCTAGTCATGATGAAAAGGCAAATTGGAGTGTGAAGATTAATCTCCCTCACAAGAACTTGAAAGAACTCCAGGAGAAGAAGCTTCGAAGGCACAAGGCAATCAGCACATGCAAAAACAAACTCTTGTTGTATTATTGATCAAAGAAATCTGATTTACAAAGTAGAATGAAGCCTCCTTTATATAGGGACTGAGTTCTAAAGGTCCTAAATAACTAATGAATAAAATAATAATAAACTAAACATGTCTTAACTCTAATTCCTAATAAAATAATAATAACTAAAGATAATATTTTAACCCAACCTTAATTCCTAATAAAATAATAAATCTAATCCTAAAAGATAATGCATCATCATATATTAAGTTATATTACAAATAATCAATAAAAATATTGAAAATTCGTAATATTTACAAAATCCCGTATTAATCCCGTTTAGGATTTTCTGCATGCACTGTCTTCAGTAAAATGGCCATATGTTGAGTTCCCGATATCGGATTGATACGATTAAAGAACCGTTGGAAAGATAAGAGACAGAAGGTTGTATCTCCAGAAGATATGTTGACCAAATAATATCAGGATCCCATTCAAAAAGTTGTCTCAAGTCTGCTACTGTTCTGATCTTCTTTTCCAAAGCTTGGATGAGTGGATCATTTGGAAGAGTTATTACTTCTTCCTTTGATGTGAGCCTTGTGATGCATGTATCAGCCATGGAGTTCATAGATTATGCTTTAATATGGTGGGATCAACTTATCCTTAACCGAAGAAGGAATGGAGAAAGACCCATCTCAACTTGGCATGAAATGAAAGGTATTATGCGGAAACGATTTATTCATGTTCACTATCACCAGGTCTTGTTTCAAAAGTTATAGAATCTTAAACAAGGCCAAAGGAGTGTGGAGGACTACTACAAAGAAATTGAAGTGGCAATGATCTGAGTCAACATTGAGGAGGATTGTGAAACAACTATGACGAGATTCCTTGCTGGACTTAATCCTGAAATTGCCAATACCTTGGAGTTGTATCATTACATCGAAATTGATGAGATGGTGCAAATGGCAATGAAAATTGAAAGGCAACTAAATAGGAGACATACCTCTCGCAATATTGCGCCCACAACATCCAAATAGAGTCCAAACAACATCAAGAAGCCAACTCCTCCTCCTGTCAAAGATCAAGCCGAATCAGCAAGTAAATAAAGACTTCAACCGAGGAAAGCAAACTACTGAATGTTCAAGAGACATTGGGTTCTTTAAATGTATTGGGAGGGGCCACGTATCTACACAATGCCCTAACCGGAACACCATGCTTTTACTAGGAAATGGTGAAATAGAATCTGAATCAGAGGAAGAACAAGAGGCACCTATTGAAGTTAATGAAGAAATCACTCTTGCAGATCCCGTTGATCAAGGAGAAGCTTTGGTAATTAAAAGAAGTTTGAACGTTCAAGTCTTGGAAGATAATGCACAGCGAGAGAACATTTTTCATACCCGATGCCATGTGAATGAAAAGGTATGATTTGTTATTATATATGGTGGAAGTTGTACTAACGTGGCCAGTACAATAATGGTGGAAAATCTTGGTTTAAAAACAATGAAGCACCCGAAGCCATATAAGTTGCAGTGGCTAAATGAACGAGGAGAACTCAATGTTAGCAAACATGTGTTAGTTACTTACTCCTTTAACGCCTAAACAAGTCTAGAATGATCAAGCCAAAATGAAACAAAGTGTTGAGGCTATAAGGAAAGGAAAAGCAACAACCATGGAGGAAACTGATCCAAGAACTAGTGCTTATTCTTCAAAGTGCTTGATTCGAGAATGTCTATTGACAGAATGCAAGGTTAAAGATGATTATTCTAACTTTGAACATGCAGATTTTTTGTTTGACTTGCAGGATGTACCAAGAGACACCATTTTCCAAAAGGAAGGTTTAGGAGATGTGACCTTTGGAAATCCAAAAGATGTATCCATTGAGCAGCAAAAGGATACAATTTTCCATTCAAAGAACGTGTCTTTGGAAGAACCAATGGACGTGACCCATGAGGATTCAATGATCATGCCTATTAGAGTATTAAGAGACATCACTTTTGGGAAATCAAGGGACCTAAACGTTCAAAGAAAAATTACATGGACATTTCTCACTCAAGAGCCTATAGAAGGGATCCCAATTTCTGACGAAACAACAACTATGGAATGGAGGAACATTAAAAAGAAACCACCCTTCAATTTGAGGACAAATCGCTTTAAATAATAGGGGATGATGTGATTCAATTCAGCATAAAAAATGGACTTGCATCTCCAACCTTTCTCAATAATCTAAGGGGGATTTTCTTTAACTTAATCTTTCTTTATACCATAGTTATGATAATAGCTTACATATATTATATTTATAGTTATGATGATGATATTATGAATTTATGAAGTTATTTTTATGAACCACATATTTACATGATTATATCTTTAAATACTTAGCTTATATTATGCTTTCTTTTGTAGGTACATGTTCGGTCACATGATGGGAGCTCACTTAAAGCTAGAATTGGAGTCATTAAGCTAAGGAAACTTGACTAGGACAACTCTGGGACAGCTCAAGGACATTTTGAGAGAAAGTTACCAGCTGACCTTCGAGCTCATAGCTGACTTGAGCTAGAATTTTGAGCTAGCTAGAGACCTCCTTTCAGCTGGAGAGTTACACCATCATCTTCACCACACAGAACACTACAAATATGGTCTAGGTCGAATTTTGTGGATTCGTACCTTTTCGCGAAGAGTTACCAATCCAAGACGTGCCCTTTCACAAGGAGTTGTCCTAAGACTCATCTTCATGCATTTCATCTATGGCCAGCTCATCTTCAGCTCATACACATGGGAAGGAGCTCAAATGATGAAAGGTTGCTTTCCACAAATATGACCTTTCATAATTAGTTGCTGCCCCATTGATGACATGTCACTTAGACACAAGATGGATTCCAAGTCACACCTAGTTGCTGCTCAGCTTCACGCCAAGGAGAAGCCACACCAAAAGCCCCTATGCCGCCCATGTGAGTATCTTATGACCAGCCCACACATGTGCTATGCATGTGGATGAAATGAGTGCCAAAATGAAGAGGGTTCTCTCTATTCGGCCAAAGAATCACCTTGCTTCAAGTTGGCACCGAGATGAAGAGACAAGGGAACCATTCGGCCAAAAACATCTCCTGTTGTGATCCTACCGACCACCAAGTTCAAACAAAACATTCTCACAACTATGAAGTTCTTCCAAAATGATTCTAAGGGAGTTCTTCCATATTTAATAATTTATTTACTCATTTATGCTTTATATGTGTTATAAGCATGCTTTGACATTCTAAACTATGCTTGAATATTCATATATTGTCCTATCTTTGCATCCCATATGATATTCATGCATGTCACATCTTTAATTAGCTTGTTTCATGCTTATGTTACACATTCCTTACTTATGTTATCATATAAATTGCATTATTATATTAGCCATGGCATCATGTGTTACATTATAATGTTACTTATTACTTATTCATTACCTTGAACATTGTAACTTATATACATTTTGTATTTAGTACAAGGTACATTCAAGGCAATCCAATTGATAGATTCACGTCACTCATAGAGATCGCCATTTTTAAGCATGTTCCAAGCATCTTTGGGTGATTAAGCTCTTAACATTTAATCCCCTATCTCTTAGATTTTAAACGCACTTTGAATCATATCAATCCGATATTGGGAGCTCAAGATATGCCCAGATTAATTAAGACAGTGCAAGCTGGAAATAAGTACGGGATTTACACCAAATGAATAACCATGTTCACACCTGATGCATTTCCACCTTCATTAATTCATTTATGGCGTGTACAATCATACAAGGAGGCTAAAGGACTTGGTCACATTCAAGGGAGATGGATGCATTATTTTCAAACTCATTCACCAAGTCCAAGTGCATGAAGGGAGCCTATGAGTCACTTTCACACTTGGTACATGCATTCCAAAGGGGGCTGAACATACAATGAAACAATCCTCCAAATTCATGCAACGAAATGAACCAACATGTTCACATCAAGAGAGGATGAATTTGGCTCTGAAGATGTATTCACTTAAATGGATGAACATTCATTTATTTTATTAGTCCATGAACTTGTATAGGGGACGTACATTGTATCTACTTAAGGATGAACATTCATCCATGAATGTTCAATCATTAAATCTTGTATGTGCATCCTAGACATCTCTTAGGCCTATAAATAGGTTTCCATTTCATTTGTAAATGGCAATTCACTTTGTTTAATCAAATATTTGTGAGAGTTTCTCTCTTTAGTTATTAATTGAACTTTATCGACTTATCAAGCTTATGCTTGTGGCGTCACCCCTATCTATGTCACCCTGATACTTCTGGTTCCTATCACTTTATAGATAGTGGGTCAAATTCCTTGTTTACCATCCCTTAAAGAAGCAATATAAAGTCTAGGTCTTTGTTCTTTAACATTGGTTCTTCTTTGAGTCTTCTTTGAGATACTACCTTTCATATTCATACCCATCACCTTCATTCTACTTCCATTACCATACTTCATCATTTCCTTTAAACATATCACCAACTTATATATATATATATATTCTTGATATAATCACACCTACACTAGATCCGGAAGTCATGCCACATGGTCCCATTACTAGGTCAAGAGCCAAACAATTTAGGAAAGTTCTCTTAACTAAGTGTTTAGAAGCTTTTGATTCATTTGATAACTTAACACCCTCCTATGTTAAGTTATATAATGTTTTAATAGATAAAGAATAACTTAGTATGAATATATCTTGCACATTGTTATTTTATTATGTTAAGCATGTTAGGATAGCTTTATAATCATATTAAGCATGATTATTATTTATACATCAAGGCAGCATACTTATAATGCATTTCATTAGTTCATTTGCATTCATATTAGCTCTTAGGCTTTATACCTTACCTTACACATATTAGAAGATGATATAATTAGCTCATGACATTCAAACTTAGCTCACATTACCCTAATCAAAAATGGCAGCAAGGTACTTAGCTCGTCTTAGCTCAATATCATGGACTTACCTTGTTTCCTTGCACATGTAGGTACAATGGAGCATGATGCACATTGAGATAGCTTGGTGAATGATTTGGACGTCATATGCAGCTCACAAATAGCTTACAAAGTACAAGGAAGCTCATGGAACACTAAGGGAAGCTCGATTCAGCTGGAGGAGCTTAAGGCTAGCTAAACTTAGCTAGTTGGACTATTTGGAGCTGAGTTGTCAAGAGTGATGACAAAGGTAGCTGAATGTAGCTGAACCTAATGTTGAGGAGCTCACAAGGACTTAGCTAGGAAGCTTGTTCACAAACAGCCCATGTTTGCTAACTAGCCCCACAACTCAAGCTATCTTGGAGGAGACACATGCAAACCCAAGAGAGATCACATGGCCAGCCATCATTCCATGCACAAGGCTACACCACAAGCATCCTAGAGAAGCCATGTGCACGCCTTGTGACCAGCTAACCATGTGCTAGGCGTGTGACTTCATTTAGGCGCCAAGATGAAGAGTCCTCTTACCATTCGGCCAAGCACTCATTTCTCTCCAATTTGGCGCCATGATGTAAGGCGAATCTACACACTTTGGTGAGAAGAGTAGATAGCCTTATTGTGTCCCGATCTAGGATTGACAAGTACTGATGTCCTTGAATTTATAAGCTTGGGCTGCAAAATAAGATAAGAAAAGGAAATAATATTAATGATGGAATTAAGAAATGGATGATAATATAAGAGATGAAAAAAAAATGAAATTTAGATATAAAAGAGATGGCTGCGGAATTGATGGATTGATGGATGTTGTGGATGATGGAAATGATGAAATGGAGATGGTGGTGATAGTATCCCAAACACGCCAAAGAGGAAACTATGCTATGAAGTACAATCCCGGTCTTCACAAACTTGCTTGAGGGGTGGTGATCGTGTCTTCAACCCACTAGATAACAATCTAGGAATTTAGGAATCAAAATGGAAGGAATGACGCCACAAGTATAGGAACTACACTTGTTTAATCGATAAAGTTCACAAAGAACTTTGAAGAGAAATAACTCACAAGAGTATATTTTATATAAGAGATGAGATGAGTACAAATGATGGCAAGCCACTCTATTTATAGGAAATGAGAGTGCTTGGCCGACACACTTTGGTGAGAAGAGTAGATAGCCTTATTGTGTCCCGATCTAGGATTGACAAGTACTGATGTCCTTGAATTTATAAGCTTGGGCTGCAAAATAAGATAAGAAAAGGAAATAATATTAATGATGGAATTAAGAAATGGATGATAATATAAGAGATGAAAAAAAAATTTGAAATTTAGATATAAAAGAGATGGCTGCGGAATTGATGGATTGATGGATGTTGTGGATGATGGAAATGATGAAATGGAGATGGTGGTGATAGTATCCCAAACACGCCAAAGAGGAAACTATGCTATGAAGCACAATCCCGGTCTTCACAAACTTGCTTGAGGGGTGGTGATCGTGTCTTCAACCCACTAGATAACAATCTAGGAATTTAGGAATCAAAATGGAAGGAATGACGCCACAAGTATAGGAACTACACTTGTTTAATCGATAAAGTTCACAAAGAACTTTGAAGAGAAATAACTCACAAGAGTATATTTTATATAAGAGATGAGATGAGTACAAATGATGGCAAGCCACTCTATTTATAGGAAATGAGAGGGCTTGGCCGAATGATTACAAGTTGTTTCGGCTAGATACATGTCTCTAGGAAAATACATAATGCTTGAGATGAATGAATAAGTCGTTTGGGCTTGTGATGGTTCGGCTAACTCTTCATGAAAGGCCTTAATGATTCAGCTAAGGATGGGAAAACATCTCCCTTGGCCGAATATGTATGTTGGTTCATCTTGGCGCCATTTTCTCCCTTTGGACGAATGGTGGTGTGTCTCTTCATGCTTGGCGCCAAAAGGCTCTCATGTGTATGGCATGTGATGTGGCCGAATAGGCATGGAGCCTCTAGCTCATGTTTCTTGATGATTTAAGCATCCAATAGGCGTGATCTCTTCACTGATGTGTTCCTTGTTGAAAAGGCATCTTCATGGGCAGCATCATTCATGAAAGGTCACAATGTTTGAGAAAGGTAACCCTTCATGTTTGAGCTACTTCGGGTGTGAATGAGCTGGTGGTGAGCTGACCTTAGATGACTTGTAACATGATGAACGTTTGGGCAGCTCCTTGTGAAAAGGTACCTCTTGAGATGGCAACTATTCGCGAAAAGGTATGATTTCACAAATTTTGATGTAGGACATATTTGAAGTGTCCTAAGTGGTGATGATGATGGTGCAACTCCCTAGCTGAAATGAGTTCATCTTGTAGCTCAAATCTTCATATCAATCCAGCTATGAGCTCGCAGCCTCAAAACAACTTTTCATCAATGAATCCTTATGATCTCTTAAGCATCCCTATGTGAGTTTCCTTGCTGTTTCATGCTCCATTTAGCTCTAATGCAGCTCCCAAGTCTTGGCCGAATGTGCCTACACGCATAATATAAAGAAATAAACTAAGTAAATGAACTTATACAATGTATTATATAATAATGTGGACTATAGTATATAATAACTTATATCTCATATATTAATGATTAAGTTATTATAATAACCATAGATATTATATGTATGAAAATAATTATGAAATAAACATATATGTATGTAAAGTTAGAAAGTTTCTTCCCTTGTAAGGGTGGAATAGCCATGATAATCATGATGCTGAATTGGATCACATCATCCTCCCCTTCTTTTAATCGATTTGTCCTCAAATTGAAAGATCTTCCTTTCCTTGAGTCATTCCAATTGATAAGTACCTTTATAAAAAGATTCATATCTTTTGAAAGAATGCCTTGTAAGTTCTTGATCTGTAAAGAAATAAAACTTTCATTAGTATGAATGTGATCAAACAAAATTAAAGTTAAGAAATACTTCCTGAAAGATGTAGATTCAAAGTTCATGTCTATTGAAGACATTTGGCTTTGAATGTTGATGTCCTTTTGTATTCCAAAATTCATGCCCCTTTCCATAGATAGTTGCATTAATTCATGAAAGGTGATGACTCTTGGAATGGTGATGTCCTCATAAGTCACGCCCTTTGGATGAAAAATCATTTCCCTTTGGTTTTCAATAGGCATGTCTTTTGATTCTTGATGGGTCACGTCCTTTGGATGAAGAGTTACCATTCTTTGCTCTTCAATAGTCGCACCTTTTGGTTCTTGAAAGATCACATCGTTTAGTTTACCAAATTGATGGATTGTGTTGCTTGGTTCATCCTGCAAATCAAAGGAAACTTTTGTTTGGTTAAGGTTAGAAAAATCAGCATCAACTTTGCATCTTGTTAATAGGCATCTTTGTGACAAGCACTTAGAGGTATAAGCACTTGTTTTTGGAATGTTTTCTTCCTGGTTTAACTTCGATTTTCCTTTCCTCATGGCCTCAACACTTTGTTTCATCTTGATTTGATCAACTTGGACTTGTTTAGGTGTCAAAGGTGTTAGGATGATCTTCTTCCCTCCATGGTTGAATGAATATTGATTAGTAAAACAATCATGAATGGTCCTCCTATCATATTGCCATGGTCTTCCAAGGAGTAAATGACTAGCATGCATAGGAACAACATCGCACATAACCTCGTCCTTGTACTTGCCAATAGAGAAAGGAACCATCACCTTTTTGTTGACATTAAGTTCTCCTCGTTCATTTAACCATTGTAATTTGTAGGGATTTGGATGTTTCAACGTTTGCAATCCCAATTTCTCCACCATGATGGTACTGGCAACATTAGTACAACTTCCAACGTCTATGATCATGAAACACACCTTTTCTTTCACATGGCAGCGGGTATGAAAGATGTTTTCCCTTTGTGCATCGTCTTCTACTATTTGAGCACTTAGACTTCTCTTGACCACTAGGGCTTCACCTTCTACCGGAGCACCAATTTCGGTTTCTTCCTCAACTTCTGTTGGTGTCGGTGCAGCTTCTTCTTCTTCATGGTCAGATTCAATCTCACCATTTCCAAGTAATAACATGGTGTTTCGGTTGGGACATTGTGTGGATATATGTCCCCTCCCAAGACACTTAAAGCAACGTATGTCTCTTGTTCGTTCAGGGATCTCTTTTCCTCGATTCTCTTTATTAATTTGGGAAGCATTTGATGATTCAACCTTCTCTTTGGTAGGAATAGGGGTAGACTTCCTCAAACTATTGTTTGGACTCCATCTTGAAGATGTAGGCACTGAAGTACGAGAGATAGGTCTTCTCCGAAGTTGCCTTTCTATTTTCATAGCCATTTGCACCATTTCATCAAGTTCGATGTAATGATACAATTCTAGTGTGTTGGCAATCTCAGGATTGAGTCCAGCAAGAAATCTAGCCATGGTTGCTTCGCGATCCTCCTCAATATTGACTCGGATCATTGCCACTTCCATTTCCTTATAGTAATCCTCTACACTTCTTTGGCCTTGCTTTAGGTTCTGCAATTTCTGAAACATATCCCGATGATAATGAGTAAGAATGAAACGTTTACGCATGATACCTTTCATTTCGAGCCATGTTAAAATTGGTCTCTCTCCATTCCTCCTCCGAGTAATAGTAAGTTGATCCCACCATATCAAAGCATAATCAACAAATTCCATAGCTGCCAATCTTACTTTCTTGAGTTCGGAATAGTTATGGCAACTAAACACATGTTCCACCTTGCTTTCCCATTCAAGATAGGCTTCTGGATCAGTCTTTCCTTGGAATTGAGGAATTTTGATTTTGATGTTGCTCATATTATCATCAACATTGGCACGCCTAGGTCCTTGTATCAATGTTGGTTCTTCTTCATCATAAGGATTTGGGACATCATCTTCTGGAAGAGGTTGTTGCCTCCGAGGAGTATCATTGTTTCTGGTTTGTGGTTGATCTCGTCTTTGGTCTAGTTTCTCATGGAGAGCATCAAATTCTGTTCGAAACATCCTTATCATTTCTCCAATCAGTGCTTGCATTTGCAAGTTGGGTTGACCTGCATTTCCTTTAGGACTTTGAGACATGGTTAGTAAATAAAACAAAAATAAACCTTACCAGCACACTCACAAAGTCTCACAAGTTCACTCCAAAGAAAAGATAAGATCACTCCACTCAACACTCGTATTTACTCTCGGGAATATAATTTGGCTTTTAACAATTCCCCTTCTGATCTCACTCTCTCAATTAGCCTTTTTCCACTCAATTTCTCTTGTTAAGTCCTTTGAAAAACTTACTCAAGATTAAAACAAGTTAATTCTTTCCTTGTGTGCTTTGGCTGCAAATAGGTTAGGGTAGAAAGAATAGAAGAAATATAAAGTAGAAGAAAGGATTTAAAGGTATTAAAATATAAAAATGGTTGAAGACAAGGAAAATGAAAGGATAGAAAAGGAAGAGGTGACTTACAATTCAAGAAACAACACTTACTGCAACCTTTCTCAAGAAACAATAAGGTTACCTTCTCTTAGTGTAGATGGGCCTCTTTGATGTACTTTGCAATGGTAGAGCACTTTCCTTGGCTTGCTTTATCTTTTTGAACTTCTCTTTTTCTTTTCTTTTCTTTTCTTCTTTTCTGATTTTTCTCTTCTTTTTGCACTCCAATTTGTTGAAGGAGTCTTTTTCTCTTTTGAATTTCTTTTTGCTTTGTACGCCAATGACACTTTTGTTGTCAATCCAACTATGCTCTGATTACCGCTTGATGTAAGGCGAATCTACACACTTTGGTGAGAAGAGTAGATAGCCTTATTGTGTCCCGATCTAGGATTGACAAGTACTGATGTCCTTGAATTTATAAGCTTGGGCTGCAAAATAAGATAAGAAAAGGAAATAATATTAATGATGGAATTAAGAAATGGATGATAATATAAGAGATGAAAAAAAAATGAAATTTAGATATAAAAGAGATGGCTGCGGAATTGATGGATTGATGGATGTTGTGGATGATGGAAATGATGAAATGGAGATGGTGGTGATAGTATCCCAAACACGCCAAAGAGGAAACTATGCTATGAAGCACAATCCCGGTCTTCACAAACTTGCTTGAGGGGTGGTGATCGTGTCTTCAACCCACTAGATAACAATCTAGGAATTTAGGAATCAAAATGGAAGGAATGATGCCACAAGTATAGGAACTACACTTGTTTAATCGATAAAGTTCACAAAGAACTTTGAAGAGAAATAACTCACAAGAGTATATTTTATATAAGAGATGAGATGAGTACAAATGATGGCAAGCCACTCTATTTATAGGAAATGAGAGGGCTTGGCCGAATGATTACAAGTTGTTTCGGCTAGATACATGTCTCTAGGAAAATACATAATGCTTGAGATGAATGAATAAGTCCTTTGGGCTTGTGATGGTTCGGCTAACTCTTCATGAAAGGCCTTAATGATTCGGCTAAGGATGGGAAGACATCTCCCTTGGCCGAATATGTATGTTGGTTCATCTTGTCGCCATTTTCTCCCTTTGGCCGAATGGTGGTGTGTCTCTTCATGCTTGGCGCCAAAAGGCTCTCATGTGTATGGCATGTGATGTGGCCGAATAGGCATGGAGCCTCTAGCTCATGTTTCTTGATGATTTAAGCATCCAATAGGTGTGATCTCTTTACCGATGTGTTCCTTGTTGAAAAGGCATCTTCATGGGTAGCATCATTCATGAAAGGTCACAATGTTTGAGAAAGGTAACCCTTCATGTTTGAGCTACTTCGGGTGTGAATGAGCTGGTGGTGAGCTGACCTTAGATGACTTGTAACATGATGAACGTTTGGGCAGCTCCTTGCGAAAAGGTACCTCTTGAGATGGCAACTATTCGCGAAAAGGTACGATTTCACAAATTTTGATGTAGGACATATTTGAAGTGTCCTAAGTGGTGATGATGATGGTGCAACTCCCCAGCTGAAATGAGTTCATCTTGTAGCTCAAATCTTCAGCTCAATCCAGCTATGAGCTCGCAGCCTCAAAACAACTTTTCATCGATGAATCCTTATGATCTCTTAAGCATCCCTATGTGAGTTTCCTTGCTGTTTCATGCTCCATTTAGCTCTAATGCAGCTCCCAAGTCTTGGCCGAATGTGCCTACACGCATAATATAAAGAAATAAACTAAGTAAATGAACTTATACAATGTATTATATAATAATGTGGACTATAGTATATAATAACTTATATCTCATATATTAATGATTAAGTTATTATAATAACCATAGATATTATATGTATGAAAATAATTATGAAATAAACATATATGTATGTAAAGTTAGAAAGTTTCTTCCCTTGTAAGGGTGGAATAGCCATGATAATCATGATGCTAAATTGGATCACATCACGCCAACTTGAGGGGACACAAGAGCTATTCGGCCAAGGGTTATTTCCCTCTATTTAAACCAAACCAACATCTCTATTTAACAATAAATTATGTCATTTTAAAAGGGCATAAGGACTGGCCGAAACCCATTGTAATCATTCGGCCATTTCCCTTCATTTCCTATAATTAGGAAAATATTCATCATTTGTAAGGCAGACCATTATTTTAATTGAAGTGAGATTATTATCTTTCTTAAGTCTTGGTGACTTTTTATCGACTTATCAAGTATTTTATACTTGTGGCGTCAACCCCTTCATTTTTACCTTGATACTTCTGGTTCCTAGTTCTTTATAACTAGTGGGTCAAAGTACTTTTAAACCACCCTTAAAGAAGCAATATAAAGTTTGGGTCTCTTCTCTCTATAGCATTGGTTCGTCTTTAAGCCTTCTTTAAGATACTATCCTCTCATCCATTCCATTATTTCAATAACCAAACCCATAGCCATATCCATCAACTTCCGCTTCCATCTCTTAATTATTAAACAGCCCACCTATTCACCCTTACGTTTACCACCTTAACCTTTCTATTTTTTGAGCCATTCACTTTGCAGGTTGTTTTGCTTGTTTCCTAGATCCACAATCAAACGAGAAGGTAGAATTACCTTACATCAAGCGGTAATCAGAGCTTTGGTGGAAGAAAGCAACGTGCAACAACAACAAAGAAGAAAAATACAAAAAGAAGTGCAAAGTGAAGTACAAAGTCAAATAAAGCAAGAAAAATCAGAAAAGAAGCACACAAAAAGAAGAAATTAAAAGCACTCAAAAAGAAGAAAAAAAAGAAAGAAAAGTTGGAAAGCACTCATCAACAATTCTCATCACCAAGTCATTCAAGTAAGCCTTTAAATTTGATTGTGGTGATAGAAGGTTGTAAAGTGACTTGTGTAAGTAACCCCTTTATTCTCTCTTTCTATTTTTCTAAGCCACCCTTTCAATTATATTTTACTTTCCATTCCTACTAACTCATTTGCAGCCAACGCTAAACAAGAAAAATTTACTTGATATAGTCTTGAGTAAAAGTTTTCTAGAAATTAAGATAAGAGAATTGAGAGAAAAAAAGGCTGGAGCTTGTGTAAGATCAAAAGAGGACAAGTAAAAGCCATTAAAGTCCTAGAGTGCAAACACGAGCGGATTGAGTGACATCAAGTTTTCTTGGAGTGACTCGTGAGGCTTTGTGAGAGTATACTCTGGTAAAGTCCTATACACATTTCAAATTTTCCTTATTTGCTAACATGTCTCTTCCATCCAACATCCTTGTAGTCAAAAGACTTTGAGCATTCAAAGTCAAGAGGATGAACAAAGAGAGAACATCTTCCATACCAAATGTCAAGTGGGAGATAAAGTTTGTGTGGTTATCATTGATGGAGGAAGTTGTACAAACGTAGCAAGTACTCACATGGTGGAATAGTTGGGTCTCAAGACTTCTAAGCATCCTCATCCATACAAACTTCAGTGGCTCAACGATGTGGGTGAAGCAAAGGTAACCAAACAAGTTATTGTACCTTTCTCATTTGGAAGATACAATGATGAAGTACTTTGTTACGTGGTGCCCATGAGTGCAAGCCACCTTATACTAGGGCGACCTTGGCAGTATGATAAGAAAGCTACCCATGACGGATTCTCTAATAAATACTCTTTCCAGCATCAAGGAAAGAAAATTATATTGGCACCCTTGTTACCAAGCCAAGTTCATGAATGCCAAGTGACCCTAAAGTCATGCATAGAAGACTGGGAGAAAGAAAAGAAGGCCAAAGAAATTCATACTCCAAAGATGAATATTTATGCCAGCAGAGGAGATATCTGGAAATATTTATCAACTAAGAAGGCTTTACTTATACTTATGTATGAGGAAAATTTTCTTCTTACTAACCCTCTTGAAGGCTTGCCTTCTTTTATTTCTAATCTTTTGCAGGAATTTGAGGATATATTTCCCGAAGAAATTCCCGATGGATTGCCACCAATTAGAGGAATTGAACATCAAATTGATTTCATTCCTGGAGCCACCATTCCCAATAGACCAGCATATAGGAGCAATCCTGAGGAAACAAAGGAATTACAAAGACAGGTCAAAGAACTCCTCGATAAAGGTTACATTCGGGAAAGTTTAAGTCCTTGTGCTGTACTCATTTTGTTGGTACCAAAGAAAGATGGAACTTGGAGAATGTGTGTGGATTGTAGGGCAGTGAATCAAATCACTATCAAATATAGGCACCCTATACCACGGTTGGATGATATGCTCGATGAAGTTAGTGGAGCCAACATTTTCTCCAAAATTGATTTGAAAAATGGCTATCATCAAATAAGAATGAAGGAAGGTGACGAGCAGAAAACTGCATTCAAGACCAAACAAGGTTTGTATGAATGGTTAGTCATGCCTTTTGGTTTAACTAATGCTCCTAGTACCTTTATGCGACTCATGAATCATGTTCTTCGGCCCTACATCGGTAAGTTTTGTGTTGTTTACTTTGATGATATCTTGATATACAGTAAGTCACTAGAAGATCATGTTGAACAATTACGTTCCATTCTTAGCACTTTGAGAGAAGACCACTTATATGCTAATCTCAAGAAGTGTGATTTTTGTACTAATCAAGTTACTTTCTTAGGCTTCATTGTAAGTTCACAGGGGTTATCAGTGGATCCAGAAAAGATTAAGGCAATACAAGAGTGGCCAAAGCCTATCAATGTAAGCCAAGTCCGGAGTTTCCATGGATTAGCCAATTTTTATAGAAGGTTCGTACCAAATTTCAGTTCTATTGCCGCCCCCTTAACAGGGATTATTAAGAAGAATTCAAACTTCTCTTGGGGCAAAGAACAAGAAGAAACATTCAACGAACTCAAGGGTTGTTTGACAAAGGCTCCACTACTAGTCTTGCCAAACTTTGAGAAAACATTTGAAGTTGAATGTGATGCCTCCGGAATTGGAATTGGTGCTGTTTTAAGTCAAGAAGGAAAGCCCATTGCCTACTTTAGTGAAAAACTAAATGGTACAACTTTGAACTATCCAACATATGACAAAGAAATGTATGCACTCATTCGAGCATTGGAGACTTGGCAGCACTACTTATTGCCAAAAGAATTCGTAATACACACTGACCATGAAGCATTAAAGCATATCAAAGGACAACACAAACTCAACAAGAGACATGCCAAATGGGTTGAATTTCTCGAGTCTTTTCTCTATATCATCCACTATAAGAGAGGAAAGGATAATGTCGTGGTAGATGCTCTTTCACGCAGGTATGTCTTACTTAACACTTTGGATTCCAAACTTCTTGGTTTTTCATTCATTAAGGAACATTATGCTACTGATTTGGACTTTGGAGAAAGGTATAAGTTATGTGAAATAGGTGCTCATGATAAATATTATCAGCATGATGGATATCTTTTCAAAGAAGGACGACTATGTATTCCACAAGGTTCCATAAGAGAAGTACTAACCAAAGAAGCGCATGAAGGAGGACTCATGGGACACTTTGGAGTTGAAAAGACTCTTAGCATTTTGAAGGAACACCTCTTTTGGCCAAAGATGAAAAGGTATGTGAAAGGTGTTTAGTATGTAAAAGGGCAAAATCAAGAGTCATGCCTCATGGATTATATATACCTTTGCCAATACCGACTATGCCATGGATAGATATCTCAATGGACTTTGTTTTGGGCTTACCAAAAACAAAGAGTGGAAAGGATTCAATATTTGTGGTGGTTGATCGATTCTCCAAGATGGCTCACTTTATTCCATGCCACAAGACCGATGATGCTATTCATGTTGCTAACCTATTTTTTCGAGAAGTGGTAAGATTACATGGACTTCCTCGAACCATTGTGTCAGATAGAGACGTTAAGTTCTTAAGTCACTTTTGGAGGACTTTGTGGAGTAAAATCGGCACAAAACTACTATTCTCTACTACATGTCATCCTCAAATGGATGGTCAAACTAAAGTAGTTAATAGAGTTTTATCAACACTACTATGATCCATCATAAAGAAAAACATCAAGACGTGGGAAGAATGCCTACCACGCGTGGAGTTTGCATACAATCGAACCATTCATTTGGCAACCGAATTTTATCCATTTGAGGTAGTGTATGGTTTCAATCCTTTAACTCCTTTGGACTTACTTCCTTTACCTTATGATCAATTAGTGAACAAAGATGGAAAGGACAAAGCAGAATTTGTTAAAAGACTCCATCAATAAGTTAAGGACAATATTGAGAGAAGAACGAGAAAATATGAATAACAAGCAAACAAAGGAAGGAAGAAGGTAACTTTTGACGTGGGAGATTGGGTTTGGGTACACTTTAGGAAGGAAAGATTCCCAAACCAAAGGAAGTCTAAACTACTACCCCGAGGAGATGGCCCATTTCAGATTGTAGAAAAGATCAACGACAATGCCTATAAACTTGAATTACCCAGTGAGTTTGGTGGCGTTAGCGCTTCATTCAACATCACCGACTTATCTCCCTTTGAGGATGGATACGATTTAGGGACAAATCGCTTAAAAGAAGGGGGGATGATATAATCATACCTACACCAGATCCGGAAGTCATGTCACATGGTCCCATTACTAGGTCAAGAGCCAAACAATTCAGGGAAGTTCTCTTAACTAAGTGTTTAGAAGCTTTTGATTCATTTGATAACTTAACACCCTCTTATGTTAAGTTATATAATGTTTTAATAGATAAAGAATAACTTATTATGAATACATCTTGCACATTGTTATTTTATTATGTTAAGCATGTTAGGATAGCTTTATAATCATATTAAGCATGATTATTATTTATACATCAAGGCAGCATACTTATAATGCATTTCATCAGTTCATTTGCATTCATATTAGCTCTTAGGCTTTATACCTTACCTTACACATATTAGGAGATGATATAATTAGCTCATGACATTCAAAGTTAGCTCACATTACCCTAATCAAACATGGCAGCAAGGTACTTAGCTCGTCTTAGCTCAATATCATGGACTTACCTTGTTTCCTTGCACATGTAGGTATAATGGAGCATGATGCACGTTGAGATAGCTTGGTGAATGATTTGGACGTCATATGCAGCTCACAAATAGCTTACAAAGTACAAGGCAGCTCATGGAACACTAAGGGAAGCTCGGTTCAGCTGGAGGAGCTTAAGGCTAGCTAAACTTAGCTAGTTGGACTATTTGGAGCTGAGTTGTCAAAAGTGATGACAAAGGTAGCTAAATGTAGCTGAACCTAATATTGAGGAGCTCACAAGGACTTAGCTAGGAAGCTTGTTCACAAACAGCCCATGTTTGCTAACTAGCTCCACAACTCAAGCTAGCTTGGAGGAGACACATGCACACCCAAGAGAGGTCACATGACCAGCCATCATTCCATGCACAAAGCTACACCACAAGCATCCTAGAGAAGCCATGTACACGCCTTGTGACCAGCCAACCATGTGCTACGCGTGTGACTTCATTTAGGCGCCAAGATGAAGAGTCCTCTTACCATTCGGCCAAGCACTCCTTTCTCTCCAATTTGGCGCCAACTTGAGGGGACACAAGAGCTATTCGTCCAAGGGTTATTTCCCTCTATTTAAACCGAACCAACATCTCTATTTAACATTAAATTATGTCATTTTAAAAGGGAACAAGGGCTAGCCGACACCCATTGTAATCATTCGGCCATTTCCCCTCATTTCCTAAAAATAGGAAAACATTCATCATTTGTAAGGCAGACCATTATTTTAATTGAAGTGAGATTATTCTCTTTCTTAAGTCCTGGTGACTTTTTATCGACTTATCAAGTATTTTATACTTGTGGCATCAACCCCTTCCTTTTCACCTTGATACTTCTGGTTCCTAGTTCTTTATAACTAGTGGGTCAAAGTACTTTTAAACCACCCCTTAAAGAAGCAATATAAAGTCTGGGTATCTGCTCTCTATAGCATTGGTTCGTCTTTAAGCCTTCTTTAAGATACTATCCTCTCATCCATTCCATTGTTTCGATAACCAAACCCATAGCCATATCCATCAACTTTCGCTTTCATCTCTTAATTATTAAACAACCCACCTATTCACCCTTACGTTTACCACCTAAACCTTTCTATTTTTTGAGCCATTCACTTTGCAAGTTGTTTTGCTTCCTTCTTAGATCCACAATCAAATGAGAAGGTAGAATTACCTTACATCAATTCTACTACTATATTTACCTTTCCATTTCATTACTTCCATTTAATTATTTTTTTAGCTATCTTGTTTGTGCAGGATCCTTGTTGCTTTCCTAGATTGAAACAATCAAAGGAACAACATTGACTTCACCATACATCCAAGTGAGGCTAGGTTGAACTGTATCATATGATATCAGAGCTAAGGTGGATTGTAACAAGAACAAGCAAAAACAACATCCTACCATTCAATAAAAAAAATCAAAAAGAGAAGTGCAAAAAAAATCAGCAAGTTAATCCAAACATCAAAAAGGGATTCCAAGTGAAGAAAAACTAAAGGAAACAAAGAAAGAAAAATGCAAAGAAGTGCCAAAGGTGACAAGCAACATCATCATTCCAAATGATCCTAAAGAAGTCCTCAAGACCTTTGATTGTTTCTTCTAGGAAGGTGGTGAGTATCTTTGCATAGTAAGTGAACATTTCTTTCTTTTTCTTCCTTTTATAAGACCACCCTTCATTATTTAATCTTTCTACCTTTCTATTTTTTTTCCTCTACACTAACGAATTTTTCAGCCGACGTCTATAGCACTTGAAAGGTCTCGAGTTAGTTCTTTTATGAACTTTACAAGAGAGGAACGAGTGGAAAAAGGCTAATCAAGTGTGTGAGATCAGAAGATAAATTGAAAAAGCCAATTTATATTCCTGAGTGCAAACACGAGCGTTGAGTGGAGCATCATCATTTTTTTGGAGTGATCGTGAGGATTTGTGAGTGATTATTGGTAAGGTCCTTTCATCTTATTCAACTATTAATTTTCCACTAACAATTCTCCCATATTTCGAATGGAATACGGACAGCAAAGGAGGAATCCATTTCAAACTCGTTTTCATGTGAATGATAAAGTATGCCTTGTAGACATTGATGGTGGTAGTTTTGCAAATCTTGCAAGCACATACATGGTCAAGAAGTTGGGGCTTATAACGTTCAAACATCCCAGTCCATATGTTTTGCAAGGACTAAATGAATATGAAAAGTTAGAAGTCATAGAGCAAGTACTCGTGTCATTTTCAATTGGGAAATATAAAGATGAGGTCTTGTGTGATATTGTTTCCATGAATTCAAGCCATCTTCTCCTTGGACGTCCTTGACAGTTTGATAAACGAGCATTGTATGATGTGTTCCCCAACAAATATTCATTCAAACACCAAGGTAGAAAGATCGCGTTGGTTCTAATGTGCCCAAATCAAGTCCATGAATGCCAAGTTATTGTCAAATCATGTATAGAAGAATGGAAGAAACTAAAGCTATGAATAAAGTTGAAAGAGAAGGTTCACGTGAGAAACAAATAATAGTGTAGGGAGATAAGAATGAAAATGAGAAAATTGATAAAAGAAATGTTGGAGTCGAAAATGAGAAAGTTGAAAAGATTGAATTTGGGAGCAAAGGGGGAAGTACGTGTAGAAGAGAAAATGAAAAGATTCTAAGTGAGGTTGTGGTTAAAAGATATGGTGGAGTTGAACATGCACAAATCAAAGAAGAACATTGTGAGAAAACCATGACATTTGGAGTTGAAAATGAGAGTGTGATTTTGCATGAGAAAGCCATTGGAGTAATTGAAAATGAGAGTAAGAGCATTGAGAGTGAAGATGAGTGTGTTGAAAAACAGGAGCATGAAAGACAAGATTGTGAGGAGAAGGAAGTTTTGTTTTATACTAATCAAATTTTTTCTTCTATTCATTTTTTGAATTTGCAGGTTATTCCAAGGGACATTCAAGATGATTCAAGCATCATTTCTTTTGAAATTCCAAAAGATGTGTCACTTGAAATTATAAAGAACACGTTCATTAACCTTCAAAGTACATTCACCTCATACTCAAGAACGAATGAACATTATAAAAGGGAAGATTCAATGAACCTAACCATGGAGAACATTAAGAGTCCAAACTCATTCATTCATGAATTTAATCCTTTCATTTTCATTGATTCTAAATTATCTAATTCTAACTTTGTTTTATTTTTTAGATTGTTAATTCAAAAGCAAAGACTTGAACATGGGAAGCATTTTGAGCAAAGAAAGAGATGCAAGATGAGAATGAAAGAATTTCCATTCAAACGAAGATCAAAGTTGTTCCCTTATGTACCAAGCATCGATTTGGGGACAAATCGTCTTAAAGAAGGGGGGATGATGTGATCGTACCGACCACCAAGTTTAAACAAAACATTCTCACAACTTTGAAGTTCTTCCAAAATGATTTTAAGGGAGTTCTTCCATATTTTATTACTTATTTACTCATTTATGCTTTATATGTGTTATAAGAATGCTTTGACATTCTAAACTATGCTTGAATATTCATATATTGTCCTATCTTTGCATCCTATATGATATTCATGCATGTCACATCTTTAATTAGCTTGTTTCATGCATATGTTACACATTCCTTACTTATGTTATCATAAAAATTGCATTATTATATTAGCCATGACATCATGTGTTACATTAGAATGTTACTTATTACTTATTCATTACCTTGAGCATTGTAGCTTATATACATTTTGTATTTAGTACAAGGTACATTCAAGGCAATCCAATGGAAATATTCACGTCACAAATAGAGATCGCCATTTTTGAACATGTTTCAAGCACCTTTGGGTGATTAAGGCTCTGAAAATTTAATCCCCTATCTCTTAGCTTTCCAACGCACTTTGAATCATATCAATCCAATATTGGGAGCTCAAGATATGCCCATATTAATTAAGACAGTGCAGGCTGGAAATAAGTACGGGATTTACACCAAATGAAGAGCCATGTTCACACCTGATGCATTTCCACCTTCATGAATCCATTTATGGCGTGTACAATCATACAAGGAGGCTAAAGGAATTGGTCACATTCAAGGGAGATGGGTGCATTATTTTCAAACTCATTCACCAAATCCAAGTGCATGAAGGGAGCCTATTAGTCACGTTCACACTTGGTACATGCATTCCAAAGGGGGCCGAACATACAATGAAATATTCCTCCAAATTCATGCAAGGAAATGAACCAACATGTTCACATCAAGAGAGGATGAATTCGGCTATGAAGATGTATTCACTTAAATGGATGAACATTCATTTATTTTATTAGTCCTTGAACTTGCATAGGGGACGTACATTGTACCTACTTAAGGATGAACATTCATCCAAGAATGTTCAATCATTAAATCTTGTATGTGTATCCTAGACATCTCTTTGGCCTATAAATAACTTCCCATTTCATTTGTAAAAGGCAATTCACTTTGTTTAATCAAATATTTGTGAGAGTTTCTCTCTTTAGTTCTTAAGTGAACTTTATCGACTTATCAAGCTTATACTTGTGGCGTCACCCCTATCTATGTCACCTGATACTTCTGGTTCCTATCTCTTTATAGATAGTGGGTCAAAGTCTTTGTTTACCATCCCTTAAAGAAACAATATAAAGTCTGGGTCTTTGTTCTTTAACATTGGTTCTTCTTTGAGATACTACCTTTCATATTCATACCCATCACCTTCATTCTACTTTCATTACCATACTTCATCATTTCCTTTAAACATATCACCATCTTATATATATATATATATATATATATATATATATATTCCGCTACCATATTTAGCTTTCTATTTCATTACTTCCATTTAACTATTTTTTTAGCTTTCTTGTTTGTGCAGGATCCTTGTTGCTTTCCTAGATCGAAACAATCAAAGGTACAACATTGACTTCACCATCCATTCAAGTGAGGCTAAGTTGAATTGTATCATCTCCCCTCATCCAAACATCATTTATTTTCAATTAAGACATGTATTTTGCCGAATGGACATCTAATTATTTGGCCAAAACTATGCAAGCCTATAAGTAGGGCTTTGACATTTCATTTGTACTTAACCCTTTGATAAATTAAACTCTTTGTGAGATTATTCTCTTTTCAAGTTCTTTTTAGAACTATATTGATTAAGCAAGCTTTTCTAAAGTTTGGGGCGTCAATCTTTTCTGATACGATCCAAACTAGCTCCAACTTTCTCCATGACTTGAACACACCATGGATGTTCTTCAAATCAATTTCTAAGGGAGTTCTTCATTTCCCTATCTTATACTATATCATTTATACATTCTATTCTATCATAAGCATGCATTCACATGTTAGTCTAAATTATCATATTATTATTTCCATCCTATGCTTATTTGATCATGTTTTTCATATTATTCAAATATATGCTATGATTACATATCATTTCTTAGGATATTATTATTACATGATTCCATTTATCTTTTATGAATACCATGTTATATGATATTCATGCATACAACATATACCCATATCTTTATGATTGATACATAATGTTATAAGCATGTTAGGATAGTCTTATAATCATATTAAGCATGATTATCATATATACATCAAGGCAGCATCATTATAAATCATTTCATTAGTTCATATGCATTTATATTAGCTCTTAAGCTTCATGCATTATCTTACACAAATTTTGAGATGATATAATTAGCTCATAACCTTCAAACATAGCTCACATCACCATAATCATACATGGAAGCAAGGTATTTAGCTCATAACAGCTCAATATCATGGACTTACCTAGTTTCCTTGCACATATAGGTACATTGGAGTGCAATGCACGATGAGGCAGCTTGGTAGAGTATTTGGACGTCATATGCAGCTCACAAACAACTCACAAATATCATGGTAGCTCGTGGAACACTAAGGAAAACTTAACTTAGCTGGAGGAGCTAGCATGTAGCTGAACTTAGCTGGATGAGAGTTTTGGACCAAAGTGCTGAAAAGTGGACTAAAGGTAGTTGGGAGAGTAGTTGAGGAGCTGAGAAGACCAAAGCTAACTAGCTTGAGTTTATCAAGCTATAACTCACCTAGTTAGCTACCAAGACACTCATCTAGTTTACCTTGAAGCTAGTTCATCTCTAGGTTGCCCAATGGATGCCATGTCATCTAGATACACGTTGGAAGCTAATTCACGCCTAGTTGTTGCCTACCTTCATTCCATGGACTTCAAGACATCATCTTATGGTTGAAACCTCATCAAAGCATAGCAAGAAGACCCATGTGCATCATTCAAGCATGTGCACTCCATGTGACATCAAATTGGCGCCAAAACACCAAGCGATGCTTCCTATTCGGCCAAAGACTTTATCCTCTTCATTTTGGCGCCCAAATAACTTCCAAATGCATTCAAATCATCCTTAGGGCCGAACCAACACATAACCATTCGGCCAAGAGCATGTATTTTCATTAAAGTCTTGTTTTTTCATTAAAAATCATGTCATTTTAGGAAGGTACAAGGGCTGGCCGAACCAACATGTACCTATTCGGCCAAGTCCCTTCAAAAACTATAAACAGACCTTCCTATTTCATTTGTAATCAGACCTTTTATTTTAATTGAAGTGAGATTATTCTCTTTCTTAAGTCCTGGTGACATTTTATCGACTTATCAAGTATTTTATACTTGTGGCGTGAACCCTCTTCTTTCATCTTGATACTTCTGGTTCCTAGTTCATATAACTAGTGGGTCAAAGTACTTAACACCACCCCTTGAAGAAACAATATAAAGATTGGGTCTTTGCTCACTATAGCATTGGTTCTTCTTTGAGCGTTCTTCAAGATACTATCCTCACAACCATCCTTTTTGTTTCATCGCCATAACCATAACCATTTCAATCATCTTCCGCTTCCATCTCTCATTTATTAAATAGCCTACCTATTAAACCATACGTTTACCACCCTTACCCATTCTGTTTTGAGCCATTCACTTGTGCAGGTTGTTTTGCTTCCTTCCTAGATCCAAAGTCAAACGAGAAAGTAGAATTACCTTACATCAAGCGGTAATCAGAGATTTGGCGGAAGAAGCAACGTGCAATAAAAACAAAAATACAAAAAGAAGTGCAACGTCAAAAAAGCAAGAAAAATCAGAAAAGAATCACTCAAAAAGAAGAAATTGAAAACACTCAAAAGAAGAAATAAAAGAAAGAAAAGTTGGAAGCACTCATCAATAATTCTCATCACCAAGCCATTCAAGTAAGCCGATAAATTTGATTGTGGTGATAGAAGGTTGTAAAGTGACTTGTGTAAGTAACCCCTTTATTTTCCTCTTTCTATTTTTTTTCTAAGCCACCCTTTCAATTATATTTTTCTTTCCATTCCTACTAACTCATTTGCAGCCGACGCCAAACAAGTAAAATTTACTCGATATAGTCTTGAGTAAAAGTTTTCTAGAACTTGAGACAAGAGAATCGAGAGGAAAAAGGTAGGAGTGTGTGTGAGATCAGAAGAGGACAAGTAAAAGCCATTAAAGTCCTAGAGTGCAAACACGAGTGGATTGAGTGACATCAAATTTTCTTGGAGTGACTCGTGAGGTTTTGTGAGGGTATACTCTGGTAAGGTCCTATACACATTTCAAATTTTTCCTTATTTGCTAACATGTCTCTTCCATCCAACATTCTTGTAGTCAAAAGGACTTTGAGTATTCAAAGTCAAGAGGATGAACAAAGAGAGAACATCTTCCATACCAAATGTCACGTGGGAGATAAAGTTTGTGTGGTTATCATTGATGGAGGAAGTTGTACAAACGTAGCAAGTACTCATATGGTTGAAAAGTTAGGTCTCAAGACTTCCAAGCATCCTCATCTTTACAAACTTCAGTGGCTCAACGATATGGGTGAAGCCAAGGTAACCAAACAAGTTGTTGTACCTTTTTTAATTGGAAGATACAATGATGAAGTCTTTTGTGATGTGGTGCCCATGAGTGCAAGCCACCTTATACTAGGACGTCATTGGCGTATGATAAGAAAGCTACCCATGACGGATTCTCTAATAAATACTCTTTCCAGCATCAAGGAAAGAAAATTATATTGGAGCCTATGCTTCCAAATCAAGTCCATGAATGTCATGACAATCCAATAGACATGTCACTTCAAGTTGAAGATTCAAAAAACATGTCTTTTGAAGAATCAATAGACGTTACTTTTGGTGATCCACAAGATATGTCCTTTGACATTTCAAAGGATGTACCTCTTGAAATTCAAAAGAATGAGCCAATTGAAGTACCAAAAGTTGATATCATTCAGACTCCACGTACATTACACATATTCAAGGGAATTTAGCAACCAATGGAGTTTTTCATCATTAAGCAACCAATGCCCATTAAACATCCACCCTGGTTTGCTATTTCCATTCATATTGTAAATAATTTTTCATTTACTAACTTTGATTTATTTTGTAGCAACTTATTTCATCCTTATGGTGAATAAATCATACCAACCCTCAAGGCAATCATTTGGAGAGGTACAATGGTGAAAGGACACGATGATTTAAATCAGCCCCAAAAAGTCATTCAAAGAACACTTATCTTCAACAAGCGACGTGATGACTCCAGCCAAGAGCCAAACCTTTTCACCAACAATTATGGTGAATTACAAGGAGGAAATAAAGATATAGAGGTCCTTTCCAAGCATTATGATGATTCAAAGAATAAAGAAAAGGGATCAAGTTGGTTCGTGAAGGGCTATGTCTCTCCCGTTCAAAGGACATGTGATGATTCCCAAACATTGTGTCCTCCTATCAAAGGATGTGAAGTTACCAGATTTGAAGCTAAGAGGTTGAACATATCGTGTGAATCATCTATTGGAGGAAAACATAAGGATTCAATCCTTCCTATATCAAGAAGGTATTTAATGAGAAACTACTTCGATTTGAGGACAAATCGCCTAAAAGAAGGGGAGGATGATACGATCCAAACTAGCTCCAACTTTCTCCATGACTTGAACACACCATGGATGTTCTTCAAATCTGTTTCTAAGGGAGTTCTTCATTACCCTATCTTATACTATATCATTTATACATTCTATTCTATCATAAGCATGCATTCACATGTTAGTATAAATTATCATATTATTATTTCCATCCTATGCTTATGTGATCATGTTTTTCATATTATTCAAATATATGCTATGATTACATATCATTTCTTAGGATATTATTATTACATGTTTCTATTTATCATTTATGAATACAATGTTGTATGATATTCATGCATACAACATATACTTCAAGACATAATCCTATGGTTGCAACCTCATCAAAGCATAGCAAGAAGAACCATGTGCATTCATGTAGGCTGCAATGTGCATCATTCAAGCATGTGCACTCCATGTGACATCAAATTGGCGCCAAAACACCAAGGGATGCTTCCTATTCGGCCAAAGACTTTATCCTCTTCATTTTGGCGCCCAAATAACTTCCAAAAGCATTCAAATCATCTTTAGGGCCGAACCAAGGATGGCAAAAAAACCCGAACCCGACGGGGAAAACCGAAAACCGAATTAAACGGGTCGGGTTCGGGGATGATAAACGGGGACGGGGACGGGGAAAACCCATTTATTTTAAACGGGGACGGGGACGGGGACGGGGACGGGTTTGGTAATCCCCGCCCCGATTACCCGCCCCGATTACCTGCCCCGATACCCGATCCGATAAATATTAAAAATAATTATTTATATATATATATATATTATTAATAAATTTAATTTAAATAAAAAATATATATTTAATTTAAATATATATATATACCCGGCCCGATTCCCAGCCCAATACCGACCCAATACCCGACCCAATACCCGACCCAATACCCGTTTAAATAATCGTTTGTGCTAAACTGGGATACCCGTTTCCCCGCGGTTTTCCCCGATTACCCGACGGGGATCCCCGTTTAACTCCCTGCGGTTTTTTAAATGGGGACGGGTACCGGTTTTTTAAATGGGGACGGGGACGGGGGACCAATACCCGACCCGAACCCAACCCATTGCCATCCCTAGACCGAACCAACACATAACCATTCGGCCAAGAGCATGAATTTTCATTAAAGTCTTGTTTTTTCATTAAAAATCATGTCATTTTAGGAAGGTACAAGGGCTGGCCGAACCAACATGTACCTATTAGACCAAGTCCCTTCAAAAACTATAAATAGGCATTCATGTTTCATTTGTAATCAAACCTTTTATTTTAATTAAAGTGAGATTATTCTCTTTCTTAAGTCCTGGTGACTTTTTATCGACTTATCAAGTATTTTATACTTGTGGCGTCAACCCTCTTCTTTCATCTTGATACTTCTAGTTCCTAGTTCATATAACTAGTGGGTCAAAGTACTTAATGCCACCCCTTGAAGAAAAAACAATAAAGATTGGGTCTTTGCTCTCTATAGCATTGGTTCTTCTTTGAGCGTTCTTCAAGATACTATCCTCAAAACCATCCTTTTTGTTTCATCGCCATAACCATAACCATTTCAATCATCTTCCGCTTCCATCTCTCATTTATTAAATAGCCTACCTATTAAACCATACGTTTACCACCCTTACCCATTCTGTTTTGAGCCATTCACTTGTGCAGGTTATTTTGCTTACTTCCTAGATCCACAATCAAACGAGAAGGTAGAATTACCATACATCAAGTGGTAATCAGAGCTTTGGTGGAAGAAGCAACGTGCAACAAAAACAAAAATACAAAAAGAAGAAGTGCAAAGTCAAAGAAAGCAAGAAAAATCAAAAAAGAAGCACTCAAAAAGAAGAAATTGAAAACACTCAAAAGAAGAAATAAAAGAAAGAAAAGTTAGAAGCACTCATCAACAATTCTAATCACCAAGCAATTCAAGTAAGCCTATAAATTTGATTGTGGTGATAGAAGGTTGTAAAGTGACTTGTGTAAGTAACCCCTTTATTATCCTCTTTCTATTTTTTTCTAAGCCACCCTTTCAATTATATTTTTCTTTTCATTCCTACTAACCTATTTGCAGCCGACGCCAAACAAGTAAAATTTACTCGATATAGTATTCAGTAAAAGTTTTCTAGAACTTGAGATAAGAGAATCGAGAGGAAAAAGGCTAGAGCGTGTGTGAGATCATAAGAGGACAAGTAAAAGCCATTAAAGTCCTAGAGTACAAACACGAGCGGATTGAGTGACATCAAATTTTCTTGGAGTGACTCGTGAGGTTTTGTGAGAGTATACTCTGGTAAGGTCCTATACACATTTCAAATTTTTCCTTATTTGCTAACATGTCTCTTCCATCCAACATTCTTGTAGTCAAAAGGACTTTGAGTATTCAAAGTCAAGAGGATGAACAAAGAGAGAACATCTTCCATACCAAATGTCACGTGGGAGATAAAGTTTGTGTGGTTATCATTGATGGAGGAAGTTGCACAAACGTAGCAAGTACTCATATGGTTGAAAAGTTGGGTCTCAAGACTTCCAAGCATCCTCATCCTTACAAACTACAGTGGTTCAACGATGTGGGTGAAGCCAAGGTAACCAAACAAGTTGTTGTACCTTTTTCAATTGGAAGATACAATGATAAAGTCCTTTGTGATGTGGTGCCCATGAGTGCAAGCCACCTTATACTAGGACGTCCTTGGCAGTATGATAAGAAAGCTACCCATGACGGATTCTCTAATAAATACTCTTTCTAGCATCAAGGAAAGAAAATCATATTGGCGCCTAAGCTTCCAAATCAAGTCCATGAATGTCAGGACAATCCAATAGACATGTCACTCCAAGTTGAAGATTCAAGAAACATGTTTTTTGAAGAATCAATAGACGTGACTTTTGGTGATCCACAAGATATATCCTTTGACATTTCAAAGGATGTACCTCTTGAAATTCAAAAGAATGATCCAATTGAAGTACCAAAAGTTGAGATCATTCAGACTCCAAGTACATTGGACATAATCAAGGGAATTTAGCAACCAATGGAGTTTTTCATCATTAAGCAACTAATGCCCATTAAACGTCCACCCTGGTTTGCTATTTCCATTCATCTTGTAAATAATTTTTCATTTACTAACTTTGATTTATTTTGTAGCAACTTGTTTCATCCTTATGGTGAAGAAATCATACCAACCCTCAAGGCAATCATTTGGAGAGGTACAACGGTGAAAGGACACGATGATTTAAATCAGCCCCAAAAAGTCATTCAAAGAACACTTATCTTCACCAAGCGACGTTAGTATTATTCAAAGGACACGATGTTAGTATAAATTATCATATTATTATTTCCATCCTATTCTTATTTGATCATGTTTTTCATATTAGTCAAATATATCCTATGATTACATATCATTTCTTAGGATATTATTATTACATGTTTCAATTTATCATTTATGAATACCATGTTATATGATATTCATGTATACAAAATATACCCATATCTTTATGATTGATACATAATTTTATAAGCATGTTAGGATAGTCTTATAATCATATTAAGCGTGATTATCATATATACATCAAGGCAGCACCATTATAAATCATTTCATTAGTTCATATGCATTCATATTAGCTCTTAAGCTTCATGCATTATCTTACACATATTTTGAGAAGATATAATTAGCTCATAACCTTCAAACATAGCTCATATCACCATAATCATACATGGAAGCAAGGTATTTAGCTCTTAACAGCTCAATATCATGGACTTACCTTGTTTCCTTGCACATATAGGTACATTGGAGTGTGATACACGATGAGGCAGCTTGGTAGAGTATTTGGACGTCATATGCATCTCACAAACAACTCACAAATATCATGGTAGCTCGTGGAACACTAAGGAAAGCTCAACTTAGCTGGAGGAGCTAGCATGTAGCTGAACTTAGCTGGAGGAGAGTTTTGAACCAAAGTGCTGAAAAGTGGCCTAAAGGTAGCTGGAAGTAGCTGGGAGAGTAGCTGAGGAGCTAAGAAGACCAAAGCTAAGTAGCTTGAGTTTATCAAGCTATAACTCACCTAGTTAGATACCAAGACACTCATCTAGGTTACCTTGAAGCTAGTTCATCTCTAGGCTGCCCAATGGATGCTATGTCATCTAGATAAACGTTGGAAGCTAATTCACGCCTAGTTGTTGCCTATCTTCATTCCATGGACTTCAAGACATCATCCTATGGTTTCAACCTCATCAAAGCATAGCAAGAAGACCCATGTGCATTCATGTAGGCTGCCATGTGCATCATTCAAGCATGTGCACTCCATGTGACATCAAATTGGTGCCAAAACACCAAGGGATTCTTCCTATTCGGCCAAAGACTTTATCCTCTTCATTTTGGCGCCCAAATAACTTCCAAATGCATTCAAATCATCCTTAGGGCCGCACCAACACATAACCATTCGGCCAAGAGCATGTATTTTTTATTAAAGTCTTGTTTTTTCATTAAAAATCATGTCATTTTAGGAAGGTACAAGGGCTGGCCGAACCAACATGTACCTATTCGGCCAAGTCCCTTTAAAAACTATAAATAGGCATTCCTATTTCATTTGTAATCAGACCTTTTATTTTAATTGAAGTTAGATTATTCTCTTTCTTAAGTCCTGGTGACTTTTTATTGACTTATCAAGTATTTTTATATTTGTGGCGTCAACCCTCTTCTTTCATCTTGATACTTCTGGTTCCTAGTTCATATAACTAGTGGGTCAAAGTACTTAACACCACCCCTTGAAGAAACAATATAAAGATTGGGTCTTTGCTCTCTATAGCATTGGTTCTTCTTTGAGCGTTCTTCAAGATACTATCCTCACAACCATCCTTTTTTTTTCATCGCCATAACCATAACCATTTCAATCATCTTCCGCTTCCATCTCTCATTTATTAAATAGCCTACCTATTAAACCATACGTTTACCACCCTTACCCATTATGTTTTGAGCCATTCACTTGTGTAGATTGTTTTGCTTTCTTCCTAGATCCACAATCAAACGAGAAGGTAGAATTACCTTACATCAAGCGGTAATCAGAGATTTGGTGGAAGAAGAAACGTGCAATAAAAACAAAAATACAAAAAAAAGAAGTGCAAAGTCAAAGAAAGCAAGAAAAATCATAAAAGAAGCACTCAAAAAGAAGAAATTGAAAACACTCAAAAGAAGAAATAAAAGAAAGAAAAGTTGGAAGCACTCATCAACAATTCTCATCACCAAGCCATTCAAGTAAGCCTATAAATTTGATTGTGGTGATAGAAGGTTGTAAAGTGACTTGTGTAAGTAGCCCCTTCTCTTCTTTCTATTTTTTTTCTAAGCCACCCTTTCAATTATATTTTGCTTTCCATTCCTACTAACCCATTTGCAGCCGACGCCAAACAAGTAAAATTTACTCGATATAGTATTGAGTAAAAGTTTTCTAGAACTTGAGACAAGAGAATCGGGATGAAAAAGGCTGGAGCGTGTGTGAGATTAGAAGAGGACAAGTAAAAGCCATTAAAATCCTATAGTGCAAACACGAGTGGATTGAGTGACATCAAATTTTCTTGGAGTGACTCGTGAGGTTTTTGTGAGAGTATACTCTGGTAAGGTCCTATACACATTTCAAATTTTTCCTTATTTGCTAACATGTCTCTTCCATCCAACATTCTTGTAGTCAAAAGGACTTTGAGTATTCAAAGTCAAGAGGATGAACAAAGAGAGAACATCTTCCATACCAAATGGAAAGATTCATGCACCTTATATACATTTTGTATTTAGTACAAGGTACATTCAAGGCAATCCAATGGAAAGATTCACGTCACAAATAGAGATCGCCATTTTTGAACATGTTTCAAGCACCTTTGGGTGATCAAGGCTCTTAACATTTAATCCCCTATCTCTTAGCTGTCCAACGCACTTTGAATCATATCAATCCAATATTGGGAGCTCAAGATATGCCCAGATTAATTAAGACAGTGCAGGCTGGAAATAAGTACGGGATTTACACCAAATGAAGAGCCATGTTCACACCTGATGCATTTCCACCTTCATGAATCCATTTATGGCGTGTACAATCATACAAGGAGGCTAAAGGAATTGGTCACATTCAAGGGAGATGGATGCATTATTTTCAAACTCATTCACCAAATCCAAGTGCATGAAGGGAGCCTACGAGTCACGTTCACACTTGGTACATGCATTCCAAAGGGGGCCGAACATACAATGAAACATTCCTCCAAATTCATGCAAGGAAATGAACCAACATGTACACATCAAGAGAGCATGAATTCGGCTATGAAGATGTATTCACTTAAATGGATGAACATTCATTTATTTTATTAGTCCATGAACTTGCATAAGGGACATACATTGTATCTACTTAAGGATGAACATTCATCCATGAATGTTCAATCATTAAATCTTGTATGTGTATCCTAGACATCTCTTTGGCCTATAAATAACTTCCCATTTCATTTGTAAAAGGCAATTCACTTTGTTTAATCAAATATTTGTGAGAGTTTCTCTCTTTAGTTCTTAAGTGAACTTTATCGACTTATCAAGCTTATGCTTGTGGCGTCACCCCTATCTATGTCACCATGATACTTCTGGTTCCTATCTCTTTATAGATAGTGGGTCAAAGTCCTTGTTTACCATCCCTTAAAGAAACAATATAAAGTCTGGGTCTTTGTTCTTTAACATTGGTTCTTCTTTGAGATACTACCTTTCATATTCATACCCATCACCTTCATTCTACTTCCATTACCATACTTCATCATTTCCTTTAAACATATCACCAACTTATATATATATATATATTCCGCTACTATATTTAGCTTTCCATTTCATTACTTCCATTTAACTATTTTTTTTAGCTTTCTTGTTTGTGCAGGATCCTTGTTGCTTTCCTAGATCGAAACAATCAAAGGTACAACATTGACTTCACCATCCATTCAAGTGAGGCTAAGTTGAATTGTATCATCTCCCCTCATCCAAACATCATTTATTTTCAATTAAGACATGTATTTTGCCGAATGGACATCTAATTATTTGGCCAAAACTATGCAAGCCTATAAATAGGGCTTTGACATTTCATTTGTACATAACCCTTTGATAAATTAAACTCTTTGTGAGATTATTCTCTTTTCAAGTTCTTTTTAGAACTATATCGATTAAGCAAGCTTTTCTAAAGTTTGTGGCGTCAATCCTTTCTAATACGATCCAAACTAGCTCCAACTTTCTCCATGACTTGAACACACCATGGATGTTCTTCAAATCAATTTCTAAGGGACTTCTTCATTACCCTATCTTATACTATATCATTTATACATTCTATTCTATCATAAGCATGCATTCACATGTTAGCATAAATTATCATATTATTATTTCCATCCTATGCTTATTTGATCATGTTTTTCATATTATTCAAATATATGCTATGATTACATATCATTTCTTAGGATATTATTATTACATGTTTCCATTTATCATTTATGAATACCATGTTATATGATATTCATGCATACAACATATACCCATATCTTTATGATTGATACATAATGTTATAAGCATGTTAGGATAGTCTTATAATCTTTATGCTTATTAGTTCATATGCATTTATATTGGCTCTTAAACTTCATGCATTATCTTACACAAATTTTGAGATGATATAATTAGCTCATAACCTTCAAACATAGCTCACATCACCATAATCATACATGGCAGCAAGGTATTTAGCTCATAACAGCTCAATATCATGGACTTACCTAGTTTCCTTGCACATATAGGTACATTGGAGTGTGATGCACGATGAGGCAGCTTGGTAGAGTATTTGGACGTCATATGCATCTCACAAACAACTCACAAATATCATGGTAGCCCATGGAACACTAAGGAAAGCTCAACTTAGCTGGAGGAGCTAGCATGTAGCTGAACTTAGCTGGAGGATAGTTTTGGACCAAAGTGCTGAAAAGTGGACTAAAGGTAGCTGGGAGAGTAGCTGAGGAGCTGAGAAGACCAAAGCTAACTAGCTTGAGTTTATCAAGCTATAACTCACCTAGTTAGCTACCAAGACACTCATCTAGTTTACCTTGAAGCTAGTTCATCTCTAGGTTGCCCAATGGATGCCATGTCATATAGATACACGTTGGAAGCTAATTCACGCCTAGTTGTTGCCTATCTTCATTCCATGGACTTCAAGACATCATCCTATGATTGCAACCTCATCAAATCATAGCAAGAAGACCCATGTGCATTCATGTAGGCTTCCATGTGCATCATTCAAGCATGTGCACTCCATGTGACATCAAATTGGCGCCAAAACACCAAGGGATGCTTCCTATTCGGCCAAAGACTTTATCCTCTTCATTTTGGCGCCCAAATAACTTCCAAATGCATTCAAATCATCCTTAGGGCCGAACCAACACATAACCATTCGGCCAAGAGCATGTATTTTCATTAAAGTCTTGTTTTTTCTTTAAAAATCATGTTATTTTAGGAAGGTACAAGGGCTGGCCGAACCAACATGTACCTATTCGGCCAAGTCCCTTCAAAAACTATAAACAGGCCTTCCTATTTCATTTGTAATCAGACCTTTTATTTTAATTGAAGTGAGATTATTCTCTTTCTTAAGTCTTGGTGACTTTTTATCGACTTATCAAGTATTTTATACTTGTGGCGTGAACCCTCTTCTTTCATCTTGATACTTCTAGTTCCTAGTTCATATAACTAGTGGGTCAAAGTACTTAACACCACCCCTTGAAGAAACAATATAAAGATTGGGTCTTTGCTCTCTATAGCATTGGTTCTTCTTTGAGCGTTCTTCAAGATACTATCCTCACAACCATCCTTTTTATTTCATCGCCATAACTATAACAATTTCAATCATCTTCCGCTTCCATCTCTCATTTATTAAATAGCCTACCTATTAAACCATACGTTTACCACCCTTACCCATTCTGTTTTGAGCAATTCACTTGTGCAGGTTGTTTTGCTTCCTTCCTAGATCCACAATCAAACGAGAAGGTATAATTACCTTACATCAAGCGGTAATCAGAGCTTTGGTGGAAGAAGCAACTGCAACAAAAACAAAAATACAAAAAGAAGAAGTGCAAAGTCAATGAAAGCAAGAAAAATCAGAAAAGAAGCACTCAAAAAGAAGAAATTGAAAACACTCAAAATAAGAAATAAAAGAAAGAAAAGTTGGAAGCACTCATCAACAATTCTAATCACCAAGCAATTCAAGTAAGCCTATAAATTTGATTGTGGTGATAGAAGGTTGTAAAGTGACTTGTGTAAGTAACCCCTTTATTCTCTTCTTTCTATTTTTTTTCTAAGCCACCCTTTCAATTATATTTTTCTTTCCATTCCTACTAACTCATTTGCAGCCGACGGCAAACAAGTAAAATTTACTTGATATAGTCTTGAGTAAAGGTTTTCTAGAACTTGAGACAAGAGAATCGAGAGGAAAAAGGCAGGAGTGTGTGTGAGATCAGAAGAGGACAAGTAAAAGCCATTAAAGTCCTAGAGTGCAAACACGAGTGGATTGAGTGACATCAAATTTTCTTGGAGTGACTCGTGAGGTTTTGTGAGAGTATACTCTGGTAAGGTCCTATACACATTTCAAATTTTTCCTTATTTGCTAACATGTCTCTTCCATCCAACATTCTTGTAGTCAAAATGACTTTGAGTATTCAAAGTCAAGAGGATGAACAAAGAGAGAACATCTTCCATACCAAATGTCACGTGGGAAATAAAGTTTGTGTGGTTATCATTGATGGAGGAAGTTGCACAAACATAGCAAGTACTCATATGGTTGAAAAGTTGGGTCTCAAGACTTCCAAGCATCCTCATTTTTACAAACTTCAGTGGCTCAACGATATGGGTGAAGCCAAGGTAACCAAACAAGTTGTTGTACCTTTTTCAATTGGAAGATACAATGATGAAGTCCTTTGTGATGTGGTGCCCATGAGTGCAAGCACCTTATACTAGGACGTCATTGGCAGTATGATAAGAAAGCTACCCATGACGGATTCTCTAATAAATACTCTTTCCAGCATCAAGGAAAGAAAATCATATTGGCGCCTATGCTTCCAAATCAAGTCCATGAATGTCAGGACAATCCAATAGACATGTCACTTCAAGTTGAAGATTCAAGAAACATGTCTTTTGAAGAATCAATAGACGTGACTTTTGGTGATCAACAAGATATGTCCTTTGACATTTCAAAGGATGTACCTCTTGAAATTCAAAAGAATGAGCCAATTGAAGTACCAAAAGTTGAGATCATTCAGACTCCAAGTACATTGCACATATTCAAGGGAATTTAGCAACCAATGGAGTTTTTCATCATTAAGCAACCAATGCCCATTAAACATCCACCCTGAATTGCTATTTCCATTCATCTTGTAAATAATTTTTCATTTACTAACTTTGATTTATTTTGTAGCAACTTGTTTCATCCTTATGGTGAAGAAATCATACCAACCCTCAAGGCAATCATTTGGAGAGGTACAATGGTGAAAGGACACGATGATTTAAATCAGCCCCAAAAAGTCATTCAAAGAACACTTATCTTCAACAAGCGACGTGATGACTCCAGCCAAGAGCCAAACCTTTTCACCAACAATTATGGTGAATTAAAAGGAGGAAATAAAGATATAGAGGTCCTTTCCAAGCATTATGATGATTCAAAGAATAAAGAAAAGGGATCAAGTTGGTTCGTGAAGGGCTATGTCTCTCCCGTTCAAAGGACATGTGATGATTCCCAAACATTGTGTCCTCCTATCAAAGGATGTGAAGTTACCAGATTTGAAGCTAAGAGGTTGAACATATCGTGTGAATCATCTATTGGAGGAAAACATAAGGATTCAATCCTTCCTATATCAAGAAGGTATTTAATGAGAAACTACTTCGATTTGAGGACAAATCGCCTAAAAGAAGGGGAGGATGATACGATCCAAACTAGCTCCAACTTTCTCCATGACTTGAACACACCATGGATGTTCTTCAAATCTGTTTCTAAGGGAGTTCTTCATTACCCTATCTTATACTATATCATTTATACATTCTATTCTATCATAAGCATGCATTCACATGTTAGTATAAATTATCATATTATTATTTCCATCCTATGCTTATGTGATCATGTTTTTCATATTATTCAAATATATGCTATGATTACATATCATTTCTTAGGATATTATTATTACATGTTTCTATTTATCATTTATGAATACAATGTTGTATGATATTCATGCATACAACATATACCCATATCTTTATGATTGATACATAATGTTATAAGCATGTTAGGATAGTGTTATAATCATATTAAGCATGATTATCATAAATATATCAAGGCAGCATCATTATAAATCATTTCATTAGTTCATATGCATTCATATTAGTTCTTAAGCTTCATGCATTATCTTACACATATTTTGAGAAGATATAATTAGCTCATAACCTTCAAACATAGCTCACATCACCATAATTATACATGGTAGCAAGGTATTTAGCTCATAACAGCTCAATATCATGGACTTACCTTGTTTCCTTGCACATATAGGTACATTGGAGTGTGATGCACGATGAGGCAGCTTGGTAGAGTATTTGGACGTCATATGCAGCTCACAAACAACTCACAAATATCATGGTAGCTCGTGGAAAACTAAGGAAAGCTCAACTTAGCTGGAGGAGCTAGCATGTAGCTGAACTTAGCTGGAGGAGAGTTTTGGACCAAAGTGCTGAAAAGTGGACTAAAGGTAGCTGGGAGAGTAGCTGAGGAGCTGAGAAGACCAAAGCTAACTAGCTTGAGTTTATCAAGCTATAACTCACCTAGTTAGCTACCAAGACACTCATCTAGCTTACCTTGAAGCTAGTTCATCTCTAGGCTGCCCAATGGATACCATGTCATCTAGATACACGTTGGAAGCTAATTCACGCCTAGTTGTTGCCTATCTTCATTCCATAAACTTCAAGACATCATCCTATGGTTGCAACCTCATCAAAGCATAGCAAGAAGACCCATGTGCATTCATGTAGGCTGCCATGTGCATCATTCAAGCATGTGCACTCCATGTGACATCAAATTGGCGCCAAAACACCAAGGGATGCTTCCTATTCGGCCAAAGACTTTATCCTCTTCATTTTGGTGCCCAAATAACTTCCAAATGCATTCAAATCATCCTTAGGGCCGAACCAAGACGTAACCATTCGGCCAAGAGCATGTATTTTCATTAAAGTCTTTTTTTTTCATTAAAAATTATGTCATTTTATGAAGGTACAAGGGCTGGCCGAACCAACATGTACCTATTCGGCCAAGTCCCTTCAAAAACTATAAATAGGCATTCCTATTTCATTTGTAATCAGACCTTTTATTTTAATTGAAGTGAGATTATTCTCTTTCTTAAGTCATGGTGACTTTTTATCGACTTATCAAGTATTTTATACTTGTGGCGTGAACCCTCTTTTTTCATCTTGATACTTCTAGTTCCTAGTTCATATAAAAGTGGGTGAAAGTACTTAACACCACCCCTTGAAGAAACAATATAAAGATTGGGTCTTTGCTCTCTATAGCATTGGTTCTTCTTTGAGCATTCTTCAAGATACTATCCTCGCAACCATCCTTTTTGTTTCATCGCCATAACCATAACCATTTCAATCATCTTCCTCTTCCATCTCTCATTTATTAAATAGCCTACCTATTAAACCATACGTTTACCACCCTTACCCATTCTGTTTTGAGACATTCACTTGTGCAGGTTGTTTTGCTTCCTTCCTAGATCCACAATCAAACGAGAAGGTAGAATTACCTTACATCACCTTCCTTGATACTTATGGTACCTAGTTCATATAACTAGTAGGTCAAAGTCCTTGCTACAATCCCTTACAAAACTTATAAGAAACGGGTCTTTGTTCTTTATCACATTGGTTCCTTCTTAGTTTTATAGGATATTATTTCCATCACCATCTTTCCTTCACCATTATACATCACTTTCACGCCAACTCTATCACCATTCCATTACTATAGTCATCACCATTCCTTAACCATTGAATTATCCATCAACATTCATCAAGAATTACGTGCATCATCACCAATGGTGGCCGAATTCATCAACATTTGAAGGACAATTCAACAACACTTCCGCAGCCCATCTTTGATAACATTTCTATCCATTTCAATTCTTATCATTTACTTTTCTTCTTCCTTTTCTTATTTATATTTCCATCTTAATCATTTCTTTCTTTAATTTTTGCATATTACTTATCAATTCAAAGTGAGAAACAACAAGGTTGCCAACTTCTCCATTATTGAAGAAGTCTGGTTAGCCTTACATCAATTAATCTCTTCATTATGATGAGATTATGATCCTCCATCGATTTTTCCAATTCTAGAATGTAAAGCCTCAAGTTCAGTCCTTAACATCATTTGTATCTCATGGGTAATGGCTTGCATTTGCAAATTTGGTGGTTGGTCACCCGGATTGCTATCACTAGAACATGCCATATTAGTAAAATAAAATAAGACAACACAAAAAAATTAATGTATATAGGACCTCGTAACACACACACACAAAGATTCTCGCAATTTGCTCCAAAGAAATCATAATTGACACTCAATCACTCAAAACTCGTGTTTCACTCGGGAGAAACTTTTAATGACTCTTTTCTGTCTCCCCTTCAGATCTCACAACCTCAATGTGCCTTTTCCACTCGTTCCCTTGTAATCAGTTCTTTTACGAACTAAATTCAATCTTTCAGAATCTGTCAAATGTGTCGGCTAAAGGAAACAACAAAGGTTAATGGAAATTAGAAAAATAATAAAAGCAAAGGCGAAAATTTAAAGAAAAACAAAGAAAGAAGAGATGAAAAAGAAATCAGTAAACTTACTACAGAGAATTGCTTACAGCGAGACTGTCTAATGCGATCATGCCAAGGACCAAACTTCTTCAACACTTGATCACACCATGGATGTTTTTCATTGTTGTTTCTAAGGGAGTTCTTCCTTACACTATCTTATATTATATCATTCATACATTATATTCTATCATAAGCATGCATTCACATGTTAGTATAAATTATCATAATAATTCCATCCTATGCCTAGTTGATCATGTCCCTAATATCATTCAAATATATGCTATGATTACATATCATTTCTTAGGATATTATTATTACATGTTTCCATTTATCATTTATTATGAATACCATGTTAAATGATATTCATGTATACAACATATATCCACAATGTTATTTCAAGCATGTTAAGAATGCTATATTAGTCTTGCATTCATTTAAGCATATTATCATATATACATCAAGGCAGCATAATTATCATTCATTTTATCAGCTCCTATGCATTCATTTTAACACTTAGGCTTTATGCATTAGTTCATACATATTATAAGATGATATATTTAGCCCATCACCTTTAATCATAGCTCACATTACCATATTCATGCATGGCAGCAGGGTATTTAGCTCATATCAGCTCAATGCCATGGACTTACCTTGTTTCCTTGCACATGTAGGTACATTGGATCATGGCACACATTGGGGTAGCTTGGTGGATTATTTGGACATCAAATGCAGCTTACAAACAGTTCACAAGGAACATGGCAGCTCATGGAACACTAAGGAGAGCTCAATTCAACTAGAGGAGCTCAAGGCTAGCTAAACTCAGCTAGTTGGACTATTTGGAGCTGAGTTGTCAAAAATGATATCAATGGTAGCTGAATGTAGTTGAACATGCTGTTATGAAGCTCACAAGGACTCGTCTAGGAAGCTTGTTCATAAACAGCCCCATGCTTGCTAAGCTAGCTTGGAAGGAGACACATGCACGCCCAAGATGGAGCACATGACCAGCCATCATTCCATGCACAAGGCTGCACCACAAGGTTCCCTAGAACACCCATGTGCATGCCATATGACCAGCCCCCATGTGCCTTGCATGTGGTCTCATTTAGGCACCATGATGAAGAGCCCTCTCCCTATTCGGCCAAGCATCATCTCCCATCCAATTTGGTGCCATCATGAAGGGACGCTAGAGCTATTCGGCCAAGGGTTATCACCCTCCATTTAAACTAAAACATCATATCTATTTTGTAATTAATTATGTCTCTATAGGAAGGCACATGGCTGGCCGAATCCCCTTGTAACCATTCGGCCATGCCTCTCCATTTCCTATAAATAGGAAAGCATATATCATTTGTATTTAGACTTTTTGATTAATATAAGTGAGATTATTCTCTTCCTTAAGTCCTGGTGATTTTTATCGACTTATCAAGTATTTTATACTTGTGGTGTCAACCCCTTTTTTCACCTTGATACTTATGGTTCCTAGTTCATATAACTAGTGGGTCAAAGTACTTAATACCACCCCTTGAAGAATAAATATAAAGTATGGGTATTTGCTCTCTATAGCATTAGTTCTTCTTTGAGACTTCTTCAAGATACTATCCTCATTACTATCCCTTTGTTTCATAAGCCATAACCATAGCCTTATCAACCATCTTCCGCTTCCATCTCTCATTTTAAACAGCCCACCTATTCATCATACGCCTACCACCCTTAACCCTCTCTTTTGAGCCATTCACTTGTGTAGGTTGTTTGCTTCCTTCCTAGATACACAACCAATTTGTTAAGGTACAAATGCCTTACATCAAGCGGTAATCAGAGCTTTGGCGGAAGAAAGCAACGTGCAACAACAACAAAAAGAAAAATAAAAAAAGAAGTGCAAGTAAAGTGCAAAGTGAAAGAAATCAAGAAAAATCCAGCAAAGAAAAACAAAGCACTCCAAAAGAAGAAAAAAATCCAGCATTCAAAAAGGAAGAAAAGCAAAGAAAAAAAAGAAAGAAAGTTGAAGCACTTATCAACAATTCTCATCACCAAGCCAATTCAAGTAAGCCTTTTAAATTGATTGTGGAAGGTTGTGAAGTGAGTTGTGTAAGTAACCCTTTTGTTCTATTCTTTCTATTTCTAAGCCACCCTTTCATTATATTTTGTTTTCCATTCCTACTAACCCTTTTTGCAGCTGACGCCAAACAAGTAAAATTTACTTGATACAGTCTTGAATAAAGTTCTCTAGAACTTGAGATAAGAGAATCGAGAGAAAAAAGGCTGGAGAGTGTGTGAGATCAGAAGAGGACAAGTAAAAGTCATTAAGTCCTAGAGTGCAAACACGAGTGGATTGAGTGACATTCAAGTTTCCTTGGAGTAACTCGTAAGGCTTTGTGAGAGTACATTCTGGTAAGGTCCTACACACATTTCGTTTTTTCCTTATTTGCTAGCATGTCACTTCCATCCAACATACTTGTAGTCAAAAGGGCTTTGAACATTCAAAGTCAAGAAGATGAACAACGAGAGAATATCTTCCATACAAGATGTCACGTGGGAGATAAAGTTTCTGTGGTGATCATTGATGGAGGAAGTTGTACAAACGTAGCAAGTACTCACATGGTGGAAAAGTTGGGTCTCAAGACTTCCAAGCATCCTCATCCTTACAAACTTCAATGGCTCAACGATGTGGGTGAAGCCAAGGTAACCAAACAAGTCATTGTACCTTTCTCCATTGGAAGATACAATGATGATGTCCTTTGTGACGTGGTGCCCATGAGTGCAAGCCACCTTATACTAGGACGTCCTTGGCAGTTTGACAAGAAGGCTACCCATGACGGATTTTCTAACAAGTACTCTTTCCAGCATCAAGGAAAGAAAATCATACTGGCACCCTTGCTTCCCAGTCAAGTTCATTAATGTCAAGTGACCCTTAAGTCACGCATAAAAGAATGGGAGAAAATGAAGGCTAAAAAAGAAGCTTTGAAGAACGTTTTGAGGAGACAAGAAGAATTGGAAATGAATTTTTTAAAGTTGAAAAGGATGTTTTGCAAGTAGTGGAACAAATTGAAAGGGATAAATTTGAAAAGGATGAGTGTAGAGAAGAGAAGCAAGTCAAGTAAGCCGTTTAAATTGATTGTGGTGATAGAAGGTTGTGAAGTGACTTGTGTAGTAACCCTTTTGTTTCTCTTCTTTCTATTTCTAAGCCACTCTTTCATTATATTTGTTTTTCCCTTCCTACTAACCCTTTTGCAGCCGACGCCAAACAAGTAAAATTTACTTGATATAGTATTGAGTAAAGTTTTCTAGAACTTGAGACAATAGAATCGAGAGGAAAAAGGATGGAAAGTGTGTGAGATCAGAAGAGAACAAGTAAAAGCCATTAAATTCCTAGAGTGCAAACACGAGTGGATTGAGTGACATCAAGTTTTCTTGGAGTGACTCGTGAGGCTTTGTGAGAGTATATTCTGGTAAGCTCTTTTACACATCTTATTGTTTTCTTATTTTCTAACTATGTCTCGGAGTTCAGGACGATCACCAGAAAGAGAAGTCCATAACTTGCAAACCCAAGCCATTATGCATGAAATGGCAAGATTGCTGAAATTAGAATTGGAGCCTTTGCAAGATCGTATGGATCAATTAGAAGCATCCTTAGGCAACCGGAGAGTAAACCGCCCTAGAATGGAAGAAGAATTAGAAGAGGAGGAGGCTGAAGTAACATCAGTAGCAAGAAGAGATGTTCATAGAAATCAGAATGACAACTTCAGCAACATCAAAGTGATCATTCCTCCATTTCAAGGACGAACAGATCTTGAAGCCTATCTGGACTGGGAAATCAAAATTGAACACATTTTCGAATGTCAAAATTATACGGAACAAAAGAAGGTCAGGCTTGCTGCTATGGAATTCGTGGATTATACCTTAGTTTGGTGGGATCAATTGGTAAGTTCAAGAAGACGAAATGGTGAACGCCCCATCACTACATGGGAAGAAATGAAAGCCATTATGAGGAAAAGGTTTGTGCCTACTCACTATCACCGAGATCTTTATCATAAACTATAAAACATGAAACAAGGAAGCAAGAGCGTTGAAGATTATTTCCAAGAAATGGAGATAGACATGGTCCGAGCCAATGTAGATGAAGATAGAGAAGCACCAATGGAAAGGTTCTTATCTGGCCTAAATCTTGATATTGCTAACATTTTTGAACTTCATCATTATGTAGAGATTGAAGAGATGGTGCATGTAGCCATAAAAATTGAACGACAACTTAAGAGGAAAACCTACAATAGGAGCAGTCCAAATTCGACCACCAAATAGAAGCAAGAGCCTATTACCTTCCAGAAACAAACTCCAGTCCAATCAAAGGATCGTACAGAGGTACCCAAAATTATACAAATGGGCGAATCTAGCAAGGGTAAAGAAAAACAAACCAGCACTTTCGAGAGATCAAGAGATATCAAATGTTTCAAGTGTTTTGGAAAAGTGCATGTTGCTAGTCAATGTCCCAACCAAAATGCCATGATGTTGCTTGATAATGGAGATATTGTATCAGATTCTGATTAGCCTATTTTTGACGAGGAACCTAAAATAATACAAGAAGAAGAAGCGAAAGAAAATGCAGATCATGGTGAGATGCTTGTTTCAAAGAGGTTCCTACAATCACAAATATCCCAAGATGATATTCATAGAAACAATATATTTCATACAAGGTGCCATATTAAGGATAAGGTTTGCACAATGATCATCGATGGAGGAAGTTGCACAAACGTAGCCAGCACTCTTATGGTTGAAAAACTTGGATTGGCAACGTCAAAGCATCCTACGCCATACAAACTTCGATGGCTTGATGAAGGAGGTGAGTTAAATGTTACCAAACAAGTTCTAATTCCTTTTTTAGTTGGAAGGTACAAGGACGAGGTGCTTTGTGACATTGTCCGTATGCATGCTAGCCACATTCTACTTGGGAGACCACGGCAGTATGATAAAAGGGCCATTCATGATTGTTTTCACAATCAATACACTTTTAAGCATAATGGACGCAAGGTGACCTTGATGCCTTTAACGCCTAAAGAAGTACAACAAGATCAATTGCATATGCGAAAGAGTGTACAAGCATGGCACAAAGACAAAACCCCAACGAAAAATGAAGAGGAACAAAACAAGAAACCAAACTACTTCATAAAGAAACATGATGGTTCAGTTTTGGAAAATGAAGGGTCTCCTACGAAAAGTGGTGATGATTGGGACTTAAAGTCACAACTCTTCACCAATGGTTTTAATCTTCAAAAGGTAAGTACCCTTTCATATGAAACCTTTTCTCTCCTCACTTTTCAGGACAAATCACGTGAAAGGTCACTTCCAAAAGGGATATCCCTAGATAAAGATCATTCCCAAAAGGTACATGTTGGTAAATCATATTCCAAAGAAAGACCTAAAGGGAAATCTTACGAAAGGGAATCTATTGGAAAGACACAATCGTTCAAAGGATGTTTTCTTTTAGCAAAAAGACGTGACGCTATGTAAGGACATAATGAACTCTATTTGAGGACAAATTGCCCTAAAGAAGGGGGGATGATACAAGCAGGTTTTCAACTATAAAGGGAGTATTCTTGAACATCTTTATAATGCATTCACTTTATACTAGCTTTATAATATATACTATTATAATATATATCATGCTAAGGATATTAGTTATGAAGTTAAAGAATAACTTAATATGAATACATCTTGCACATTGTTATTTTAATATGTTAAGCATGTTAGGATAGCTTTATAAACATATTAAGCATAATTATTATTTATACATCAAGGGAGCATACTTATCATGCATTTCGTTAGTTCATATGCATTCATATTAACTCTTAAGCCTCTTGTATAATCTTACACATATTATGAGATGATATAATTAGCTCATGGCCTTCAAACTTAGCTCACATTACCATAATCAAACATGGCAGCAAGGTATTTAGCTCGTCTTAGCTCAATATCATGGACTTACCTTGTTTCCTTGCACATGTAGGTACATTGGAGCATGATGCACGTTGAGGTAGCTTGGTGAATGATTTGGACGTCATATGCAGCTCACAAGCAGCTTACAAAGTACAAGGCAGCTCATGGAACACTAAGTGAAGCTCGATTCAGCTGGAGGAGCTTAAGGCTAGATAAACTTAGCTAGTTGGACTGTTTGGAGCTGAGTTGCCAAAACTGATGTCAAAGGTAGCTGAATGTAGCTGAACATAATGTTGAGGAGCTCACAAGGACTTAGCTAGGAAGCTTGTTCACAAACAGCCCATGTTTGCTAGCTAGCTCTACAACTCAAGCTAGCTTGAAGGAGGCACGTGCACGCCCAAGAGAGAGAGAGCATGACCAGCCATCATTCCATGCATAAAGCTGCACCACAAGGCTTCCTAAAACACCCATGTGCCTTGCATATGACCAGCCCCCATGTTCCTTGCATGTGGATCATTTAGGCGCAAAGATGAAGAGTTCTCTCCCTATTCGGCCAAGCCATGTGTTTTGCATGTGATCAGCCCCCATGTGCCTTGCATATGGTTCATTTAGGCGCCAAGATGAATGGCCATCTATCCATTTGGCCAAACACCATTACTCCTCCAATTTGGCACCAACATGAAGGGTTTCAAGAGCTATTCGGCCATGAGACATACCCCTACACTTCAACCGAACCAACACCTATTTATTCAAGTTATTTATGAATTAAATTATGTAATTTTAGGAAGGCACAAGGCTGGCCGAATCTCCTTGTAATTATTTGGTCATGTCTCTCCATTTCCTATAAATAGGAAAGCATTCATCATTTGTAATCAGACCTTTTTATTTAATTAAAGTGAGATTATTCTCTTCCTTAAGTCCTGGTGACTTTTATCGACTTATCAATTATAATTTATACTTGTGCGGTCAACCCCTTCTCTTTTCACCTTGATACTTCTGGTTCCTAGTTCTTTATAACTAGTGGGTCAAAGTACTTCATATCACCCCTTAAAGAAGCAATATAAAGTCTGGGTCTTTGCTCTATATAGCATTGGTTCTTCTTTGAGTCTTCTTTAAGAAACTATCCTCACAACCATCCCTTTGCATCATAAACCATAACCATAGCCATATCAACCATTTTCTGCTACCATCTCTCAATTAAACAGCTCACCTATTTCACCCATACGTTTACTACCCTTAACCATTTTGTTTTGAGCTATTCACTTTGCAGGTTATTTTGCTTCCTTCCTAGATCCACAATCATTTGTTAAGGCATCAGAAGAGTCTTACATCAAGCAGTAATCAGAGATTTGGTGGAAGAAGCAACGTGCAACAACAACAAAAAGAAAAATAAAAAAAAGTGCAAGTGAAGTGCAAAGTCAAAGAAAAAGAAAATCAGAAAAGAAATTGAAGCACTCCAAAAGAAAGAAAGAAATTCAGCATTCAAAAAGAAGAAAATAAAAGAAAAGAAAGAAAGTTGAAGCACTCATTAACAATTCTCATCACCAAGCAAGTCAAGTAAGCCGTTTAAATTGATTGTGGTGATAGAAGGTTGTGAAGTGACTTGTGTAAGTAACCCTTTTGTTTCTCTTCTTTTTATTTCTAAGCCACCCTTTCATTTTATTTTTTTCCCCTTCCTACTAACCCTTTTGCAGCCGACGCCAAACAAGTAAAATTTACTTGATATAGTCTTTAGTAAAGTTCTCTAGAACTTGAGACAAGAGAATCGAGAGGAAAAAGGCTGGAAAGTGTGTGAGATCAGAAGAGGACAAGTAAAAGCCATTAAAGTCCTTGAGTGCAAACACGAGTGGATTGAGTGACATCAAGTTTTCTTGGAGTGACTCGTGAGGCTTTGTGAGAGTATATTCTGGTAAGGTCTTTTACACATCTTATTCTTTTCTTATTTGCTAACCATGTCTCAGAGTTCAGGACGATCACCAGAAAGAGAAGCCCCTAACTTGCAAACCCAAGCCATTATGCATGAAATGGAAAGATTGCTGAAATTAGAATTGGAGCTTTTACAAGATCATATGGATCAATTAAAAGCATCATTAGGCAACCAGAGAGTAAACCGCACTAGAATGGAAGAAAACTTAGAAGAGGAGGAGGCTGAAGTAACATCAGTAGCAAGAAGAGATGTTCATAGAAATTAGAATGACAACTTCAGCAACATCAAAGTGACCATTCCTCCATTTCAAGGACGAACAGATCCTGAAGCCTATCTGGACTGGGTAATCAAAATCAAACACACTTTCTAATGTCAAAATTATACGGAACAAAAGAAGGTCAGGCTTGCTGCTATGGAATTTGTGGATTATGCCTTAGTTTGGTGGGATCAATTGGTAAGTTCAAGAAGACGAAATGGTGAACGCCCCATCACTACATGGGAAGAAATGAAAGCCATTATGAGGAAAAGGTTCATGCCTACTCACTATCACCGAGATCTTTATCATAAACTACAAAACTTGAAACAAGAAAGCAAGAGCGTTGAAGATTATTTCAAAGAAATGGAGATAGCCATGATCCGAGCCAATGTAGATGAAGATAGAGAAGCAACAATGGCAAGGTTCTTATCTGGCCTAAATCTTGATATTGCTAACCTTGTTGAACTTCAGCATTATGTAGAGATTGAAGAGATGGTGCATGTAGCCATGAAAATTGAACGATAACTTAAGAGGAAAACCTACAATCAGAGCAGTCCAAATTCGACCACCAAATAGAAGCAAGAGCCTATTACCTTCCAGAAACAAACTCCAGTCAAATCAAAGGATCGTATAGAGGTACCCAAATTTATACAAATGGGTGAATCTAGCAAGGGAAAAGAAAAGTAAACCAGCACTTTCGAGTGATCAAGAGATATCAAATGTTTCAAGTGTTTTGGAAAAGGGCATGTTGCTAGTCAATGTCCCAACCGAAATGCCATGATGTTGCTTAACAATAGAGATATTGTATCAGATTCTGATGAACCTATTTTTGACGAGGAACCTGAAACAATAGAATAAGAAGAAGCGGAAGAAAATGCAGATCATGGTGAGATGCTTGTTTCAAAAAGGTGCCTACAATCACAAACATCCCAAGATGATATTCAAAGAAACAATATCTTTCATAAAAGGTGCCATATTAAGGATAAGGTTTGCACAATGATCATCGATGGAGGAAGTTGCACAAACATAGCCAGCACTCTTATGGTTGAAAAACTTGGATTGGCAACGTAAAAGCATCATACGCCATATAAACTTCAATGGCTTAATGAAGGAGGTGAGTTAAATGTTACCAAACAAGTTCTAATTCCTTTTTCAGTTGGAAGGTACAACGACGAGGTGCTTTGTGACATTGTCCCTATGCATGCTAGCCACATTCTACTTGGGAGACCATGGCAGTATGACAAAAGGGCCATTCATGATTGTTTTCACAATCAATACACTTTTAAGCATAATGGACGCAAGGTGACCTTGATGCCTTTAACGCCTAAAGAAGTACAACAAGATCAATTGCATATGCGAAAGAGTGTACAAGCATGGCACAAAGACAAAACCCCAACGAAAAATGAAGAGGAACAAAACAAGAAACCAAACTTCTTCATAACGAAACATGATGGTTCAATTCTGGAAAATGAAGGGTCTCCTACGAAAAGTGGTGATGATTGGGACTTAAAGTCTCAACTCTTCACCAATGGTTTTAATCTTCAAAAGGTAAGTACCCTTTCATATGAAACCTTTTCTCTCCTCACTTTTCAGGACAAATCACGTGAAAGGTCACTTCCAAAAGGGATATCCCTAGATAAAGATCATTCCCAAAAGGTACATGTTGGTAAATCATATTCCAAAGAAAGACCTAAAGGAAAATCTTACGAAAGGGAATCTAATGGAAAGACACAATCGTTCAAAGGATATTTTCTTTTAGCAAAAAGACGTGACGCTATGCAAGGACATAATGAACTCGATTTGAGGACAAATCGCCCTAAAGAAGGGGGGATGATACAAGCAAGTTTTCAACTATGAAGGAAGTATTCTTGAACATCTTTATAATGCATTCACTTTATACTAGCTTTATAATATATACTATTATAATACATATCATGCTAAGGATATTAGTTATGAAGTTAAAGAATAACTTAGTTTGAATACATCTTGCACATTGTTATTTTAATATGTTAAGCATTTTAGGATAGCTTTATAAACATATTAAGCATAATTATTATTTATACATCAAGGCAGCATACTTATAATGCATTTTGTTAGTTCATATGCATTCATATTAACTCTTAAGCCTCATGCATAATCTTACACATATTATGAGATGATATAATTAGCTCATGGCCTTCAAACTTAGCTCACATTACCATAATCAAACATGGAAGCAAGGTATTTAGCTCGTCTTAGCTCAATATCATGGACTTACCTTGTTTCCTTGCACGTTGAGGTAGCTTGGTGAATGATTTGGACGTCATATGCAGCTCACAAGCAGCTTACAAAGTACAAGGCAGCTCATGGAACACTAAGGTACTCGATTCAGCTGGAGGAGCTTAAGGCTAGCTAAACTTAGCTAGTTGGACTATTTGGAGCTAAGTTGCCAAAAGTGATGTAAAAGGTAGCTGAATGTAGCTGAACATAATGTTGAGGAGCTCACAAGGACTTAGGTAGGAAGCTTGTTCACAAACAGCCCATGTTTGCTAGCTAGTTCCACAACTCAAGCTACCTTGAAGGAGACACATGCCAAGTGATGTGATCCAATTCAGCATCATATTTACCATGGCTATTCCAACCTCTCCAGGGAAGAAACTTTCTATCTTTATACCTATAGATACTTATTTCATATGTTATAAGATAGTTATTTTCATATATATATTATACCTATAGTTATTATGATAATAAGTTATCCATTTATATATGAGATACAAGTTATTATCATATACTATAGTCACATTTTTATAATATACAAGTTTATATACTTAGTTTATTTTCTTATATTATGCATGTAAGCACATTCGACCAACACTTGGGAGCTGCATTGGAGCTAAATGGAGCATGTAACAGCAAGGAAACTTACATGGGATCGATTAGGAGAACACAAGGAACAATTGGTGAAAAGCTGTCCGGAGGCCGTGAGCTCATAGCTAGATTGAGCTGAAGATTTGAGCTACAAGATGACCTTATTTTAGCTGGGGAGTTGCACCATCATCTTCACCACTTAGGACACTTCAAATATGTCCTAAGTCAAAATTTGTGAAATCGTACCTTTTCGCGAATAGTTGCCACCTCAAGAGGTACCTTTTCACAAGGAGCTGCCCAAACGTTCACCATGCTACAAGTCACCTATGGCCAGCTCACCTTTAGCTCATTAACACCATAAGTAGCTCAAACATGAAGGGACATCTTTCTCAAACATTGTGAGCTTTCATGAATGATGATGCCCATGAAGATGCCTTTTCATCTAGAAGCACGTTGGTGAAGAAATTGCAACCATTAGAAGCTTAAATCATCATGAGGAAGAGTGCCATGCATATTCGGCCACATCACATGGCATGCACATGAGAGCCTTTGGCGCCAAACATGAAGAGACACACCACCATTCGGCCAAGGGAAGAAAATGGCGCCAAGATGAACAAGCATGCCCATTCGGCCAAGGGAGATGTCTTCCCATCCTTAGCCGAATCATCAAGCCCCTTTATGAAGGGTTAGCCGAACCATCACAAGCCCAAATGACTTGATCTTTCATTTTAAAACATTATGTATCTTCCTAAAGTCATGTATCTAGCCGAAACATCATGTAACCATTCGGCCAAGCCCTGTCATTTCCTATAAATAGAGTGGCTTGCCTTCATTTGTACTCATCTCATCTCTTATATAAAACATACTCTTGTGAGTTATTTCTCTTCAAAGTTCTTTGTGAACTTTATCGATTAAGCAAGTATAATTCATATACTTGTGGCGTCATTCCTTCCAAATTGATTCCTAAATTCCTAGATTAATATCTAGTGGGTTGAAGACACTATCACCACCCCTCAAGCAAGTTTGTGGAGATCGGGATTGTGCTCTTTAGCATTGTTTCATCTTTGGCGTGTTTGGGATACAAATCACCACCATCTCTATTTCATCATTTCCATCATCAACAACATCCATCAATCCATCAATTCCGCAACCATCTCTATTATATCTTTATTTCATTTCCATTACTTATATTATCATCCATTTCTTAATTCCATCATTAATCTTATTTCCTTTTCTTATCTTATTTTACAGCCCAAGCTTATAAATTTAAGGACATTAGTACTTGTCAATCCTAGATCAGGACACAATAAGGCTATCTACTCTCTTCTCCCAAGCGTGTAGATTCGCCATACATCAAGCGATAATCATAGCATAGTTGGATTGACAAAAAAAGTGTCATTGGCGTGCAAAGCAAAAGAAAAATAGAAAAAAAAAGACTCCTTCATCAGAATTGGAGTGCAAAAAGAAGAGAAAAAAATCAGAAAAGAAGAAAATAAAAGAAAAAGAGAAGTTCAAAAAAGAGAAAGCAAGCCAAGGAAAGTGCTCTGCCATTACAAATACATCAATGAGGCCTATCTACACTAAGAGAAGATAACCTTATTGTTTTCTTGAGAAAGGTTGCAGTAAGTGTTGTTTCTTGAATTGTAAGTCACCTCTTCCTTTTCTATCCTTTCATTTTCCTTGTCTTCAACCATTTCATTTTTTTAATACCTTTGAATCCTTTCTTCTACCTTTCCATTTCTTCTATTCTTTCTACCCAAACCATATTTGCAGCCGACGCACACAAGGAAGGAATTAACTTGTTCTAATCATGAGTAAGTTCTTCAAAGGACTTAGCAAGAGAAATTGAGTGGAAAAAGGCTATTGAGAGAGTGAGATCAGAAGGGGAATTGTTAAAAGCCAAATATATATATTCCCGAGAGTAAACACGAGTGTTGAGTGGACTGATCTTATCTTTTCTTTGGAGTGAAATTGTGAGACTTTGTGAGTGTGCTGGTAAGGTTTATTTTTTTGTTTTATTTACTAACCATGTCTCAAAGTCCTAAAGGAAATGCAGGTCAACCCAATTTGCAAATGCAAGCACTAATTGGAGAAATGATATGAATATTTCGAACAGAATTTGATGCTCTCCATGAGAAACTAGACCAAAGACAAGATCAACCACAAACCAGAAACAATGATACTCCTCGGAGGCAACAACCTCTTCCCGAAGATGATGTTCCAAATCCTTATGATGAAGAAGAACCAGCATTGATACAAGGACCTAGGCGTGCCAATGTTGATGATAATATGAGCAACATCAAAATCAAAATTCCTCAATTTCAAGGGAAGACTGATCCAGAAGCCTATCTTGAATGGGAAAGCAAGGTGGAACATGTGTTTAGTTGCCATAACTATTCCGAACTCAAGAAAGTAAGATTGGCAGCTATGGAGTTTGTTGATTATGCTTTGATATGGTGGGATCAACTTACTATTACCCGGAGGAGGAATGGAGAGAGACCAATTTCAACATGGCTCGAAATGAAAGGTATCATGCGTAAACGTTTCATTCCTACTCATTATCACCGAGACATGTTTCAGAAATTGTAGAATTTGAAGCAAGGCCAACGGAGTGTGGAGGATTATTATAAAGAAATGGAAGTGGCAATGATCCGAGTCAATATTGAGGAGGATCGTGAAGCAACCATGGCTAGATTTCTAGCAAGACTCAATCCTGAGATTTCCAACACACTAGAATTGTATCATTATATCGAACTTGATGAAATGGTGCAAATGGATATGAAAATAGAAAGACAACTACGGAGAAGACCTATATCTCGTACTTCAGTGCCTACATCTTCAAGATGGAGTCCAAACAACAATTTGAGGAAGTCTACCCCTATTCCTACCAAAGAGAAGGTTGAATCATCAAATGCTTCCCAAATTGGTAGGGAGAATCGAGGAAAAGAGATCCCTGAACGATCAAGAGACATCCGTTGCTTTAAATGTCTTGGGAAGGGACATATATCCACACAATGCCCCAACAGAAACACCATGTTACTACTTGGAAATGGTGAGATCGAATCTGACCATGAAGAAGAAGAAGCGCCAACACCACCAATAGAAGTTGAGGAAGAAACATAAATTAGTGCTCCGGTGGAAGGTGAAGCCTTAGCGGTTAAAAAGAAGTCTGAATGCCCAAGTAGTAGAAGATGACGCACAACGGAAAAACATCTTTCATACTCGATGCCATGTGAGTGAAAAGGTGTGTTTCATGATTATAGAAAGTGGGAGTTGTACTAATGTTTCCAGTACCATCATGGTGGAGAAATTGGGATTGCAAACGTTGAAACATCCAAATCCCTACAAACTACAATGGCTCAATGAACGAGGTGAACTTAATGTCAACAAACAGGTGATGGTTCATTTTTCAATTGGTAAGTACAAGGACGAGGTTATGTGCGATGTTGTTGCTATGCATGCTAGCCATTTACTCCTTGGAAGATCATGGCAATATGATAGGAGGACCATTCATGATTGTTTTACCAATAAGTATTCATTCAACCATGGAGGAAAGAAGATCATCCTAACACCCTTGACGCCTAAACAAGTCCAAGTTGAGCAAATTAAGATGAAACAAAGTGTTGAGGCCATGAGGAAAGGAAAATCGAAGTTAATCCAGGAAGAAAACATTGCAAAAACAAGTGCTTATACATCTAAGTGCTTGTTACAAAGATGTTTACTGACGAGGTGCAAGGTCAATGAAGATTTTTCTAACTTTGACAATGCAGGAATTTCCTTTGATTTGCAGGATGATCCAAGTGACACAATCCATCAATTTGGGAAATTAAAGGAAGTGACCTTTCAAGAGCCAAGAGGTGCGACTATTGAAGAGCAAAGAATGGTAACTCTTCATCCAAAGGACGTGATCCATCAAGAATCAAGAGTCATGCCTATTGAATCCCAAAGGGAAATGATTTTTCATCCAAAGGATGTGACTTATGAGGACATCACCATTCCAAGAGTCACCACCTTTCATGAATCAATGCATCTATCTATGGAAAGGAGCATGATTTTTGGAATACAAAAGGGCACTAACGTTCAAAGCCAAATGTCTTCAATAGACATGAACTTTGAACCTACATTTTTCAGGAAGTATTTCTTAACATTAAATTTGTTTGATCACATTCATACTAATGAAAGTTTTCTTTCTTTTCAGGTTAAGAACTTCCAAAGCAGTCTTTCAACGGATATGAACCTTTTTGTAAAGATTGAATGGAAGGACACTAGGAAAAGACGATTATTCAATTTGAGGAAAAATCGATTAAAAGAAGGGGAGGATGATGTGATCCAATTCAGCATCATATTTACCATGGCTATTCCAACCTCTCCAAGGAAGAAACTTTCTATCTTTATACCTATAGATACTTATTTCATATGTTATAAGATAGTTATTTTCATATATATATATTATACCTATAGTTATTATGATAATAAGTTATCCATTTATATATGAGATACAAGTTATTATCATATACTATAGTCACATTTTTATAACATACAAGTTTATATACTTAGTTTATTTTCTTATGTTACGCATGTAGGAACATTCGGCCAACATTTGGGAGCTGCATTGGAGCTAAATGGAGCATGTAACAACAAGGAAACTTACATGGGATCGATTAGGAGAACACAAGGAACAATTGGTGAAAAGCTGTCCGGAGGCCGTGAGCTCATAGCTAGATTGAGCTGAAGATTTGAGCTACAAGATGACCTTATTTCAGCTGGGGAGTTGAACCATCATCTTCACCACTTAGGACACTTCAAATATGTCCAAAGTCAAAATTTGTGAAATCGTACCTTTTCGCGAATAGTTGCCACCTCAAGAGGTACCTTTTCACAAGGAGCTGCCCAAACGTTCACCATGCTACAAGTCACCTATGGCCAGCTCACCTTTAGCTCATTCACACCATAAGTAGCTCAAACATGAAGGGACACCTTTCTAAAACATTGTGACCTTTCATGAATGATGCTGCCCATGAAGATGCCTTTTCATCTAGAAGCACGTTGGTGAAGAAATTGCAACCATTGGAAGCTTAAATCATCATGAGAAAGAGTGCCATGCATATTCGGCTACATCACATGGCATGCACATGAGAGCCTTTGGCGCCAAACATGAAGAGACACACCACCATTCGGCCAAGGGAAGAAAATGGCGCCAAGATGAACAAGCATGCCCATTCGGCCAAGGGAGATGTCTTCCCATCCTTAGCCGAATCATCAAGCCCTTTTATGAAGGGTTAGCCGAACCATCACAAGCCCAAATGACTTGTTCTTTCATTTTAAAATATTATGTATCTTCCTAAAGTCATGTATCTAGCCGAAACATCATGTAACCATTTGGCCAAGCCCTCTCATTTCCTATAAATAGAGTGGCTTGCCTTCATTTGTACTCATCTCATCACTTATATAAAACATACTCTTGTGAGTTATTTCTCTTCAAAGTTCTTTGTGAACTTTATCGATTAAGCAAGTATAATTCAAATACTTGTGGCGTCATTCCTTCCAAATTGATTCCTAAATTCCTAGATTAATTTCTAGTGGGTTGAAGACACTATCACCACCCCTCAAGCAAGTTTGTGAAGATCGGGATTGTGCTCTTTAGCATTGTTTCATCTTTGGCATGTTTGGGATACAAATCACCACCATCTCCATTTCATCATTTCCATCATCAACAACATCCATCAATCCATCAATTCCGCAGCCATCTCTATTATATCTTTATTTCATTTCCATTACTTATATTATCATCCATTTCTTAATTCCATCATTAATCTTATTTCCTTTTCTTATCTTATTTTGCAGCCCAAGCTTATAAATTTAAGGACATCGGTACTTGTCAATCCTAGATCGAGACACAATAAGGCTATCTACTCTCTTCTCTCAAGCGTGTAGATTCGCCTTACATCACCAAGAGAGAGAGAGCATGACCATCCATCATTCCATGCACAAGGATGCATCACAAGGCTTCCTAGAACACCCATGTGCCTTGCATATGACCAGCCCCCATGTGCCTTGTATGTGGATTATTTAGGCGCCAAGATGAAGAGTTCTCTCCCTATTCGACCAAGCCATATGTTTTGCATGTGATCAGCCCCCATGTGCCTTGCATATGGTTCATTTAGGCACCAAGATGAATGGCCATCTATTCATTCGACCAAACACCCTTACTCCTCCAATTTGGCGCCAACTTGAAGGGTTTCAAGAGCTATTCGGCCATGAGACATACCCCTACACTTCAACTGAACCAGCACCTATTTATTCAAGTTATTTATGAATTACATTATGTCATTTTAGGAAGGCACAAGGCTGGCCGAATCTCCTTGTAATTATTCGACCATGTCTCTCCATTTTCTATAAATAGGAAAGCATTCATCATTTGTAATCAGAGCTTTTTGTTTAATTAAAGTGAGATTATTCTCTTCCTTAAGTCCTGGTGACTTTTATCGACTTATCAAGTATAATTTATACTTGTGGCGTCAACCCCTTCTCTTTTCACCTTGATACTTCTGGTTCCTAGTTCTTTATAACTAGTGGGTCAAAGTACTTCATACCAACCCTTAAAGAAACAATATAAAGTCTGGGTTTTTGCTCTATATAGCATTGGTTCTTCTTTGAGTCTTCTTTAAGATACTATCCTCACAACCATCCCTTTGTTTCATATACCATAACCATAGCCATATCAACCATCTTCTGCTACCATCTCTCAATTAAACAGTCCACCTATTTCACCCATACGTTTACTACCCTTAACAATTCTGTTTTGAGCCATTCACTTTGCAGGTTGTTTTGCTTCCTTCCTAGATCCACGATCATTTGTTAAGGCATCAGAAGAGTCTTACATCAAGCGGTAATCAGAGCTTTGGTGGAAGAAGCAACGTGCAAGAACAATAAAAAGAAAAATACAAAAAAAGAAGTGCAAGTGAAGTGCAAAGTCAAAGAAAAAGAAAATCAGAAAAGAAATTGAAGCACTCCAAAAGAAAGAAAGAAATTCAGCATTCAAAAAGAAGAAAAGAAAAGAAAAGAAAGAAGTTGAAGCACTCATTAACAATTCTCATCACCAAGCAAGTCAAGTAATCCGTTTAAATTGATTTTGGTGATAGAAGGTTATGAAGTGACTTGTGTAAGTAACCCTTTTGTTTCTCTTCTTTCTATTTCTATGCCACCCTTTTATTATATTTGTTTTTCCCTTCCTACTAACCCTTTTGCAGCCGACGCCAAACAAGTAAAATTTACTTGATTAGTCTTTAGTAAAGTTCTCTAGAACTTGAGACAAGAGAATCGAGAGGAAAAAGGCTGGAAAGTGTGTGAGATCAGAAGAGGATAAGTAAAAGCCATTAAATTCCTAGAGTGCAAACACGAGTGGATTGAGTGACATCAAGTTTTCTTGGAGTGACTCGTGAGGCTTTGTGAGAGTATATTCTGGTAAGGTCTTTTACACATCAAAGTGATGTTCATAGAAGAGGAGGAGACTGAAGTAACACCAGTAGCAAGAAGAGATGTTCATAGAAATCAGAATGACAACTTCAGCAACATCAAAGTGATCATTCCTCCATTTCAAGGATGAGCAGATCCTGAAGCCTATCTGGACTGAGTAATCAAAATCGAACACATTTTCGAATGTCAAAATTATACGAAACAAAAGAAGGTCAGGCTTGCTACTATGGAATTCGTGGATTATGCCTTAGTTTGGTGGGATCAATTGGTAAGTTCAAGAAGACGAAATGGTGAACGCCCCATCACTACATGGGAAGAAATGAAAGCCATTATGAGGAAAAGGTTCGTTCCTACTCACTATCACTGAGAAATGGTGATAGCCATGATCCGAGCCAATGTAGATGAAGATAGAGAAGCAACAACGGCAAGGTTCTTATCTGGCCTAAATCTTGATATTGCTAACCTTGTTGAACTTCAGCATTATGTAGAGATTAAAGAGATGGTGCATGTAGCCATGAAAATTGAACGACAACTTAAGAGGAAAACCTACAATCGGAGCAGTCCAAATTTGACCACCAAATAGAAGCAAGAGCCTATTACCTTTCAGAAACAAACTCCAGTCCAATCAAAGGATCATACAGAGGTACCCAAAATTATACAAATGGGCGAATCTAGCAAGGGTAAAGAAAAGCAAACCAGCACTTTCGAGAGATCAAGAGATATCAAATGTTTCAAGTGTTTTGGAAAAGGGCATGTTGCTAGTTAATGTCCCAACCGAAATGCCATGATGTTGCTCGACAATGGAGATATTGTATCAGATTCTGGTGAGCCTATTTTTGATGAGAAACCTGAAACAATACAAGAAGAAGAAGCGGAAGAAAATGCAGATCATGGTGAGATGCTTGTTTCAAAGAGGTGCCTGCAATCACAAACATCCCAAGATGATATTCAAAGAAACAATATCTTTCATACAAGGTGCCATATTAAGGATAAGGTTTGCACAATGATCATCGATGGAGGAAGTTGCACAAACGTAACCAACACTCTTATGGTTGAAAAACTTGGATTGGCAACGTCAAAGCATCCTACGCCATATAAACTTCAATGGCTTAATTAAGGAGGTGAGTTAAATGTTACCAAACAAGTTCTAATTCCATTTTCAGTTGGAAGGTATAAGGACGAGGTGCTTTGTGACATTGTCCCTATGCATGCTAGCCACATTCTACTTGGGAGACCATGGCAGTATGACAAAAGGGCCATTCATGATTGTTTTCACAATCAATACACTTTTAAGCATAATGGACGCAAGGTGACCTTGATGCCTTTAACGCCTAAAGAAGTATAACAAGATCAATTGAATATGCGAAAGAGTGTACAAGAATGGCACAAAGACAAAACCCCAACGAAAAATGAAGAGGAACAAAACAAGAAACCAAACTTCTTCATAAAGAAACATGATGGTTCAATTCTGGAAAATGAAGGGTCTCCTACGAAAAGTGGTGATGATTGGGACTTAAAGTCACAACTCTTCACCAATGGTTTTAATCTTCAAAAGGTAAGTACCCTTTCATATGAAACCTTTTCTCTCCTCACTTTTCAGGACAAATCACGTGAAAGGTCACTTCCAAAAAGGATATCCCTAGATAAAGATCATTCCCAAAAGGTACCTGTTGGTAAATCATATTCCAAAGAAAGACCTAAAGGGAAATCTTACGAAAGGGAATCTAATGGAAAGACACAATCGTTCAAAGTATGTTTTCTTTTAGCAAAAAGACGTCACACTATATAAGGACAAAATGAACTCGATTTGAGGACAAATCGCCCTAAAGAAGGGGGGATGATACAAGCACGTTTTCAACTATAAAGGGAGTATTCTTGAACATCTTTATAATGCATTCACTTTATACTAGCTTTATAATATATAGTATTATAATACATATCATGCTAAGGATATTAGTTATGAAGTTAAAGAATAACTTAGTATGAATACATCTTGCACATTATTATTTTAATATGTTAAGCATGTTAGGATAGCTTTATAAACATATTAAGCATAATTATGATTTATACATCAAGGCATCATACTTATAATGCATTTCGTTAGTTCATATGCATTCATATTAACTCTTAAGCCTCATGCATAATCTTACACATATTATGAGATGATATAATTAGCTCATGGCCTTCAAACTTAGCTCACATTACCATAATCAAACATGGCAGCAAGGTATTTAGCTCGTCTTAGCTCAATATCATGGACTTACCTTGTTTCCTTGCACATGTAGGTACATTGGGGCATGATGCACATTGAGGTAGCTTGGTGAATGATTTGGACGTCATATGCAGCTCACAAGCAGCTTACAAAGTACAAGGCAGCTCATGGAACACTAAGGGACTCAATTCAGTTGGAGGAGCTTAAGGCTAGCTAAACATAGCTAGTTGGACTATTTGGAACTGAGTTGCCAAAAGTGATGTCAAAGGTAGCTGAATGTAGCTGAACATAATGTTGAGGAGCTCACAAGGACTTAGCTAGGAAGCTTGTTCACAAACAGCCCATGTTTACTAGCTAGCTCCACAACTCAAGCTAGCTTGAAGGAGACACATGCACGCCCAAGAGAGAGAGAGCATGACCAGCCATCATTCCATGCATAAAGGTGCACCACAAGGCTTCCTAGAACACCCATGTGCCTTGCATGTGGATCATTTAGGCGCCAAGATGAAGAGTTCTCTCCCTATTCGGCCAAGCCAAGTGTTTTGCATGTGATCAAGCCCAATGTGCCTTGCATATGGTTCATTTAGGTGCCAAGATGAATGGCCATCTATCCATTCGGCCAAACACCATTACTCCTCAAATTTGGTGCCAACTTGAAGGGTTTCAAGAGCTATTCGGCCATGAGACTTACCCCTACACTTCAACCGAACCAACACCTAATTATTCAAGTTATTTATGAATTACATTATGTCATTTTAGGAAGGCACAAGTGATATGATCCAAACTAGCTCCAATTTTCTCCATGACTTGATCGGTCTATGGACGTTTTTAACTACTGCTTCTAAGGGAGTTCTTCCTTACCCTATCTTATATTATATCATTTATACATTATATTCTATCATAACCATGCATTCACATGTTAGTATAAATTATTATCTTATTATTTCTATCCTATGCTCATTTGATCATGTCACTCATATTATTCAAATATATGTTATGATTACATATCATTTCTTAGGATATTATTATTACATGTTTCCATTTATCATTTATGAATACCATATTATATGATATTCATGCATTCACATCTTTATAATTGATGCACAATGTTATTTCAAGTGTGTTAAGTATGTTATATTAGTCTTGCATTCATTTAAGCATGATTCAATTCATTCGTGAAATGGCAGAATGCTTAATCATTCATTTGTTAGCTCACGTGCATTCATTCTAGCTCCTAGGTCTTATACATTAGCTTACATATGTTATATCATTATGTACTTAGCTCATGACCTGCATTCATAGCTCATATCACTCAAACACCTCACGGCAGCATGCATTTACCTTAAATGAGCTCACACATTGCTTATTTTATTTGTTTGGTGATTCCTATAGGTGAAACACAAAACAGGCATATTATGGTAGCTTGGCTAGCTAAAAGGACAAGCACAACAGCTCACACTAGCTCATGAACATTATGGCAGCTCATTTCATCACATAAGGAGCTTAAACTTAGCTGGAGGAGCTAGCATGTAGCTGAACTTAGCTGGAGGAGAGCTTTGGACCAAATTATTGAAAAGTGGACTAGAGGTAGCTGGAAGTAGCTGGAGAGTAGCTAAGGAGTTGAGAAGACCAAAGCTAACTAGCTTGAGTTCATCAAGCTATAACTCACCTAGTTAGCTACCAAGACACTCACCTAGTTTACCTTGAAGCTAGTTCATCTCTAGGCTGCCCAATGGATGCATGTCACCTAGATGCATGTTGGAAGCTAATTCACGCCTAATTGTTGCCTATCTTATTCCATGGACTTCAAGACATCATCCTATGGTTGCAACCTCATCAAAGCATAACAAGAAGACCCATGTGCATTCATGTAGGCTGCCATGTGCATCATTCAAGCATGTGCACACCATGTGACATCAAATTGGCGCAAAACACCAAGGGATGCTTGCTGTTCGGCCAAAGACTCTTTCCTCTTCATTTTGGCGCCCAAATAACTTCCAAATGCTTTCAAAATATCCTTAGGGCCGAACCACACATAACCATTCGGCCAAGAGCATGTATTTACATAAGTCATGTATTTTCACACAAAAATCATGTCATTTTAGGAAGGCACAAGGCTGGCCGAACCAACATGTATCTATTCGGCCAAATCCCTTCAAAAACTATAAATAGGCTTTCCTATTTCATTTGTAACGAGACCTTTTTATTCAATTAAAGTGAGATTATTCTCTTCTTAAGTCCTGGTGACTTTTTTTATCGACTTATCAAGTATTTTATACTTGTGGCGTCAACCCCTTTTCTTTCATCTTGATACTTCTGGTTCCTAGTTCATATAACTAGTGGGTCAAAGTACTTAATACCATCCCTTGAAGAAACAATATAAAGATTGGGTCTCTACTCTATATAGCATTGGTTCTTCTTTGAGATTTCTTCAAGATACTATCCTCACAACCATCCTTTTATTTCATCACCATAACCATAGCTTTATCAACTATCTTCCGCTTCCATTACTCATTATTTAAATAGCCTACCAATTTACCCATACGTCTACCACCCTTAACCATTCTATTTTGAGCCATTCACTTTGCAGGTTGTTTTGCTTCCTTCCTAGATCCACAATCATTTGAAAAGGTACAAGTACCTTACATCAACAAGGCTGGCCGAATCTCCTTGTAATTATTCGGCCATGTCTCTCAATTTCCTATAAATAGGAAAGCATTCATCATTTGTAATCAGAGCTTTTTGTTTAATTAAAGTGAGATTATTCTCTTCCTTAAGTCCTGGTGACTTTTATCGACTTATCAAGTATAATTTATACTTGTGGCGTCAACCCCTTCTCTTTTCACCTTGATACTTCTGGTTCCTAGTTCTTTATAACTAGTGGGTCAAAGTACTCATACCACCCTTAAAGAAGCAATATAAAGTCTGGGTCTTTGCTCTATATAGCATTGGTTCTTCTTTGAGTCTTCTTTAAGATACTATCCTCACAACCATCCCTTTTTTCATAAACCATAACCATAGCCATATCAACCATCTTCTACTACCATTTCTCAATTAAACAGCCCACCTATTTTACCCATCATTTGTTAAGGCATCAGAAGAGTCTTATATCATGTCCTTTGACATTCCAATAGTTATGCCACTTGAAGTTCAAAAATATGTGTCACTTGAATTGCCACAAGTTATGATCATTGAGGCTGCAAGTACATTGCAACTATTAACTAGATTTCAACAACCAATGGAGTTTTCCATCATCAAGCAACCAACACTCATACAGTTCAACCTAGCCTCACTTGGATGGATGGGGAAGTCATGGTTGTACCTTTGATTATTTCGGTCTAGGAAAGCAACAAGTATCCTGCACAAAAAAGAAAGCTCAAAAAAATAGTTAAATGAAAGTAATGAAATGGAAAGATAAATATGGCAGCGAAAAATATATATAAGTTGGTGATATGTTTAAAGGAAATGATGAAGTATGGTAATGGAAGTAGAATGAAGGTGATGGAGATGAATATGAAAAGTATTATCTCAAAGAAGACTCAAAGAAGAACCAATGTTAAAGAACAGGTGATGGAGATGAATATGAAAAGTATTATCTCAAAGAAGACTCAAAGAAGAACCAATGTTAAAGAACAAAGACCCAGACTTTATATTGCTTCTTTAAGGATGGTAGACAAGGACTTTGACCCACTATCTATAAAGAGATAGGAACCAGAAGTATCAGGGTAACATAGATAGGGGTGACGCCACAAGCATAAGCTTGATAAGTCGATAAAGTTCACTTAAGAACTAAAGAGAGAAACTCTCACAAATATTTGATTAAACAAAGTGAATTGGTTTCTTTTACAAATAAATGGAAAGCTATTTATAGGCCTAAGAGTGCATGGTGTGAATACAAAACATTTAATGAGTGAACCTTCATGGATGAGTGTTCATACTTTAAGTAGATACAAGCATGCTTAGGTGAATGAATTTTGATGAATGGATATTCTCTTTTAATGGAATACATCCTTTGGCCGAATTCATCCCACCTTGTGTGAACTTGTTGATTTGTCTTCTATGGATGAATGTTCATGAATGTATCTTGGCTGAAATTCTTCCCCCTTGTGTTAAAATGACTATTTGGCTTCTTGCATGAATGGATGAATTTAAAAGCCTTTGAATGAATCCTTGCACCTCCTCACAAATGTTCTGATTCATTTTAATATTCTTTTCTCGTCATGCATGTCTTCATTAATTCCTCCCATGCATAAGTCCTTTGAAGGAGATGAATGGTTGCAAATCCCGTATTAATTTCCAGCCTGCACTGTCTTCAGTAATCTGGACATATCTCAAGCTCCCGATATCCGATTAATGTGATTAAAAATGCGTTGGAAATCTACGAGATAGGGGATTAAATGTTAAGAAGACTTCATCACCCAAATATGCTTGGAACTTATTCAAAAATGTTCAATTGCCTTTGTCTTCTTAGCATCCAATAAACCTAGACAAAGTATGTAAACAAATAATTAGATAGGAATTGAGCTATGATAATTAGAATGCATGCTTCCACCTATGTTAATAATGCAAATGAGCTAACTATGAATGCATATGCATTGAATGAGTTATATAAATATGTGAATTAATAAGTCATGCATGAATATCATATATTATACATATAAATGACATCATATAATATTCAAGAAAAAATTAAGAATAAGATAAACATATTCACGTGACATGTAATGCATAAATGAGTAAATAAATAATAAAATAAGGCAAGACTCCCTTAGAATCATCTTGGAAGAACTTCAAAGTTGTGAGCATGTTTTGTTTGAACTTGGTGGTCGATAGGATCACATCATCCCCCCCTTCTTTAAGGCGATTTGTCCCCAATCGATGCTTGGTACATAAGGGAACAACTTTGATGTTCTTTTGAATGTAAATTCTTCATTCTCATCTTGCATTGTTTTCTTTGCTCAAAATGCTTCACATGTTCAAGTCTTTACTTTGAATCAACAATCTGAAAAATAGAACAAGTTAGAAGTAGATAGTTTAGAATCAAAGGAAAGGAAATGATTAAATTCATGAATGAATGAGTTTGGACTCTTAATGTTCTCATGTTAGGTTCATTGAATCTTCCCTTTTAAGGTGCATTCGATCTTGAGTATGAGGTGAATGACTTGAAGGTTAATGAACATGTTCTTTATAATTTCAAGACACATCTTTTGGAATTTCAAAAGATATGATGCTTGAATCATCTTGAATGTCCCTTGGAATAACCTGCAAATTCAAGATGAATAGAATAAAAAAAATTGATTAGTATAAAGCAAAACTTCCTTCTCCTCACATTCGTTCCTTTCATGCTCATGTTTTTCAACACATCATCTTCACTCTCATTTTCAACTCCAAATGTCTTGGTTTTCTCACAATGTTCTCCTTTGATTTGTGCATGTTCAACTCCATCATATCTTTTAACCCAACCTCACTGTAATCTTTTCATTTTCTCTTCCACAAGTACGTCCCCCTTTGCTCCCAAATTCAATCTTTTCAACTTTCTCATTTTCGACTCCAACGTTTCTCACATCAATCTCTCATTTTCATTTTGATCTCCCTCCACTGTTATTTGTTCTCACGTGAAACTTCTCTTTCAACTTTCTTCATGGCTTTAGTTTTCTTCCATTCCTCTAAACGTGATTTGATGAAAACTTGGCACTCATGGACTTGATTTGGGCACATTGAAACCAACACGATCTTTCTCCCTTGGTGTTTGAATGAATATTTGTTGGAGAACCCATCATAGAATGCTCGTTTATCGAACTGCCAAGGACGTCCAAGGAGTAGATGGCTTGAATTCATAGAAACACACACAAAACTTCATCTTCATATCCCCCAATTGAAAATGACACACGTATTTGCTCCATGACTTCTAACTCTTCATCTTCATTTAATCCTTGCAAAACATATGGACTGGGATGTTTGAATGTTATAAGCCCTAACTTCTCAAACATGTATGTGCTTGCAAGATTTGCAAAACTACCACCATCAATGGCTACAAGGCATACTTTATCATTCACATGAAAACGAGTATGAAATAGATTCCTCCTTTGCTGTCCGTAATCCATTCGAAAGATGGGAGAATTGTTGTGAAAAATTAATAGTTGAATAAGATGAAAGGACCTTACCAATAATCATTCACAAATCCTCACGATCACTCCAAAAAATGATGATGCTCCACTCAATGCTCGTGTTTGCACTCGGGAATATAAACTGGCTTTTTCAATTCCCCTTCTGATCTCACACTCGATTAGCCTTTTTCCACTCGTTCCTCTCTTGTAAAGTTCTTAAAAGAACTAACTCGAGAGCTTTCAAGTGCTATGGACGTCGGCTGAAAAATTTGGTGTAGAGGGAAAAAAATAGAAAGGTAGAAAGATTAAATAATGAATGGTGGTCTTATAAAAGGAAGAAAAATAAAGAAAGGTTCACTTACTATGCAAAGATACTCACCACCTTCATAGAAGAACAATCAAAGGTCTTGAAGACTTCCTTAGGATCGGTTGAAATAATGATGTTGCTTGTCACCCTTGGCACTTCTTTGCATTTTGATTTCTTTGTTTCCTTTTTTTGTTTTTCTTCACTTGGAATCCCTTGTTGATGTTGGGATTAACTTGCTGATTTTTTTCTTTTGGCACTTCTCTTTCTGATTTTCTTTTTATTGAATAATAGGAAGTTGCTTTTGCTTGTTCTTATTGCAATCCACCTTAGCTCTGATTACCATATGATACAGTTCAACCTAGCCTCACTTGGATGGATGGTGAAGTCAAGGTTGTACCTTTGATTGTTTCGGTCTAGGAAAGCAACAAATATCCTGCACAAACAAGAAAGCTCAAAAAAATAGTTAAATGGAAGTAATGAAATGGAAAGATAAATATGGCAGCGGAAAATATATATAAGTTGGTGATATGTTTAAAGAAAATGATGAAGTATGGTAATGGAAGTAGAATGAAGGTGATGGAGATGAATATGAAAAGTAGTATCTCAAAGAAGACTCAAAGAAGAACCAATGTTAAAGAACAAAGACCCAGACTTTATATTGCTTCTTTAAGGGATGGTAAACAAGGACTTTGACCCACTATCTATAAAGAGATAGGAACCAGAAGTATCAGGGTGACATAGATAGGGGTGATGCCACAAGCATAAGCTTGATAAGTCGATAAAGTTCACTTAAGAACTAAAGAGAGAAACTCTCACAAATATTTGATTAAACAAAGTGAATTGGTTTCTTTTTTTACAAATGAATGGAAAGCTATTTATAGGCCTAAGAGTGCATGGTGTGAATACAAAACATTTAATGCGATAAAGTTCACTTAAGAACTAAGAGAGAAACTCTCACAAAATTTGATTAACAAAGTGAATTGGTTTCTTTTACAAATGAATGGAAAGCTATTTATAGGCCTAGAGCATGGTGTGAATACAAAACATTTAATGAGTGAACCTTCATGGATGAGTGTTCATACTTAAGTAGATAAAGCATGGCTTAGGTGAATGAATTTTGATGATGGATATTCTTTTTTAATGGAATACATCCTTTGGCCGAATTCGTCCCACCTTGTGTGAACTTGTTGATTTGTCTTCTAGGATGAATGTTCATGAATATCTTGGCTGAAATCTTCCCTCTTGTGTGAACATGACTATTTGGCTTCTTGCATGAATGGATGAATTTAAAAGCCTTTGAATGAATCCTTGCACCTCACCAAATGTTATGATTCATTTTAATATTCTTTTCTCATCCATGCATGTCTTCATTAATTCCTCTCATGCATAAGTCCTTTGAAGGAGATGAATGGTTACAAATCCCGTATTAATTTCCAGCCTGCACTGTCTTCAGTAATCTGGACATATCTCAGCTCCCGATAGCGGATTAATGTGATTAAAATGAGTTGGAAATACGAGATAGGGATTAAATGTTAAGAAGACTTCATCACCCAAAGATGCTTGGAACATGTTCAAAATGTAGATCAATCTGACTGACGTGAACTGTCCAACCAACTCTTCAATTGCCTTTAGTCTTCTTAGCATCCAATGAACCTAGACAAAGTATGTAAACAATAATAGATAGGAATTGAGCTATGATAATTATGAATGCATGCTTCCACCTATGTAATAATGCAAATGAGCTAACTATGAATGCATATGCATTGAATGAGTATATAAAGATGTGAATTAATAAGTCATGCATGAATATCATATTATACATATAAATGATAGCATAATATTCAAGCAAAAATTAAGATAAGATAAACATATTTGCGTGACATGTAATGCATAAATGTAATAATAATAAAATAAGCAAGACTCCCTTAGAATCATCTTGGAAGAACTTCAAAGTTGTGAGCATGTTTTGTTTGAACTTGGTGGTCGATAGGATCACATCAAACACCCTTTAAACATCCTCCATGGTTTTCTATTTCCATTCATATTGTTTATTCAGTTTCTAACTTTTGTGTCACTCGTCCCCTTGTAATCAGTTCTTTTACGATTCAATCTTTCAGAATCTGTCAAATGTGTCGGCTAAAGGAAACAACAAAGGTTCATGGAAATTAGAAAAATAATAAAGCAAGGCGAAAATTTAAAGAAAAACAAAGAAAAAAGAGATGAAAAAAAATCAGTAAACTTACTACAGAGAAATGCTTACAACGAGACGGTATAATGCGATCATGCCAAGGACCAAACTTCTTCAACACTTGATCACACCATGGATGTTTTTCATTGTTGTTTCTAAGGGAGTTCTTCCTTACCCTATCTTATATTATATCATTCATACATTCTATTCTATCATAAGCATGCATTCACATGTTAGTATAAATTATCATAATAATTCTATCCTATGCCTAGTTGATCATGTCATTTATATCATTCAAATATATGCTATGATTACATATAATTTTTTAGGTTATATTACATTTCCATTTATCATTTATGATACCGATATGATATTCATGCATAACATATACCCACATCTTTATGATTGATACACAATGTTATAAGTAGTTAGATTAATCTTACATCCATTTAAGCATGATTCATTACATTGATGAAATGGCAGCATGCTTAATCATTCATTTGTTAGCTCATATGCATTTATTTTAGCTCCTAGGTCTTACACATTAGCTTACAATTGTTATATCATTATGTACTTAGCTCATGACATGCATTCATAGCTTATATCACTGAAACACCTCACGGCAGCATGCATTTTACCTTAAATGAGCTCACACATTACTTAAATATGTTTGTTTGTTTATTCCTATAGGTAAAGCACAAAGCAAGGCATATTATGGTAGCTTAGTTAGCTAAAAGGACAAGCATAGCGGCTCACACTAGCTCATGAACATTATGGCAGCTCATTTCTTCACATAAGGAGCGTCAACTTAGCTGGAGGAGCTAGCATGTAGCTAAACTTAGCTAGAGGAGAGCTTTGGACCAAATTGCTGAAAAGTGGACTAGAGGTAGCTGGAAGTAGCTCGGAGAGTAGCTAAGGAGCTGAGAAGACCAAATCTAACTAGCTTGAGTTCATCAAGCTATAACTCACCTAGTTAGCTACCAAGACACTCATCTAGCTTACCCTGAAACTAGTTCATCTCTAGGCTGCCCAATAGATGCCATGTCACCTAGATGCACGTTGGAAGCTAAGTCACGCCTAGTTGCTGCCTATCTCCATTCCATGGACTTCAAGACATTATCCTATTGTTGCAACCTCACCAAAGCATTGCAAGAAGACCTATGTGCATTCAAGTAGGTTGTTATGTGCATCATTCAAGCATGTGCACTCCATGTGACATCAAATTGGCGCCAAAACACCAAGGGATGCTTCTATTCGGCCAAAGACTCTTTCCTCTTCATTTTGGCGCCCAAATAACTTACAAATGCATTCAAATCATCGTTAGGGCCGAACCAACACATAACCATTCGGCCAAGAGCATGTATTTTCATTAAAGTCTTGTTTTTTCATTAAAAACATGTCATTTTAGGAAGGTACAAGGGCTGGCCAAACCAACATGTACCTATTCGGCCAAGTCCCTTCAAAAAATATAAATAGGCCATTATATTTCATTTATAATCAGACATTTTGATTAATATAAGTGAGATTATTCTCTTCCTTAAGTCTTGGTGACTTTTATCGACTTATCAAGTATTTATACTTGTGGCATCAATCCCCTTTTCACCTTGATACTTCTGGTTCCTAGTTCATATAACTAGTGGGTCAAAGTACTTAATACCACCCCTTGAAGAAGAAATATAAAGTCTGGGTCTTTGCTCTCTATAGCATTGGTTCTTCTTTGAGTCTTCTTTAAGATACTATCCTCACAACCATCCCTTTGTTTCATCAGCCATAACCATAGCCATATCAACCATCTTCCGCTTCCATCTCTCATTTTAAACATCCCACCTATTCACCATACGTCTACCACCCTTAACCCTCTCTTTTTGAGCCATTCACTTGTGCAGGTTGTTTTGCTTCCTTCCTAGATCCACAAGCAATTGTTAAGGTACAAGTGCCTTACATCAATGATACTCCTCGGAGGCAACAACCTCTTCCATAAAATGATGTCTTAGACCCTTATGATGAAGAAGAACCAGCATTGATACAAGGACCCAGGCGTGCCAACGTTGATGATAATATGAGCAACATCAAAATCAAAATTCCTCAATTCCAAGGGAAAACTAATCCTGAAGCCGATCTTGAATGGGAAAGCAAGGTGGAACATGCTTTTAGTTGCCACAACTATTCTGGACTCAAGAAAGTGAGAATGGCAGTAATGGAGTTTGTCGATTATGCTTTGCTATGGTGGGATCAACTTACTATTACTTGTAGGAGGAATGGAGAGAGACCAATCTTAACATGGCTCGAAATGAATGGTATCATTTGTAAACATTTCATTCCTACTCATTATCACTGGGACATGTTTCAAAAATTGCAGAACCTGAAACAAGGCCAACGGAGTGTGGAGGATTATTATAAGGAAATGGAAGTGGTAATGATCCGAGTCAATATTGAGGAGGATCATGAAGCAACCATGGCTAGATTTCTTGCCAGACTCAATCCCGAGATTGCCAACATACTAGATTTGTACCATTACATATCACTTGATGAAATGGTACAAATGGCTGTGAAAATAGAGAGGCAATTATGGAGAATATCTATATCTTGCACTACCATGCCTACACCTTCAAGATGGACTCCCAATAATTTGAAGAAGTCTACTCATACTCCTACCAAGAAAAAGGTTGAATCATCAAGTGCTCCCCAACTACACAAAGATATTCGAGGAAAAGAGACCTCTTTACGATCAAGAGACATACAATGCTTTAAATGTATTGGGAGGGGACATGTCTCTACACAATGTCCAAACAGAAATACCATGTTACTACTTGGAAATGGTGAAATTGATTCTGACCATGTGGAGGAAGAAGCATCACCAACCGAAGTTAAAGAAGAAGAAGAAATTGGTGCTCCAGTGAAAGGTGAAGGCCTAGTGGTCAAAAGAAGTCTAAGTGCTCAAGTGGTATAGGACAATGCACAACGAGAAAACATCTTTTATACCCGCTGCCATGTGAATGAAAAGGTGTGTTTCATGATCATAGACGATGGAAGTTGTACCAATATGGCAAGTACCATTATGATGGATAAATTGGGCTTGAAAACGTTGAAACATCCAAATCCCTACAAATTACAATGGCTAAATGAACGAGGAGAACTTAACGTCAATAAATAGGTGATGGTTCCTTTCTCAATTGGTAAGTACACGGACGAGGTTATGTGCGATGTTGTTCCTATGCATGCTAGCCATTTACTCCTTGGAAGACCATGGCAATATGATAGAAGGACCATCCATGATTGTTTTACCAATCAGTATTCGTTCAACCATGGAGGAAAGAAGATTATCATAACACTATTAACGCCTAAAGAAGTCCAAATTGATCAAATAAAGATGAAAACAAAATGTTAAGGCCATGAGGAAAGGAAAATAGAAGTCAAGCCAGGAGGAAACTAGTCCAAAAACAAGTGCTTATACATCTAAGTGATTGTTACAAAGATGTTTATTACGAGACGCAAGGTCGATGAAGATTTTTCTAACCTTGACAATGCAGGAAATTCCTTTGACTTGCAGGATTATCCAAGTGACACAATTCATCAATGTGGGAAACTAAAGGATGTGGCCTTTTAAGAGCCAAGAGGTGCGACTATTGAAAAGAAAAGACTGGCAATTCTTCATCCAAAGGACGTAACCCTTCAAGAATCAAGAGTTATGCCTAATAAAAGACAAAGGGAGGTGATTATTCATCCAAAGGTCGTGACTTATGAGGACATCACTATTCCAAGAGTCATCACCTTTCATGAATCAATGCATACATCTATTGAAGAACAAAGTGGCATGATTTTTGGAATGCAAAAGGGCACAAACGATCAAAGCAAAATGTCTTCAATAGACATGAACTTTGAACATACATTTTACTGGAAGTATTTCTTAACCTTAATTATGTTTGATCACATTTTTCCTAATAAAAGTTTTCTTTCTTTTCATGTCAAGAACTTCCAAAGCATTCTTTCAAATGATATGAACCTTTTCGTAAAGGTACTTATTGAATGGAAGGACACTAGGAAAAGAAGATCTTTTGATTTGAGGAAAAATCGATTAAAAGAAGGGGAGAATGATGTGATCCAATTCAACATCATCTTTGCCAGGGCTATTCTAACCTTTTAAGGGAAGAAACTTTATGACTTTATACCTATAGATGCTTATTTCATATGTTATAAGATAGTTATTTTCATTTATTTATTATATCTATAGTTATTATAATAATAACATATCCATTAATATGTGAGATAAAAGTTATTATAATATAATATAGTTCATATTCTTATATTATACACCTTATATAAGTTTATGTACTTAGTTTATTTGCTTATATTATGTATGTAGGTATATTCAGCCAATAAATTTTTTTCATTTTCAAGGTTAGAATAACTGTCCTTAATCTTGTGTCTTACCAACAAGTATTCTCATATCAAGCACTTAGATGAATAAGCACCGATTTTCTGAATAGTTTCCTCCATGCTTGATGCAACTTTGCAAATGATAGCTATTGAGTATGTGGACAATGGTCGCATTACACTTTCCAAATAATGGAGAATGAACAATAAAGAACAAACACATTTCACACTCGTTGCCATATAAATTGTAATGTGTCTTGTAGCCATTAACGGAGGAGGAAGTTATACTAACATTGCAAGCACATATATGGTAAATAAATTGGGGTTTACAATGATTAAACATTCCAACCCATATGAATTGCAATGGTTGAACGACAAGGAAGAATTGAAGGTCAATGATGTAAGGCTAATCAAGCTTCTTCAATAATGGAGAAGTTGACAGCCTTGTTGTTTCCCAATCTAGGAGAGACACCAAATGACATCAAAGTAGGCTACGGAAGTGTTGAATAAATATCCTTCAAGTGATGAGGAATTCGGCCTCCAATGGTGATGATAGACGTATACCTTATTGATGAATGAAGGATGATTTAATGGTGAAGAGATGGTAATAGAAGAATGATGATATGGACGTGAATGTTGATGGAAGATGGTGATGGTTGAAATAGTATCTTATAGGACTAAGAAGGAACCAATGCTATTGTTGAGAAAAGACTCGTTTCTTATAAGTCGTTATAAGGGATGGTAGTAAGGACTTTGACCCACTATCTATAAAGAGATAGGAACCAGAAGTATCGATGGAAGAAATGGCACCACAAACTTAAGAAATAATCTTGCTTAATCGATATAGTTCTAAAAAGAACTTGAAGAGAGAATAATCTCACAAGGACTTAATTTATCAAAGGGTTATTTTACAATGGAAATAACCTAGCCTATTTATAGTTTTCAAAGGTTTAGGCTGAAAAGATACATGCTGGTTCAGCTATAAATGAAACCTCTTTGAAAATACATGATTTTTTTAAATAAAAATACATGATTTTAATGAAGATACATGATTTTAATGAAGATACATGCTCTTGGCCGAATAGTAAGGTGTTGGTTTGGCCTAAGGATGTGTTGAATGCATTTGGAAATTATTTGGTTGCCAAAATGAAGAGGAATGAATCTTTGGTCGAATAAGAAGCATCCCCTGTTGTTTTGGTGCCTATTTGATGTCACATGGAGTGCATATGCTTGAATGATGTATATGACAGCCTACATAAATGCACATGGGTCTTCTGGCAATGCTTTGGTGAGGTTGCAAACATAGGATGGTGCTTGAAATCCATGGAATGAAGATAGGCAACAACTAGGTGTGTTTTAGCTTCCAACGTGCATCTAGGTGTCATGGTCTTCAATGGGCAACAACTTGTCATGAAAGGTCACATTATGTGTAAGGTAACCTTTCATCGTTTCAGCTACTTCTCACGTGTATGAGCTGAAGATGAGCTGGCCATAGATAAATTACATGAAGATGAGTCATAGGACAGCTGCTTGTGAAAAGGCACCTCTTGGAATGACAACTCATCGCGAAAAGGTACGAATCCACAAAAGTTAATCTATGCCATATTTGAAGTACTCTGTGTGGTGGTGATGATGGTGCAACTCTCCAGCTGAAATGATACCTTTAGCTAGCTCAAAAGTCAGCTCAAGTCAGCTCGGAGGATAGCTGACAACTTTTCACCATTTATTCTTCATGATCTCCCGAGTAATCCTATGTAAGTTTTCCTAGGTCCTTATCCTTAGTTAAGCTCAAATTTAGCTCCCACGTTGCTGTATATTTTGATTCCTAAAAAAGAAATAAAAAGCTTATATTAAAATATAACTTCGTGCTTATATAATGTAAAGATGTGATACATATAACATATATATTAAGTATGCTTCATTTAATAATGAATATAAGATAAGTAAGATATATATATTATAAAATATAAATCATATAATATAATGTTTAAAGCATAGATTAATATATATGTAATATGATGTAGCTTTTTGAATTGTAAACTAAGGAAAAGACAAATAAAAGGGATTGAGAAGACTCCCTCAAGCCACCATGGTGAGGACGTTCAGAAGAGAAGAAGTAGGTTGGTCCGTATCACATCATCCCCCTTATTTGAAGCGATTTTTTCTCAAATCGAAAGGGTTTTCTAGTAGTTCATCCTTGTTCTTCACTCATTACCTTCCAAACTCACGAACTTCTTCCCAAGAGTTGATGTATTCTTGTACGACCTTTGGAGGGTTTATTTCAGAAAATTCTTTAGTACTAGGTCTTTCATTGGATATATATGATTGTATGCCAATAGGTACCTTTCATAAAGAACCTTTCTCAAAAGACACCTCATTTGGAAATTTATCATACATATCCTGAAAATATGAGAATGGTTTACTTACTTGGTTTCCTTTAATGAAAAGACTCTCCTTGTTCATGTATCTAAGAACATCAATAGTTGTATTATTTTGAATCAACATATCTCTTGGTTCAACAATTTCATCCTTTGGTAAGGTCACGTCCTTTGGTGTATCCTACAAAACAAGAAATGAAAATTCGTCTCCAAAAAGGGCTTCTCAAATCAAGCCTTTATTCAAATAGGCACTTGCAATGTGCCTTTGGTGATGGAACTTATTTCTCTTTCTTTATCTCTGAATAGTTGTGGTAACTAAAAACATGTTCCACCTTGCTTTCCCATTCGAGGTATGCTTTAGGATCAGTCTTTTCTTGGAATTGAGGGATTTTAATCTTGATGTTATTTAAGTTGTCATCAATAATACCACGTCTGGGTCCTTGGAACGCTGCTTATTCTCCGTCATCAAAATTATATCTTGAACATATTCTTTAGGGAGTGGTTGTTGTTATCTTCTAGGAACCCCATTATTCTGGGTTGGTGGTAGATCCTAACGTTGACCTATATTTTCATGAAGAGCATCGAACTCTTCACGAAACATTCGAATCATTTCGCTAATGAGTGCTTGCATTTGCAAGTTTGGTTGTCCTATATTTTCTTTGGGACTTTGAGACATGGTTAGTGAAAAAAAAAATTAAAGCCTTACCAGCAAGGTCACAAAAGCCTCACTTGGTATCTCCAAAGAAAATTAAGACTTCACTCCACTCACACTTGTGTTTGCACTTGGGGATACGTTCTTGGCTTTTCTCTGATCCCCCTTTCATAAAGAACCTTTCTCAAAAGACACTTCATTTGGAAATTGATCATACATATCCTGAAAATATGAGAATGGTTCACTTACTTGGTTCCTTTAATGAAAAGACTCTCCTTGTTTATGTATCTAAGAACATCAATAGTTGTATTTTTTTGAATCAACACATCTCTTGGTTCAACAATTTCATCATTTTGTAAGGTCACGTCCTTTGGTTTATCCTCCAAAACAAGAAATGAAAATTTGTCTCCAAAAAGGACTTCTCAAATCAAGCCTTTGTTCGAATAGGCACTTGCAATGTGCCTTTTGATGATGGAACTTATATCACGTTCTTTAAAGAAAATATGTAACTCTTCATCTCCACTCCTTGAATCATCATGATGGTTTGTGAAGAGTCTTAACCTTTGAAATCTCTTCAAATGCCTGAGCTCAATGCACCAATGAACTTCATAAAGAAAAATGATCTTGACATCAACGTTTGGTAGGATAATACCATATATATGAATTTAATTCCTGCAAATTAAATCAAATATAGAATATGAGAAATTATAAATAAAATGAATGGAGATATCAAACCAAGGTGGATGTTTAATGGGATTTGGCTGTTGAATTCTTTTCAGGATTGGCAATGCACTTGGAATGTCAATGAACAAAACTCTTAGCACTTCAAGTGACGCCTTTATTTGTAACTTCAATGGTATAACCTTCAAAACATCAACAGACATGTTTTGTGAATCACAAAGAGACATGTCTTGTGGATCAGAAAGAGTCACGCCTATTGGTTCTTCAAAGGTTACATATTTTAGTCCTCCATAATTCATGATTCTTGAATCATCTCCTCGAAAAGATAAATCTCTTGGATTGTCCCTTAAAACAATAGGAAGAATAGATGAAAGAGTGAGGTTAGTTAAAATATGTTCTCCATTCTGCTCTTTATCTCCAAATTCATATTTCTCAACTTTCTCATTTTCAACTCCAACGTCTTCTTTGTCCACTAAATACTTAACTTTAAATGCAAATGTATAATGCTTGGTTGAATGAAGATGTCCCCTTGGCCGATTGTGTCCTTGATGGTTCATCTTGGCCCCAATTTGAAGAATCATCTTACTTTGGCTAAATAGATAGGCACCCCTTTACTTTGGCTCCTAATTGTTCCACATGCATGGCACATGGGTGAGCTGGTCATGAGGTACTCACATGGGGGTCATAGGATGCTTGTTTTGTGGCCTCATCTATGGAATGAAGATAGGCAGCAATCTAGGCATGACTTGGCATCCAACATGCGTCTAGGTGACATGGCATCAAATGGGCAGCAACTTGTTATGAAAGGTCACATTGTGTGTTAGGTAACCTTTCATCAATTGAGCTACTTCCCATGTGTATTAGCTGAAGATGAGATGAGCATGGGTGAATTACACGTAGGTGAGTCTTTGGACAGCTCCTTGTGAAAGAGCGCCTCTTGGAATGGCAACTATTCATGAAAAGGGACCTATGGCATATTTGAAGTACTCTGTGTGGTGGTGATGATGGTGCAACTTCCCAGCTGAAATGAAATATCTAGCTAGCTCAAAAGTCTAGCTCAAGTCAACTATGAGCTCGGAGGGTAGCTGGCAACTTTGTCCCAAAATGTTCATGAGCTGTCCCGGAGTTGTCCTAATCATGTTTCCATAACTCTTGGACTCCAATGCTAGCTTTAAGTTAGCTCTCATCATGTGGTCGTCTATGCACCTACAAAAGAAAACATAATATAAGCTAAGTAATTTAAGAAATAAACATATAAAGATGTGGTGCATATTAGTAAATTCATACATCACATAATATCATCATCATAACTATAAATGTAATGTATGTAAACTATTATCATAACTATGGTATAAAGAAAGAATAAGTTAGAGGAAGTCCCCCTTCTATTATTATGAAAGGTTAAAGATGCAAGGACATTCATGATGCTGATTTGGATCACATAAGCAACCTAGAGATGAACTAGATTGAAGGTAAGCTAGGTGAGTGTCTTGGTAGCTAATTAGGCGAGTTATAGCTTGATAAACTCAAGCTAGTTAGCTTTGGTCTTCTTAGCTCCTTTGCTACTCTCCCAACTACTTCCAGCTACCTTTAATCCACTTTTCAATAATTTGGTCCAAATCTCTCCTCCAGCTAAGTTCAGCTACATGTTATCTCCTCCAGTTAAATTGAAGCTCCTTAAGTGATGAAATGAGCTGCCATAACGTTCATGAGCTAGTGTAAGCTGCTATGCTTGACCTTTTAGCTAACCAAGCTACCATAATATGCATTGCTTTGTGTTTCACCTATAGGAGTCAACAAACAAATAAAGTAAGCAATGTGAAGTGTTTGAGTGATATAAGCTATGAATGATCGTCTAAAAGCTAAGGTAACATGTTTATAAGCTAGATAGAAGGCGTAGGACATTCATGACCTTTAAGAAAACGTATATGAGCTAGAAAATAGATGCATTCATGCAAATAAGCTAAAGAAACATGGATTTAAAGCTAGTGAGCTAATGTAAACATAACATGAGCTAGAATAACATGAAATGAGTTAATGAATGAATGAATACATGCTGTCATGATATGTAAATGATATGTAAACATAATAAATTAATCCAAAAAATATGTAAACATAATATAAAGCTATGCAAAGATGTGGAAACATATGTTATGCATAAAAATCATATTGTATGTAAATGAATGATAACATAAGATTATTCAAGCATAGTTTAACGACCAAAAGCATGCTTATAACATTAAATGATGAATATATAAGATAATAAAGGATAAAGTAAGGAAGAACTCCCGTATAACCAGATTTGAATAACATCCATGGTGTGATCAAGTCATGGAGACAGGATCACATCAACATATCCCCGAGTGCAAACATGAGCGTGAGTGAAATGAAATCTGAATTTTCTTTGGAGTGACCAAGTGAGGTTTTGTGAGCGTGCTGGAAAAGTTTTTAATTTCTTTTTATTTCACTAACCATGTCTCAAAGTCACAGAGAAAATGCAGGATAACAAAACTTGCAAATGCAAGCACTCATTAGCGAAATGATGCGAATGTTTTGTGAAGAGTTTGATGCCCTTCATGAAAAGATAGATCACCGTCTACATCTACCACTTGCTCGGAACAGTGGTGTTCCTAAGAGACAACAACAACCGCTACAAGAAGAAGATGATCAAGATAATATTGATGACGGAGAACAAGCATCATTCCAAGAACCTAGACATGCTATTATTAATGACAACTTGAGTAATATCAAGATCAGAATTCCTCAATTCCAAGGAAAAACTGATTCTAAAGCCTATATTGAATGGGAAAGCAATGTATCAAATGTTTTTAGTTGCCACAACTATTCTGAGATAAAGAAAGTGAGATTGGCAGCCATGGAGTTCATATACTATGCATTAATATGGTGGGATCAACTTACCCTTAGCAGAAAGAGCAATGGAGAAAGGTCAGTTTCAACTTGGCATGAATTGAAAGGTATAATGCGGAAACATTTCATTCCTGTTCTTTATCACCGAGACTTGTTTCAGAAATTACAGAATCTCAAACAAGGCCCAAAGAGTATGGAGGACTACTATAAAGAGATGGAAGTAGCAGTGATCCGAGTTAAGATTGAGGAGGATCGTGAAGCAACCAAGGCTAGATTCTTTGCCGAAATTAATCCCAAAATTGTTAACATCTTAGAGTTGTACCATTACATTGAAATAGATGAAATGGTTCAAATGGCAATAAAGATTGAAAGGCAACGAGGAGGAGGCATACATCTCATAATGTTATGCCCACACCATCAAAATGGAGTCAAAACAACATAAATCAGTCTACTCCTTCTCCTATCAAAGAACAAGCCGAATCTTCAAAGGCTCAGCAAGTGAACAAAGACCCTAACTGAGGAAAACAAACAACTAAACATTCAAGATGTTGGGACCGTTGGTGCATCCCATGGCATAGCGGAAACAAAACTCGACGGTCTCACCAGCGATCCAAGTATGAAAAATCGAAATCGGGAGGAAGAGATTCGAATACTTACAGTGGGTTCCTTGAAAAAAGCAAGAACAACAATGAATATGGTGGTGTAGATCGATTCGAATTGAAAGCCTCCACGAAATCACGTCTCGGCCTCTACTCAGTTCACCCGATTGAGAGCAATATTTGTTTTCCCCAAAACTATTTTGAGAGAAAACGACTGAAGGGTTTGTGTGTGTGTTGCAAAAACGACTGCTAGACCTAACACACCCTTTTATAGCCAAGTTACCCTAATCATATTAGGGTTTTATTATTTCAAATTAATTAAATCTATATTTAATTAATTGGAATTTAATAATCCCCTTATATCCAAGTTACCCTAATCATATTGGGGATTTTATTATTTCAAATTAATTAAATCTATATTTAATTAATTGAAATTAAATATTCGGGATTATTAAAAAAATATTTAATTAACTCTAGATATATATTTTAGTAACGTACAACAAATTGTACATCTTTGCTCGTTTCAATCCTAGGGTGTGACCTTGTAGGTTCTTGTAACGTTAGCAGAAATTATTAGAACTTCTAATATTACATACAATGAGTGACATCTAGCAATATATCATTGTCACATAAGTTACAAGAAAATATGATTCGACATATCATCTTGGTGATTACTCTTTTATGTATTACATCCTTATGTCCTTTATATCTAGAATAGGCACAAGTCTTGGAATAGTCACACTTGTATAGCCCATCTATTGTTTCTTGATATCTAGAGTAAACTTTAATTAACGAATAGTTTATGATATCTCATATCAACTTATTCGAGCATGGCCACGCGTTTCTAGTCTTACTCAATCAAGTGGCCTGTGATATATTTCCTATTATGTAGGAAGGACAAATCCTATCTTAATCATACACACCCACTACATATATTGAGATATATTCAATAACAGTCTTTATAGAGCAACCAGTTATGGAGCTTGTTTAGCTGTATCAAAACATACAACAATATATATTGGGATAGTATTGATCTCAAGTCTGAGGATCATACATATAGTCATCACCATGAGCAATGTTATGACTGTCACATAATAATCCAAGACATATGCTCATGGTCGGTCAATCCAATACATTGTTCTCTAACAATATAATCATGTATCAATTCTGACACCCCTATGTCAATAACAACTAATTGTCATCAATCAATAACATGTTAGTCTTAAGCGTATTATTATTGTCCATGCCCATAATAATACTTGACTAGGGATCTTTTAATAATAACAATTATGTCATTATATGGACCTTATTATCTTCCAGTTTATGTTAAACACATATATATAATTGAAAATAATAGCAGTAATGCCTTTATTCAATAAAATCGGTAAATAAAAGTATTATTACAATCATTATATGATTGGTATTTGGGCATACTCTAACACAAGAGACATTCAGTGTTTTAAATGTCTTGTAAAGGGCATGTCTCTACACAATGTCCCAACCGGAACACAATGATTTTACTTGGGAATGGTGGTATTGAATCCCAACCTAAAGAAGAAGAAGAAGAGCCACACGTAGATGCCGATGAAGAAGCATAAATTGAGGCTCTCGTTAAAGGAGAGATTATGGTAGTTAAAAGAAGTTTGAGTACACAAGTCACGGATGACAATGCACAACGAGAAAATATCTTTCATACTCGATGCCATGTGAATGAAAATGTATGTTTTGTTATCATAGATGGTGGGAGTTGTACTAATGTAGCCAGCACAACCATGGAGGAAAAACTTAGCTTAAAAATAGTGAAGCATTCGAGTCCATACAAACTACAATGGCTCAATGAATGAGGAGAACTCAACGTAAACAAACAGGTGATAGTTCCTTTTTCAATTGGTAAATACAAGGACGAGGTTATGTGTGATGTCATCCCTATGCATGCTAGCCATCTACTTCTTGGAATGCCATGGTAATATGACAAAAGAACTATCCAATATTGTTTCACCAATCAATACTCATTCAACCATGGTGGGAAGAAAATTGTCCTTACTCCTTTGACGCCAAAACAAGTTCATAATGATCAAGTTAAAATGAAACAAAGTGTTGAGGAAATGAGGAAAGGGAAAGAATCAACAAGCATGGAGGACAAGGATCCAAAAACAAGTGCATATTCATCTAAGTGCTTGATACAAGAATGTCTATTATCAAGACGCAAGGTTGAAGATGATTATTCTAACTTTGAACATGCATAATTTTTCTTTGACTTGCAAGAAATTCCAAGTGACACAATTTGTCAAATTAGAGCACATGTAGACGTGACCTTTGAAAATCCAAGGATTGTGTGATGTGATCATACCAAGGACCAAACTTCTTCAACACATAATCACTTCATGGACGTTCTACCTTGCTAATTCTACGGGAGTCTTACCTTATTTTATTATTTATTTACTCATTTATACTTTATATGTGTTATAAGCATGGTTTGTCATTCTAAACTATGCTTAAATATTCATATATTATCCTATGTTTGCATCATATATGATATACATGCATGTCACATCTTTACTTATCTTGTGATGTAATGTAATTCTATATTTTCGATTGATTGTGGATCTAGGAAGGAAGCAAAACAACCTGCATAAGTGAATGTCTTAAATAGATGGTTTGGTAGTAGATGTAAAGGTGAAATGGTAGGCTATTTATGTTCAGAGAAATGGTAGCGGAAGTATGTTGTTATGGATAAGGTATGGTTGATGAAACAATGGAATGGTTGTGAGGATAGTATCTTAAAGAAGACTCAAAGAAGAACCAATGTTATAGAGAGCAAAGACCCAGACTTTATATTGCTTATTTAAGGCGTGGTAATAAGGACTTGGACCCACTATCTATATGTAGATAGGAACCACAAGTATCAAAGGGAAAGGGGTTGACGACACAAGTAATGAATTACTTGATAAGTCGATAAAAGACGCAAGGACTTAAGCAAAGAGAAATATTGATACAGTTTAACCTAGCCTCACTTGGATGGATGGTGAAGTTAAGGTTGTACATTTGATTGTTTCGATCTAGAAAAGCAACAAGGATCCAACAAAAACAGGAAAGCTCAAAAAAATAGTTAAATGGAAGTAATGAAATGGAAAGATAAATATGGCAGCGGAAAATATATATAAGTTGGTGATATGTTTAAGGGAAATGATGAAGTATGGTAATGGAAGTAGAATGAAGGTGATGGAGATGAATATGAAAAGTAGTATCTCAAAGAAGACTCAAAGAAGAACCAATGTTAAAGAACAAAGACCCAGACTTTATATTGCTTCTTTAAGGGATGATAAACAAGGACTTTGACCCACTATCTATAAAGATATAAGAACCAGAAGTATCAGTGATGTGAACCGATTCAGCGTCAAACATGGACTTGCATCTCCAACCTTTCTCAATAATCAAAGGGGGACTTTCTTTAACTTAATCTTTCTTTATACCATAGTTATGATAATAGCTTACATACATTATATTTATAGTTATGATGATGATATTATGAATGTATGAAGTTTTTTGTTATGAACCACATATTTATACATTATATTACTTAGCTTATAAAAGCTTTCTTTTGTAGGTACATGTTCGGCCACATGATAGGAGCTGATTTCAAGCTAGCATGGGAGTCAATGAGCTAGGAAAACTTCCATAAGATGACTCGGGAGATCATGAAAAACAAATGATGAAAAGTTTTCAGCTAACCTCCGAGCTCATAGCTCACTTGAGCTGGACTTTTGAGCTAGCTAGAGACTTCTTTTCAGCTGGATAGTTGCACCATCATCTTCACCACACAGAGCACTATAAATATGGTTTAGGTCGAATTTTGTGAATTCGTACCTTTTCGCGAAGAGTTGCCAATCCAAGAAGTGCCATTTCACAAGGAGCTGTCCTAAGACTCATTGTCATGTATTGCATCTATGGCCAGCTCATCTTCAGGTTAAACACATTGGAAGTAGCTCAAATGATGAAAGGTCGCCTTCCACAAATGTGACCTTTCATAAATAGTTGCTGCCCCATTGACGCCATGTCATCTAGAAGCAAGTTGGATGCAAAGTCACACCTAAGTTACTGCTGAACTTCACGCCAAGTAGGAGACACACCATAAGAACCCAAGCCACCCATGTGAGTTCCTCATGACCAGCCCACACATATGCCATGCGTGTGGATGAAATGGGTGCCAAAAATGAAGAGGGTTCTCTCTATTCTGCCTAAGCATCCTTTTGATTCAAAATTGGCGCCAAGATGAAGAGCAAGGAGACCATTCGGCCAAGGACATCTTCATTCATTAAAACATCATGTATTTCTATTTAATAGTCATGTATTTAGCCGAATGGACACCTATTTATTTGGCCAAACCTATGCTAGCCTATAAATAGGCTTGAATATTTCATTTGTAAGACAACACTTTGATAATTAAAAAATCCTTTGTGAGATTATTCTCTCTTCAAGTTCTTTTTTAGAACTATATCGATTAAGCAAGCCTTTCTAAAGCTTGTGGCGTAATTCCTTCACCTTGGTACTTTTGGTTCCTATCTCCTATAGATAGAGGGTCAAAGTCCTTAATACCATCCCTTATAACGACTTATAAGAAACGGGTCTTTGCTCCTTTATAACATTGGTTCCTTCTTAGTCTTATAAGATATTATCTATTCATTACCACCTTCCATCATCACTTTCACACCAATTCCATCAATATTTCATTAATATTTCCATCACCATTATCCATATCCCTTCACACCCATATAATCATCCTTCATCATCAACAAGGCATTCGTCCATTTACCACCATTGGAGGCCGAATCCATCATCACTTGAAGGATCATTCTACAACACTTCCGCAGCCCTTCTTTGATAACTATTCTATCCATTTCAATTCTTTCCATTTCCTTTCTTAATTATTCATTTACTTAACTAATTATTCTTCTTTTGTGCAGATTACTTTTCAATTCAAGGTGTAGCATTTGGTGTCTCTCCTAGATCGGGAAACAACAAGGTTGCCAACTTCTCCATTATTGAAGAAGCCTGGTCAGCCTTACATCAATCAGGGTGACATAGATAGGGGTGACGCACAAGCATAAGCTTGATAAGTCGATAAAGTTCACTTAAGAACTAAAGAGAGAAACTCTCACAAATATTTGATTAAACAAAGTGAATTGGTTCTTACAAATAAAATGGAAAGCTATTTATAGGCCTAAGAGATGTCTAGGATGCACATACAATATTTAATGATTGAACATTCATGGATGAATATTCATCCCTTAGGAAATACAATGTACGATCAATGGTGAATGTATGATGAATTAATGAATAAATCTTCATGAATGTATCTTCATGGCTGAATCCTTCCTCCCATGTGTGAACATGTTTGATTTGTCTTCTATGGATGAATGTTCATGAATGTATCTTGGCTGAAATTCTTCTCCCCTTGTGTGAACATGACTATTTGGCTTCTGGCATGAATATGCATGAATGGATGAACTTAAAAGCCTTTGAATGAAACCTTGTACCTTAAAAAAATATTTTGGTTCATTTTAATACTCTTTCCTCATCCATGCATGTCTCCATTAATGCCTCTCATGCATAAATCCTTTGAAGGAGATGAATGGTTGCAAATCCCGTACTTGTTTCCAGCCTGCACTATCTTCAGTAATCTGGGCATATCTCAAGCTCCCGATATCGGATTGATGTCATTCAAAATTCATTGGAAATATAAGAGGCAGGGGATTAAATGTTAAGAAGACTTCATGATGTGATCCAATTCAGTATCATGGATATTCCACCCTTACAAGGGGAGAGAATTTCTAACTTTACACACATATATACTTATTTCAAATATTTTAATATAGTTATTTTAATCTAAATATACTATATCTATTGTTATTTTGATGATAACTTATCCATTAATATGTGAGATATAAGTTATCATAATATACTATAGTTCACATTCTTATATTATACATTATATAAGTTCATTTACTTATTTTATTTCTTTATGTTATGCATGTAGGACCATTCGGCCAACAATTGGGAGCTACATTGGAGGTAAATGGAGCATGCAAAAGCGAGGATACTTACATGGAAACGATTAAGAGAGCATAAGGAGCAAATTGGTGAAAAGTTGTTTTGAGGCCGTGAGCTCATAGCTGGATTGAGCTGAAGATTTGAGCTACAATATGACCTTATTTCAGTTGGGGAGTTGCACCATCATCATCACCACATAGGACACTTCAAATATGTCCTAAGTCAAAATTTGTGAAATTGTACCTTTTCACGAATAGTTGCCAACTCAAGAGGTATCTTTTCACAAGGAGCTGCCATAATGTTCACCGTGCTATAAGTCACCTATGACCAGCTCACCTTTAGCTCATTCACACCATAAGTAGCTCAAACATGAAGGGACACCTTTCTCAAACATTATGACCTTTCATGATTGATGATGCCCATTAAGATGCCTTTATATCCAAGAGCATGCTGATGAATACATTGTAATCATTGGAGGTTTAAATCAACAAAGAACATGATATAAAGCTCCATGCCTATTCGGCCACACACATGACATGGACATGATAGCTTTTGGCACCAACATGAGAAGACACAACACAATTCGGCCAAGGGAGATATTTCCTCATCATTGCCGAATCATTAAGCCCCTTCATGAAGGGTTAGCCGAACCATCACAAGCCCAAAGGACTTAATCATTCATTTGAAGCATTATGTATCTTCCTAAAGTCATGTATCTAGCCGAAACATTATGTAACCATTCGGCCAAGCCCTCTAAATTCCTATAAATAGAGTGGCTTGCCATCATTTGTACTTATCTCATCTCATATATTAAAATTACTCTTGTGATTTAATTTCTCTTCAAAGTTCTTTGTGAACTTTATCGATTAAACAAGTATATTTCCTATACTTGTGGCGTCATTCCTTCCATCTTTATTCCTAAATTCCTAGATTAATATCTAATGGTTTGAAGACACTATCACCACCCCTCAAGCAAGTTTGTGAAGACCGGGATTGTGCTCATTAGCACTGTTTCATCTTTGGCGTGCTTGAGATACAACACCATCACCATCTCCATTTTATCAACATCATCCATCAAGACCATCATTTCTACATCCATCTCTATCCTTATTCTTTCATTTCATCATTTATTTTATCATTCCATTTATCCATTCAAATATTAATCTTATTTCTTTCTTATCTTATTTTGTAGCCCAAACTTATAATTCAAGGACATCAGTACTTGTCAATCCTAGATCGGGACATAATAAGGCTATCTACTCTCTTTCATTAAAGCGTGTTGATCACCTTACATCAAGTGGTAATCAGAGCATAGATGGATTGACAACAAAAGTGTCATTGGCGTGCAAAGCAAAAGAAAAATAGAATAAAATACTCCTTCATGAAAATTGGAGTGCAAAAAGAAAGAAAAAGACAAAAGAAGAAAAAAAAATCAGAAAAGAAGAAAAGAAAAGAAAAAGAAAAATTCAAAAAGAAAGAAAGCCAAGGAAAGTGTTCTACCATTGCAAAGTACATCAAAGAGGCCATCTAAACTAAGAGAAGATAACCTTATTGTTCTTGAGGAAGGTTGCAGTAAATGTTGTTTCTTGAATTGTAAGTCACCTCTTCATTTTCTATAATTTCATTTTCCTTGTCTTCAACCATTTCCTTCTTTTAATACCTTTAAATCCTTTCTTCTACCTTTTCCATTTCTTTTATTCTTTCTACCCTAACCTATTTGCAGCCGACGCACACAAGGAAGGAATTAACTTGTTATAATATTGAGTAAGTTCCTCAAAGGACTTAGCAAGAGAATTTTGAGTGGAAAAAGGCTATTGAGAGAGTGAGATCAGAAGGGGAATTGTTAAAAGCCATAAGTATATTCCCGAGACGAGTGTTTAGTTGAGTGATCTTATCTTTTTCTTTGGAGTGAACTTGTAAAACTTTGTGAGTGTGCTGGTAAGGTTTATTTTTGTTTTATTTACTAACCATGTCTCAAAGTCCTAAAGGAAATACAGGTCAACCCAATTTGCAAATGCAAGCACTGATTGGAGAAATGATGAGAATGTTTCGAACAAAATTTGATGCTCTCCATGAGAAACTAGACCAAAGACAAGATCAACCACAAACTAGAAACAATGATACTCCTCGAAGATAACAACCTCTTCCAGAAGATGATGTCCCAAATCCTTATGATGAAGAAGAACCATCATTGATACAAGGACCCAGGCGTGCCAATGTTGATGATAACATGAGCAACATAAAAATCAGGATTCCTCAATTTCAAGGAAAAACTGATTCAGAAGCATATCTTGAATGGGAAAGCAAAGTGGAACATGTTTTCAGTTGCCATAACTATTCCGAACTCAAGAAAGTAAGATTGGCAGCCATGGAGTTTGTTGATTATTCTTTTATATGGTGGGATCAACTTACTATTACTCGGAGGAGGAATGGAGAGAGACCAATTTCAACATGGCTCGAAATGAAAGGTATCATGCATAAACGTTTCATTCCTACTCATTATCATCGGGACATGTTTCAGAAATTGTAGAACCTAAAGCAAGGCCAAAGGAGTGTAGAGGATTACTATAAGAAAATAGAAGTGGCAATGATCCGAGTCAATATTGAGGAGGATCGTGAAGCAACCATGGCTCAATTTCTTACTGGACTTAATCCCGAGATTGCCAACGCACTAGAGTTGTACCATTACATAGAACTTGATGAAATGGTACAAATGGCTATGAAAATAGAGAGGCAACTACATAGAAGGTCTATATCTCGCACTACCATGCCTTCGAGATGGAGTCCTAATAATTTAAAGAAGTCTACTCTGACTCCTATCAAGGAAAAGGTCGAATCCTCAAATGCTTCCTAACTCAGCAAGGATAATCGAGGAAAAAAGATCCCTGAACAATCAAGAGACATCCGTTGCTTTAAATGTCTTGGGAGGGGGCATGTATCCACACAATGTCCCAACCGAAACACCATGCTACTACTTAGAAATGGATAGATTGAATCAGACCATGAAGAAGAAGAAGCACCACCACCACCAACAGAAGTTGAGGAAGAAGCTAAAATTGATGCCCCGGTGGAAGGTGAAGCCTTAGTGGTTAAAAGAAGTCTAAGTGCTCAAGTGGTAGAAGACAATGCACAACGGGAAAACACCTTTCATACACGTTGCCATGTGAATGAAAAGGTGTGTTTTATGATCATAGACGGTGAAAGTTGTACCAACGTGGCAAGTACCATTATGGTGGAGAAATTGAGATTAAAAATGTTGAAGCATCCAAGTCCCTACAAATTACAATGGTTAAATGAACGAGGAGAACTTAATGTCAACAAACAGGTGATGGTTCCTTTCTCCATTAGTAAGTACAAGGATGAGGTTATGTGCGATGTTGTTCCTATGCATGCTAGCCATTTACTCCTTGGAAGACCATGGCAATATGATAAAAAGACCATTCATGATTGTTTTACCAATAAGTATTCATTCAACCATAGAGGGAAGAAGTTCATCCTAACACCCTTGACTCCTAAACAAGTCCAAATTGATCAAATCAAGATGAAACAAAGTGTTGAGGACATGAGGAAAGGAAAATCGAAGTTAATAGAGGAGGAAACCAGCCCAAAAACAAGTTCTTGTACATCTAAGTGCTTGTCACAAAGATTTCTATTGATAAGACGCAAAGTTGATGCTGATTTTTCTAACCTTAACAAAACAAGAGTTTCCTTTGATTTGCAGGATGAACCAAGCAACACAATCCATCAATTTGGTGAACTAAAGATATGACTTTTCAAGAGCCAAGAGGTGCGACTATTGAAGAGCAAATAATGGTAACTCTTCATCCAAAGGACTTGATCCATCAAGAATCAAGAGTCGTGCCTACTGAAAACCAAAGGGAAATGATTTTTCATCCAAAGGGCGTGACTTATAAGAACATCACCATTCCAAGAGTCATCACCTTTCATGAATCAATGCAACTATCTATGGAAAGGGGCATGATTTTTGGAATACAAAAGGGCACCAACGTTCAAAGCCAAATGTCTTCAATGGACATGAACTTTGAACCTACATTTTTCAGGAAGTATTTCTTAACTTTAATTTTGTTTGATCATATTCATACTAATGAAAGTGTTATTTCTTTTCAGATCAAGAACTTATAAGGAATTCTTTCAAAAGATATGAACCTTTTTATAAAGGTACTTATCAAATGGAAGGACTCAAGGGAAAGATCTTTCGATTTGAGGACAAATCGATTAAAAGAAGGGGAGGATGATGTGATCCAATTCAGCATCATGGATATTCCACCATTACAAGGGGAGAGACTTTCTAACCTTACACACATATATATACTGATACATGCATCACAAGGCTCACATCAAAGGAAGAAATAATAACTCTTCAAAATGATCCACTCGTCCAAGCATTGGAAAAGAATATCAGAACAGAATCAGACTTATGATGACTTTTTGAATGGGATACTGATCTTATTTAGTCAATATGTCTTCTGGAGTTACGACCTTTTTTCTCTTATCTTTCCAACGGTTCTTGAATCGCATCAATACGATATCGGGAACTCAAGATATGACTATTTTACTGAAGATGGTGTATGCAAAAAATCCTATACGGGATTAATACGAGATTTTGTAAATATTACGAATTTTCAATATTTTTATTGATTATATGTAATATAACTTAATATAGGATGATGCATTATCTTTTAGGATTAGATTTATTATTTTATTAGGAATTAAGGTTGGGTTAAAAATATTATCTTTAGTTATTATTATTTTATTAGGAATTAGAGTTAAGATATGTTTAGTTTATTATTATTTTATTCATTAGTTATTTAGGACCTTTAGAACTCAGCCCCTATATAAAGGAGGCTTCATTAAACTTTGTAATTCAAAATTTCTTTGATTAATAACACAACGAGAGTTCATTTTTGCAAGTGCTGATTGCCTTGTGCCTTCGAAGCTTCTTCTCCTGGAGTTCTATCAAGTTCTTGTGAGGGAGATTAATCTTCACACTCCAAATTGCCTTTTCATCGCGACTAGGAGGGTTGGTTAGAGCCATTTATTGAGTTTGCCTTTTCATTGCGACTAGGAGGGTTCGATAGGACACTTATCCATCTATTTTTCCACAAATCCATCTGCACCATCAATCATCTTTATCGTCCACCTTCGTAAGGGAGATCTTTTGATTTCTTTATTATCTTATCTTATTTTATTTTCAATTTCTTTATCTTTTGTTTATTTTGTTCTAATCTTATTGCCTTGAAGAAACCCTAAAGAATCCTAGTTATTGCTGCCACCTTCCCCTATTCATCCCCTTTGTTCTTAATCGAGTCTAGAGCTTTCTAGGTTTGATTCTTCAACAAGAGCAACGTTCATTAACCCGCCACCGCTTCCCTATCAATTGGTATCAGATTTGGGCCGATTCTTGGAAAGAAGCAAGCAATCTTGCTTGTTCTTGCACACAAAACAGTCAAGGTATCCCAACGGAGCTAGTCCAGAAAAGATTCATCGTTTCAGGTTCTTTTTATTTAATTTTAATTTAGATTCAAATCCTTCTTGTTAGTTTGCTATTTGTTTTCTAAAAAAACAAAAAAGCCAAAATTTCAAAAAAATTGCAAACGAAGGTATTTAGGGCTTATTTTCTCCAGATATCATATTCATCCTAATATAAATATCCAGTTCAAAATTCACCCAAATAGGAGTTCATTAGAGCCTTCAAATACATTCTTCAAGTTTCATCGGCAGATTCGGTTTAGGATCTTGTCGAATTTCTTGAAACTTATACAGTAGGAATTTCGTAGTGAAAATTTCCATATTGCAACTTCATATATTGAAGATCATTTAAACAAAAAATCAGAATATTTGGAGATCAAGAATACCTTCGAACAATGTGATCAAGAAAAATAGATTGTTTGAGGACTAACCGTTCAACAGAGTCCACTGGATACTACTGAAGGTATTTGGTTCTGAAATTTTACAGGTGGTTTCTTTACGTATCGAAAGACATTCAAGAATTTTCCCAAAAGTTTTGGACACCAGTAACCCCCTCAAAAACGTTGCTCAAGTTGATCCAGCATTTTCCAGGTTTCTGGGTTGGTTCTTTTTTTTTCTTTGACTCTTAGTGCTTTAGGTTCTTTTCTTTTTTCTTTTTATTGTTATTTTGCATTATCTAACACATTATCTTTCTTGTGTTAGTAGGACTAAAGATTTTGCGTATTTCTTCCTTCTTTGCATTCTCGTTCTCTTGGAGTCTAACCCTTGTTTGGCCTCTTAGAACTTTTAAGTTTTTCTTATAATCTTTGCTAGTAATCAAACTCCGATACGAACTGTGGAAGACTACTTGGTAAAGTGAGTTTTAAAGATTACAAGATCGGCTTACTTGCCTCTCATTGTGTTACTTTCTTAGAGTGACTTGTGAGGTTTCTTGCTTTGTTGAATTTTCTTTCTTTTATTTTTATTTTACTTTAAAATTTTCTTTTGAGTGTTATGATTTTAGAATGGGCGACAATAACAACAAGAAACTTACGGCTATCTTAGCCACACTTGCCCGACTCATGACTCAAGTTGAAAGATTTTATGAAATCGTGAGAGAACGACAAGAACCACAACTAGATCTACCAAACCAGAATCCAAGACCAAACAATGCTAAACTTTTGGTACCCGGGCGAGAACAACCACGTTTCCAAGCACCCAAACTCTTTACAAAACCAAAGTTCATGATCCCGTCTTTCAAAGGAGACAACGATCCAGACAGGTACATCGAATGGGAAGGAAAAGTTGATCTCATGTTCTCATACCATGACTGACCCCAAGCTAAACAAGTTCACCTCATCACCATACAATTTGAAGGATATGCTCGAACTTGGTGGATGCAAACAAGGAAAAAGATCCAGAACTTACAAATTCCAACAATCACTTCTTGGATTGACCTCAAATAAACCATGAGGAACCGATTCCTACTAACACATTATACACGAGGAGTTAAACAACGACTACACCGACTTCGACAAGGTAGAAGTTCAATTGAAGATTACTACAAGGAGATGCAGTCCTTACTCAATAAGGCTAACATAACCGAAAAAGAAGAAGTCACATTGTCAAGATTCATCGTCGGCTTAAACTCAAACATCACTGATCTTCTTGATCTACAAGGGTACGAAAACCTTGAAGATACACTAAAGAAAGCAATGACAATCGAAGCACAAATCCAAAGGAAATATCGATTCAGTGAACATTACCAAGGTACTTCAACCTCTTACCAAGGTAATCCTTCAAATCCTTCCTCATCTTCTACTCCATCTTCTCTAAAAAAGCCAAAAGATGACAAACCTGACAAGGAGAAAGAACGATCAGTAAAGAATGACACACTTCCAGTCCCTAAAGATCAAATGATAATTTGTGAGGAGGTAGGGAAAGCAAAAAAAGAAAAAGTTGATAAAGAGGCAAAAGCAAAAGAGGTCACTAATTATAAAAGCCAAAAGAATAATGACCCATGGGAGGTGAGTGAACCTAAATGTGAGAAGAAAAGAGTGACTCAAAATCTATGTGTGAGCACAAAAGAATTGAGAGAGAACCTTATTTACAAACAGCCTTGCATCCTTGTTCGCTTTACGGAATCAATTGTTTCGATTTCTAACACTAACAAGGATTTGCCTAGTGTGTTTTCATCTCTTTTACAAGATTTTCGAGAAGTGTTAGGTGATCTACCTAACGAACTATCACTGAAAAGAAGAAAACAATGCCAAACCAATCTAATTCAAGGTTCCATCATACCTCATCAAACATACAATCTCGAAGAAACCAAAGAGTTGGATTTGTTACAAAAATGCTACATCCAGGAAAGCCTTAGTCGTGACGCCATCTTAATGACGAAACATGATTTGAACAACTCTACAAGCTTTATAGTTCGTGCACAGGAAATCCATGTAAATGATGAAATAGTAAAAGAAACACGAGACTGGCCCACACCATCTTCCATAGCCAAGAGTTGTCGAATAATATTAGGTGACCCTCCTGACAGGTTACCACCTGAAAGCCCTAATCACTATGCCATATCAATGAAGAGTCACGATTTATGAGAGTCCAAAGGTAAGTATTTTATTACTCATTTTAATGACATTGTAACATACTTTTTCTCCTTCTTACAAGGTAAGGCTCGTGAAGTTGTCATCCATGTTAAACACAACTCCTTTAAGTGCGTAGCTGACCGAGGTAAGTAAAACACATTAGACGATGCACTACCACGAAGTTATACTCTTAAGCATGCTACTATTCCAAGAATTGAACATATAAAATATGTATATCACGATAACTAGGATATTTCTGATATTTCTACCCATACTTTTAAAAGTGTTTTTAATGCGTTTTATCTTGTATATGAGTTTCCTTGCCAACTAAACAGGTTCTACAATCCACAAATCTCCTGCCGAGAATTATTAATTCATGAACCACACTTAGGAGACTTAAGGGATTACTTTAACAAACCAGTTGACATGGTTTTTAAACACTCATTCTCACCACACACGAATAAAACCATGGAGAAATTATCTGAAGCAATCATACAGAAAGCAAACTGTGGTCGACACCAAGTTGAATTTCAACCTAAACATCAGATTACAAGACTTGTATGAAAAAGATGATTTCAATACTACAAGAAATCAATTCCTACAAAGAAGAAACCTCGACTGAAACGCATAAAGACACATCACATTGATCCTGGTAAATGTTTCACAAGTTTTCCTTTCAAAACATCTAAGTCTCTTTCTCTTGGATTTTCATATTCGAGGACGAATCCTTTTGAGGAGTGGGGGAATGATACATGCACCAGAGTCCATAATACATGCTTCTTTGGACAAATGTTTCTACTCGAACCTATTAGAAGAACAAAGTCTTGAAGATTCAAAGCATATCTATTCGGTAAGTATAATATGAATGAATCATTAAATGATTTTAATGTTGCTCCCTTTAATGTTTCCGATTCGAGGTCGAATCTTTTTGAAGAAAGGGAGGATGATACATGCATCACAAGGCTCACATCAAAGGAAGACAAAATAACTCTTCCAAATGATCCACTTGTCCAAGCATTGGAAAAGAATATCAGAACAGAAGCAGACTTACGACGACTCTTTGAATGGGATCCTGAACTTATTTAGTCAATATGTCTTCTTTAAATACGACCGTCTTTCTCTTATCTTTCCAACGGTTCTTGAATCGCATCAATCCAATATCGGGAACTCAAGATATGACTATTTTACTGAAGACAGTGTATGCAGAAAATCCTATACGGGATTAATACGGGATTTTGTAAATATTACGAATTTTCAATATTTTTATTGATTATATGTAATATAACTTAATATAGGATGATTCATTATCTTTTAGGATTAGATTTATTATTTTATTAGGAATTAAGGTTGGGTTAAAAATATTATCTTTAGTTATTATTATTTTATTAGGAATTAGAGTTAAGATATGTTTAGTTTATTATTATTTTATTCATTAGTTATTTAGGACCTTTAGAACTCAGCCCCTATATAAAGGAGGCTTCATTAAACTTTGTAATTCAAGATCTCTTTGATTAATAATATAACGAGAGTTCATTTTTGCAAGTGCTAATTGCCTTGTGCCTTCGAAGCTTCTTTTCCTGGAGTTCTTTCAAGTTCTTGTGAGGGAGATTAATCTTCACACTCCAATTTGCCTTTTCATCACGACTAGGAGGGTTGGTTAGAGCCATTTATCGAGTTTGCCTTTTCATTGCGATTAGGAGGGTTCGATAGGACACTTATCCATCTATTTTTCCACAAATCCATCTGCACCATCAATCATCTTTACCGTCCACCTTCGTAAGGGAGATCTTTTGATTTCTTTATTATCTTATCTTATTTTATTTTCAATTTCTTTATCTTTTATTTATTTTGTTCTAATCTTATTGCCTTGAAAAAACCCTAAAGAATCCTAGTTACTGCTGCCACCTTCCCCTATTCATCCCCTTTGTTCTTAATCGAGTCTAGAGCTTTCTAGGTTTGATTCTTCAACAAGAGCAACGTTCATTAACCCGCCACCGCTTCCCTATCATATAATTATTTCAAATATTTTAATATAGTTATTTTCATCTACATATACTATATCTATAGTTATTATGATGATAACTTATCCATTAATATGTGAGATATAAGTTATCATTATATACTATAGTTCACATTCTTATATTATACATTATATAAGTTCATTTACATAGTTTATTTCTTTATGTTATGCATGTAGGCACATTCGGCCAACACTTGGGAGCTACATTAGAGCTAAATGGAGCATGCAAAAGAAAGGATACTTACATAGAAACGATTAGGAGAGCATAAGGGGCAAATTGGTGAAAAGTTGTTTTGAGGCCGTGAGCTTATAGCTGGATTGAGGTGAAGATTTAAGCTACAAGATGACCTCATTTCAGCTAGGGAGTTGCACCATCATTATCACCACTTAGGACACTTCAAATATGTCCTAAGTCAAAATTTGTGAAATCGTACCTTTTCACGAATAGTTGCCAACTCAAGAGGTACCTTTTCACAAAGAGCTGCCATAATGTTCACCATGCTACAAGTCACCTATGTCCAGCTCACCTTTAGCTCATTCACACCACAAGTAGCTCAAATAAGAAGGGACACATTTCTCAAACATTGTGACCTTTCATGAATGAAGATGCCTTTACATCCAAGAGCATGCTGATGAAGACATTGTAATCATTGGAGGTTTAAATCACCAAAGAACATGATATAAAGCTCCATGCCTATTCGGCCACACACATGCCATGCACATGAGAGCTTTTGGCACCAACATGAGAAGACACAACACCATTCGACCAAGGGAGATGTTTCCTCATCATTGCCGAATCATTAAGCCCCTTCATGAAGGGTTAGCCGAACCATCACAAGCCCCAAGCCCTCTCATTTCCTATAAATAGAATGGCTTGCCATCATTTGTACTTATCTCATCTCATATATTAAAATTACTCTTGTGAGTTAATTTCTCTTCAAAGTTCTTTGTGAAATTTATCGATTAAACAAGTATAGTTCCAATACTTGTGACGTCATTCCTTCCATCTTGATTCCTTAATTCCTAGATTAATATCTAGTGGGTTGAAGACACTATCACCACCCCTCAAGCAAGTCTGTGAAGATCGGGATTGTGCTTCTTAGCATTGTTTCATCTTTGGTGTGCTTGAGATACAACACCATCACCATCTCCATTTCATCAACATCATCCATCAAGACCATCATTCCCGCAGCCATATCTATCCTTATTCTTTCATTTAATCATTTATTTTATCGTTCCATTTATCCATTCCAATATTAATCTTATTTCTTTCTTATCTTATTTTGCAGCCCAAACTTATAATTCAAGGACATAAGTACTTGTCAATCCTAGATCGGGACACAATAAGGCTATCTATTCTCTTCCATCAAAGCGTATAGATCACCTTACATCACTTCATCACCCAAAGATATCTGTAACATGTTCAAAAATGTATATCAATCTGACTGACGTGAATTGTTCAACCAACTCTTCAATTGCCTTTAGTCTTCTTAGCATATAATAAACCTAGACAAAGTATGTAAACAAATAATTAGATAGGAATTGAGCTATGATATTAATAATGCATGCTTTCACGTATGTTAATGATGCAAATGAGCTAACTATGAATGCATATGCATTGAATGAGTTATATAAAGATATGAATTAATAAGTCATGCATGAATATCATATATTATACATATAAATGACATCATATAATATTCAAGCAAAAATTAAGAATAAGATAAACATATTCATGTGACATGTAATGCATAAATTAGTAAATAAATAATAAAATAAGGTAAGACTCCCTTAGAATCAACAAGGCAGAACGTCCATGAAGTGATCATGTGTTGAAGAAGTTTGGTTGAGACCACATGAAAGGAACATGGTTGTTGGTCATATGCCACACACATGGGTGTTCTAGGGAACCTTGTGGTGCAGCCTTGTGCATAGGATGAAGGTTGGTCATGTGCATCATCTTGGGCATGCATGGTTCTTCCTTCAATCTTGCTTGAGTGTGTAGCTAGCTAGAAACCAAGGGGCTGGTTGTGAATGAGCTTACTAGCCGAGACCTTCCAATCTTTATAGTATCTTCCTCAGCTACATTTGATGTCACTTTTAGTAACTTAGCTTCAAATAGTCCAACTAGCTATGATTAGGTGGCCTTGAGCTTGATGTAATCCAACCTAGCATCCCTCGGAAGACGAGGTTGTACATTTGATTTGTTTAGATCTAGAAAAGCAACAAGGGTTCTTCCCAAACAAGAAGATGAAAATAGAATGATTAAATAGAAGTAATGGAATGGATAGATAGTATGGCAGCGGAATATATATATATATATAATGGTGATAGTTTTAATGGAAATGATGAAGTGTGGTAGTGGAATAGAATGAATGTGATGGAAATGGATATGAAAGATAGTAACTTAAGAAGACTCAAAGAAGAACCAATGTTAAAGAACAAAGACCCAGACTTTATATTGCTTATTTAAGGGGTGGTAAAAAGCACTTTGACACGCTATCTATAACGAGATAGGAACCAGAAGTATCAGGGTGAAATAGATGGGATTGACGCCACAAGAATAAGCTTGATAAGTCGATAAAGTTCAATTAAGAACTAAAGAGATAAACTCTCACAAATTTCAATAAAACAAACTCTGCCTTATAAATGAAATATGAAACCTATTTATAGGGTTTGAGGGAATGTGGCCGAATGGTACAATGTATTTTGGCCAACCCTTGCCCTTTTACAAAGACATAATATAATGTATAACAATCAGGAATAAATGGGTTCTGGTTCAGTTGAGAAACATGAACAAGTTTCATGGCTGAATTGCATTTGTATTTCTTTCAATTTGATGCCAAGTAGATTCTCACGCATGAAACAAGGTTTACTGGTTATATGGAGCTTCTTAGACATGCATGGGTCTTTCTGCAAGCTGCTTGAGCGGACACCTTGTTAGCAATCAAGTTATTAAATGGTCTGGTGCTCTCCTTGGTGTTCCACTAGCTGCCAGATTCCTTATGAGCTGTTTGGTGAGCCATTGTGTCTCCCAATTGCTCCAACAAGCTGTTTTGTATTCCAAAATGTTCCACTTAGTTATATTTATCTTTCAAATACTCCACTAAACTATTACCAACGTGTGTGATGCTCTATTTTACCTACAAGTGCAAATGTGCTGATTCATTTTATTATGCAAATCTCGTATTTATTTCCAGCCTGCACTATCTTCAGTAATCTAGTCATATCTTGAGTTCCCATTATCGGATTAACTTGATTCAAAGTGAGTTGGAAAGCTAAGACATAGAAGATTAAATGTTAGGAGACTTCATCACCTAAATATGTTTGGAACATGTTCAAAATTGACGATCAATATGGATGACGTGCACTATCCACTAGACTGCCTTGAATGTACCTAGACAAAGTATGTAAACAAATAATTTAGATATGAATTGAGCTATGATAATTATGAATGCATGCTTTCACCTATTGTATTAATGCAAATGAGCTAACTATGAATGCATATGTATTGAAGATGTGATTTAATAAGTCATGCATGAATATCATATAAATGACAATATATAATATTTAGGCATAATTAAGAATAAGCTAAACATATTCACATGACATCTAATGCATAAATAAGTAAATAAATAAAAAAAATAAGGTAATAATCCCTTAGAATCAACAAGGTAGAACGCCCATAATGTGATCATGTGTTGAAAAAGTTTGATCCTTGGCATTATCGCATTATCCCCCCTTCTTTAGAGCGATTTGTCTTCAAATCGAAGGCGTTTATATTTGGTTGATCTATTGAATCATGAAAAATCACAATTTTATGCTTTTAAAGGGTCACGTCTGTTAAGCCTTTATGAGTCATGTCCCTTAGCTCTTTCCCATGAAAAATTGTGTCCTTTGAATCATTCTGTAAATCAAAGAAAATTTTTGCATGTTCAAGCGTAGAATAATTGTCCTTGATCTTTTGTTTCATCCATAGGCATTTTTGATTGACCTTGCCATCGCAAATTGTTAAGAAAATTCCATAGACATGAATCGAATTATTGTAAAATAAATTAAAATAAGTAAATAAAAAACTATTGACAAAATAAATGAAAATATCAAACCAGGGTGGATGTTTAATGGGAGTAGGTTGCTTAATGATGGAGAACTTCATTGGTAGTTGAACTCCCTTCAATATGTGCAATGTATTTGGAATGTTAACGGCTACAACTTTTGGTACTTCAAGTGACATCTCCTTTGAAATATCAAGAGACAGGTTTTGTAGATCAACAAAAGTCATGCCTATTGGCTTTTCAAAAGTCACATCTTTTGGTTTTCCAAAATCCATGATATTTGAATCTTCTAGAAAAGATGTGTCTCTTGAATTATCCTGCAAAACAAAAGAGAGACTAGGAGAAGAAATAAGGTTAGATAAAAATTATCCTTCACTCTCATCTTTTCCTCCAAATTCATTCTTTTCAATTCTCTTATTTTCAATTCCAACGTATTCTGTATCCACTCTCTTTTAATCATTTTCAACTCCAACATTTTGTTCAACTTCAAAATGCCTTTGTTCATTTGAATTTTCCTCCAAACATTCTTCAATGGTTTTCTTCATGGCTTTCATTTTCTCCCACTCCTATATTCGTGACTTAAGAGTAAGTTGGCATTCACTGACTTGACTTGGAAGCATAGGCGCCAATATGATTTTTTTCCTTGATGTTGGAAAAAGTACTTGTTAGAAAATCCATCATGGGTAGCCTTCTTGTCAAACTGCCAAGGACGCGCTAATATAACGTGGCTTGCACTCATGGGTACCAAATAAAAAATAACTTCATCATTGTACATTCCAATCGAAAAAGAAACAACAACTTGTTTGGTTACCTTGGCTTCTTCCACATCATTGAGCCACTGAAGTTTGTAGGGATGAGGATATTTAGACGTCTTTAAGCCCAATTTTTCCACCATGTAATTACTTGCTACGTTTGTATAGCTTTCTCCATCAATGATCACTACACAAAAATTATCTCCCACATCGCATTTTGTATGGAAGATATTCTCTCTTTGTTCATTTTCTTGACTTTTACTGTTCAAAGTCCTTTTAACTACAAATATGTTGGATGGAAGAGACATATTAGTAAAATAAGAAAAGGAAATGTGTAAAGTACCTCACCAAATAATGCTCTCACAAAGCCTCACGAGTTCACTCCAAGGAAACTTTAATGTCACTCAATCTACTCGTGTTTGCACTCTAGGACTTTAAGGCTTTTACTTATCATCTTCTGATCTCACACACTCGATTAGCCTTGTTTTACTCATTTCTCTCTTGTAAAGTTCTTAAAAGAACAAACTGATGACCTTTCAAGTGCTATGGACGTCGGCTGAAAGTTCGTTAGTGTAGAGAAAAAAATAGAAAGGTAAAAAGGTTAAATAATGAAGGGTGGTCTTAAAAGAAAGAAATGTTCACTTATTGTGCAAAGATACTCACCACCTTCCTAGAAGAAACAATCAAAGGTCTTGAAAACTTCTTTAGGATGTTGTTCATTACCTTTGGCAAAGAATTGCTTTTGCTTGGAATCCCTTGTTGATGCTGGGATTAAATTTTTGAAATTTTTGTACTTCTCTTTTGATTTTCGTTTTTTTAATAGTAGGATATTACTTTTGCTTGTTATTGTTGCAATCCACCTTAGCTATGATTACCACATGATGTAATCCAACCTAGTATCCATCAGAAGACGAGGTTGTACCTTTGATTTGTTTTGATCTAGGAAAGCAACAAAGATCCTGCACAAACAAGAAGCTGAAAATATAATGATTAAATGGAAGTAATGGAATAGATATATAGTATGGCAGCGGAATATATATATGTAATGGTGATAGTTTTAATGGGAATGATGAAGTGTGGTAATGGAATAGAATGAATATGATGGAAATGGATATGAAAGATAATATCTTAAGAAGACTAAGGAAGAACCAATGTTAAATAACAAAGACCCAGACTTTATATTGCTTCTTTAAGGGGGTGGTAATAAGCACTTTGACCTGTTATCTATAATGAGATAGGTACCAGAAGTATCAGGGTGAAATAGATGGGATTGACGCCACAAGAATAAGCTTGATAATCACAAATTTCATTAAAACAAAGTATGCCTTACAAATGAAATATGAAACCTATTTATAGGGTTTGAGGGAATGTGGTCGAATGGTACAATGTATTTTGGCCAACCCTTTCCCTTTTACAAAGACATAATATAATGCATAACAATCAGGAATAAATGGGTTTCGGTTCAGCTAAAAACAAGAACATGTTTCATGGCTGAATTGCATTTGTATTTCTTTCAATTTGATGCCAAGTGGATTCTCACACATGAAACAAGGTTTACTGGTTATATGGAGCTTCTTGGATGTGCATGGGTCTTTCTCCAAGCTGCTTGAGTGGATATCTTGCTAGCAATCAAGTTATTAACTGGTCTGGTGCTCTCCTTGGTCCACTAGCTGCTAGATTCCTTATGAGCTGTTTGGTGAGCTATTGTGTCTCCCAATTGCTCTAACAAGCTGTTTTGACTACCTAAATGTTCCACTTAGTTATATTTATCTTTCAAATGCTCCACTAAGCTGTTCCCAACGTGTTTGATTCTCTATTATACATAAAAGTGCAAAGGTGCTGATTAATATTATTATGCAAATCTCGTATTTATTTTTGATTCAAAGTGAGTTGAAAGCTAATACACAGAGGATTAAATGTTAAGAGACTTCATCACCCAAATATGTTTGTAACATGTTCAAAATTGACGATCAATATGGATGACATGCACTGTCCACTGGACTGCCTTGAATGTACCTAGACAAAGTATGTAAACAAATAATTTAGATATGAATTGAGCTATGATAAATATGAATGAATGCTTCCACCTATTTTATTAATTCAAATGAGCTAACTATGAATGCATATGCATTGAAGATGTGAATTAATAAGTCATGCATGAATATCATATAAATGACATCATATAATATTCAAGCATAATTAAGAATAAGCTAAACATATTCACATGACATATAATGCATAAATAAGTAAATAAATAAGGTAAGACTCCCTTAGAATCAACAAGGTAGAACGCCCATGATGTGATCTTGTGTTGAAGGAGTTTGATCCTTGGCATGATCACATCAGAGCTCCTCCAGCTGAGTTGAGCTTTCCTTAGTGTTCCACCAGCTGCCATGTTCTTAGTGAGCTGTTTGTGAGCTGCATATGACTTCCAAATGCTCCACCAAGCTGTCCCAACGTTTTTCATGCTCCAATGTACCTATATGTGCAAGAAAACAAGGTAATTCATTGACATTGAGCTTGAATGAGCTAAATACATTACTTCCATGCATGATTATGGTATTGTGAGCTATGATTGCATGTCATGAGCTAAATATATCATCATATAATATGTGTGAGCTAATGTATAAGGCCTAAGAGCTAAATGAATGCATATGAGCTAATTAAATGAATGATAAGTATGATGCCATTATATAAATGTAATGAATCATGCTTAATATGATTGCAAGACTATTCTAACATGCTTAACATATTTAAATAACTATGTGCATCTATTGTGAAGATGTGTTCATGTTAAGTTATTCTTTAGCAATTAAAACATTATATAACTTAACATTGAAGGGTGTCAAGTTGTCAAATGAATCAAAAGCTTCAAGACAATTAGTCAAGAGTACTTCCCTGAATTGTTTGGCCCTTGATCTAGTAATGGGACCTTGTGGCATGACTTTTGGATCCATAGTGAGTGTGATCACATTATCCCCACTTATTTTAAGCGATTTGTCCCCAAATCATTTCCATCATCAAAGGGTGATAAGTCTGAGATATTGAATGAAGCACTTACGCCACCAAACTCACTGGGTAACTCTAGTTTATATGCGTTGTCATTGATCTTTTCCATGATTTGAAATGGGTTATCTCCTCGGGGTAATAGTTTGGATCTTCTTTGATTTGGGAACCTTTCCTTTCTAAAGTGTACCCAAACCCAATCACCTACTTCAAAAGTCATCTTCTTCATTACCTTGTTTGCTTGCTATTCAAATTGCTTAGTTCTTCTTTCAATATTGTCCTTGACTTGCTGATGGAGTCTTTTAACAAATTCTACTTTGTCCTTTCCATCTTTGTTCACTATTTGATCACAAGGTAAAGGAAGTAAGTCTAAAGAATTAAAGGATTGAAACCATACACTACCTCAAATGGAGAATATTTGGTTGTTAAATGAATTGTTCGGTTGTATGCAAACTCCACGTGTGGTAGGCATCCTTCCCAAATCTTGATGTTCTTCTTGATGATGGATCTAAGTAATGTTTACAAAACTCTATTAACTACTTCAGTTTGTCCATCCATTTGAGGATAACATGTAGTAGAGAAGAGTAGTTTTGTGCCAACTTTACTCCACAAAGTCCTCCAAAAGTGGCTTAAAAATTTAATTTCTCTATCCTACACAATGGTTTGAGGAAGTCCATGTAGCCTTACCACTTCTCGGAAGAATAAGTTTGCAACATGAATAGCATCATCGGTTTTGTGACATGGTATAAAATGAGCCATCTTGGAGAATTGATCGACCACCACATATATTGAATCCTTTCCACTCTTGGTCTTTGGTAATCCCAAAACATAGTACATTGAGATATCTACCCATGGCATGGTCTGTATCGGCAATGACATGTACAATCCATGGGCCATGAATCTTGAATTTGCTTTTCTACATACTAAGCACATTTCACACACCCTTTCAACATACCTTTTCATCTTTGGCCAAAAGAGGTGTTCTTTCAAAATGCTAAGTGTCTTCTCAACGCCAAAGTGTCCCATAAGTCCTCATTCATGTGCTTCTTTGGTTAACACTTCTCTCATGGAACCTTGTGGGATACAAAGTCTCACTTCCTTTAAAAGATATCTATCATACTGATAATATTTATCATGAGCATCTGTTTCACATAACTTATACCTTTCTCCAAAGTCCAAATCAGTAGCATAATGTTCCTTAATGAATCAAAACCAAGGAGTTTGGAATCCAAAGTGTTAAGTAAAACTTACATGCATGAAAGAGCATCTGTCATAATATTTTCTTTTCCTTTTTTATAGTGGATGACATAAGGAAATGACTCAAGGAATTCGACCCATTTGGCATGTCTCTTGTTGAGTTTGTGTTGTCCCTTGATATGCTTTAACGCTTCATGGTCAGTGTGTATAACAAATTCCCTTGGCAATAAGTAGTTCTTCCAAGTCTCCAATGCCCAAATGAGTGTATACATTTTTTGGTCATATGTTGGATAGTTCAAGGATGCACTATTTAGTTTTTTGCTAAAGTAAGTGATTGGTTTTCCCTCTTGACTCAAAATAGCACCAATCCAAATTCTGAAGGCATCGCATTCAACTTCAAATGTCTTGTCAAAGTTTGGCAAGGCTAATAGTGGAGCCTTTGTTAAACAATCCTTGAATTTGTTGAATGTTATATCTTGTTCTTTGCCACAAGAGAAGTTTGAATTCTTCTTAATAATCCATGTTAAGGGGGCGACAATAGAACTAAAGTTTGGTACAAACCTCCTGTAAAAACTGGTTAATCCATGGAAACTCCAAACTTGACTAACGTTGACAAGTTTTGGCCATTCTAGAATTGCATTAATTTTTCTAGATCCACTGCTAGGCCCTGTGAACTTACAATGAATCCTAAGAAATTAACTTGGTCAGTACAAAAAGCATACTTCTTGAGATTAGCATATAAGTGCTCTTGTCTCAAAGTACTAAGAATATACCTTAAATGTTCAACAGGCTCGCTCAAGGACTTACTGTATATTAGGATATCATCAAAATAAACAACACAAAACTTACCGATGTAAGGCCGAAGGACATGGTTCATTAGACATATAAAGGTACTAGGGGCATTAGTAAAGCCAAAAGGCATGACTAACCACTCATACAAACCTTGTTTAGTCTTGAATACAATTTTTCACTCATCACTTTCCTTTATTCTAATCTAATGGCAGCCACTTTTCAAGTCAATTTTGGAGAAGATACTGGCTCCACCAAGTTTATCAAGCATATCATCCAACCGAGGTATATGATGCCTATATTTGATAGTGATTTGGTTTACAACCATATAATCCTTTCTCCAAGTTCCATATTTCTTTGGCACCAACAAAACCGGTACAGTACAAGGATTTAAACTTTCCCGAATATATTATTTGTCTAGTAGTTCTTTTACTTGTCTTTCTAATTCCTTCGTTTCCTCGGGATTGCTCCTGTATGATGGTCTATTAGGAATGGTGGCTCCAGGAATAAAATCAATTTGATGTTCAATTCCCCAAATTGGTGGTAATCCATTTGGAATTTCTTCAGGGAACATATCTTCAAATTCCTGTAAAAGATTAGAAACAGAAGAAGGTAAACCTTCATGAGGGTTAGTAAGTAGAAAACTTTCCTTATACATATGTATAAGTATAGCCTTCTTGGTCAAAAATTTTTTCTGAACATATCCTCTACTGGCGTATATGTTCATCTTCTGAGTATGACTTTCTTTAGCCTTCTTTTTCTTCTCCCACTCATCTATGCGTGACTTAAGGGTCACTTTGCATTCATGAACTTGACTTGGAAGTAGGGGCGCCAATATGATTTTCTTTCATTGATGTTGGAAAGAATACTTGTTGGAAAATCCATCACGGGTAGCCTTCTTGTAAAACTGCCAAGGATGTCCTATTATAATGTGGCTTGCACTCATGGGCACCACGTCACAAAGAACTTCATCCTTGTATATTCCAATTGAGAAAGGGATAATAACTTGTTTGGTTACCTTGGCTTCCCCCACATCATTAAGCAACTGAAGTTTGTAAGGATGAGGATGCTTAGACATCTTGAGGCCCAAATTTTCCACCATGTGAGTACTTGCTACATTTGTACAACTTCCTCCATCGATGATGATGCAAGCACGTTTCCACCTATAAAGGGAGTACTCTTGAACATTTTTATTTTATATTTATTTTAAACTATTTCAATGATATATGCTATTATGATATATCACATGTTAAGGTTACTAGTTATGTAATTAATAAATAACTTAGCATGAACACATCTTCACAATAGATGCACAATATTATTTAGATATGTTAAGCATGCTAGAATAATCTTGCAATCATATTAAGCATAATCCATCATATTTATATAACGACAACATACTTATCATTTATGTTATTAGCTCATATGCATTCATTTTAGCTCTTAGGCTTTAAACATTAGTTTACACATATTATATGATGATATATTTAGCTAAGGACATTTAATCATAGCTCACATTACTATAATCATGCATGAAAGCCATGTATTTAGCTCATATCAGCTCAATGCCATGGAATTTTACCTTGTTTCCTTGCACATGTAGGTACATTGAAGCATGACACACGTTGGGGTAGCTTGGTGGATTATTTGGACATCATATGCAGCTCCAAAACAGCTCACAAAGTACATGGCAGTTCGTGGAACACTGAGGAAAGCTCAACTAAGATGGAGGAGCTCAAGGCTAGCTAATCTCAGCTAGTTGGACTATTTGAAGCCAAGTTGCTAAAAGTTACATCAAGTGTAGCTGAATGTGTTGATATGAATCTTGCAAGGTCTCGGCTAGGAAGCTCATTCACAACCAGCCCCTTTCTTGCTAGCTAACTCCACACACAAGCAAGCTTGAAGGAAGACACATGCACGTCCAAGATGATACACATGATCAGCCTCTATCCTATGCACAAGGCTGCACCACAAGGCTCCCTAGAACACCCATGTACGTGCCATATGACCAGCCACCAAGTGCCTTGCATGTGGCCTCATTTAGGCGCCAAGATGAAGAGCAATCTCACCATTCGGCCAAACATCATTCCCTCTCCGATTTGGCACCAATTTGAAGGGATACAAGAGCTATTCGGCCAAGGGTTACTACCCTTCATTTAGGATCGAACCATAATCTCTTTTAGCATTTAAATTATGACTTTATAGGAAGACACAAGGGCTGGCCAAACCACCATATATCTATTCAACCATGCCCCTCCAAAACCTATAAATAGGCCATCATATTTCATTTGTAATCAGACCTTTTTTATTAATAAAAGTGAGATTATTCTCTTTGCTTAAGTTCTTGTGACTTTTATTGAGTTATCAAGTATTTTAATACTTGTGGCGTCAACCCCTTCCTTTTGATACTTATGGTTCCTATCTCTATATAGACAGTGGGTCCAAGTTCTTATTACTACCCCTTAAAGAAGAAATATAAAGTCTGATGTAAGGCACTTGTACCTTATCAATTGATTGTGGATCTAGGAAGGAAGCAAAACAACCTGCATAAGTGAATGGCTCAAAACCGATGGTTAAGGGTGGTAAACGTATGGGTGAATAGGTAGGCTATTTAAATAATAAGTGATGAAAGTGGAAGATGGTTGATATGGCTATGGTTTATGGTTGATGAAACAAAGGGATGATTGTGAGGTAGTATCTTAAAGAATACTCAAATAAGAACCAATGTTATAGAAAGCAAAGACCCAGACTTTATATTGCTTCTTTAAGGGGTGGTATAAAGGACTTTGACCCACTAGTTCTAGGAACCAGAAGTATCAAGGGGAAAGGGGTTGATGCCACAAGTATAAAATACTTGATAAGTCGATAAAAGTCACCATGACTTAAGAAAGAGAATAATCTCACTTAATTTAATAAAAAATGGTATAGTTACAAATGAATTAAGCTTTCCTATTTATAGGAAATAGAGGGGCATGAATGAATGATTACAAGGGGTTTTGACCAGGCCTTGTGCCTTTTGAAATGATATAATTTAATGCTAAATAGAGATTATGGTTCAGTTTAAATGGAGGGTAATAACCCTTAGCCGAATAGCTCTTGTGTCCCTTCAAGTTGGTGCCAAATTGGATGGGAAATGATGTTTGGCCGAATAGTGAGAGAGCTCTTCATCTTAGCGCCTAAATGATACCACATGCAAGGCACATGGGGGCTGGTCATATGGCTTGCACATAGGTGTTCTAGGGAGCCTTGTGCATGGGATGATTGCTTGTCATGTGCTCTATCTTGGGCGTGCATTTATCTGCTCCAAGCTAGCTTGAGTGTGGAGCTAGCTAGCAAGAATGGGGCTGTTTATGAACAAGCTTCCTAGCCTAGTCCTTGTAAGCTCCATAAAAGCATGTTCAGCTACATTCAGCTACCATTGATATCATTTTTGGCAACTCAGCTCCAAATAGTCCAACTAATTGAGTTTAGCTAGCCTCTAGCTCCTCCAGCTGAATTGAGCTTTCCTTAGTGTTCCATGAGCTACCGTGTACCTTGTGAGCTGCATTTGATGTCCAAATAATCCACCAAGCTACCCCAACATGTGTCATACTCCAATGTACCTACATGTGCAGGGAAACAAGGTAGGTCTATGGCATTGAGCTGATATGAGCTAGATACCTTGTTGCCATGCATGAATATGGTAATGTGAGCTATGATTGAAGGTCATGAGCTAAATATATCATCTTATAATATGTATGAAGTAATGCATAAAGCCTAAGTACTAAAATGAATGCATATGAACTAATTAAATGAATTATAAGTATGCTGGCTTGATGTTTATGTGCTAATCATGCTTAATATGATTATAAGATTATTCTAACATGCTTAACATATTAAATAACAATGTGCATGATGTGTTCATACTAAGTTATTTATTAATTACATAACTAATATTCTTATCATGAAATGTATTATAATAGCACTTATTATAAAGCTAATATAAAGTAAATTCAATATAAAGATGTTCAAGAGTACTCCCTTTGTAGATGAAAACATACTTACATCAAAGTCTGGGTCTTTACTTTCTATAGCATTGGTTCTTCTTTGAGTATTCATTAAGATATTACCCTCACAACCATTCCATTCATCCATATGCTACCATCTCTAATATCATAAATAGCCTACATATTCACTTTACATCTACCACCAAACCATCTATTTGAGCCATTCACCTATGCAGGTTGTTTTGCTTCCCTCCTAGATCACGATCAATTGATGAGGTAGAATTACCTTACATCAAGCGGTAATCAGAGCTTTGGTGGAAGAAGCAACGTGCAACAACAACAACAACAAAAATACCAAAGTGAAGTGCAAGTGAACGAAAATAAAAAAATCAGCAATAGAAATTGAAGCACTCCAAAAGAAGAAAAAAAATCAAGCACTCAAAAAAAGAAGAAAAGAAAAGAAAGAAAGAAAAGTTGAAAGAACACAACAACAATTCTCATCACCAAGCCATTCAAGTAAGCCTTTAAATTAATTATGGTGATAGAAGGTTGTGAAGTGACTTTGTGTAAGTAACCCATTTTGTTCTCTTTTTTCTATTTCTAAGCCACCATTTCATTATATTTTGCTTTCCATTCCTACTAACCCTTTTGCAGCTGATGCTCAACAAGTAAAATTTACTTGATACGATTTTGAGTAAAGTCATTTAGAACTTGGGATAAAGAGAATCGAGAGGAAAAAGGCTTGAGAATTTGTGAGATCAGAAGAGGACAAGTAAAAGCCTTAAAGTCCTAGAGTGCAAACATGAGCGGATTGAGTGACATTCAAGTTTTCTTGGAGTGACTCGTGAGGCTTTGTGAGAGTATTTTGTGGTAAGGTCTTTTACACATAATTTTATTTTCTTATTTCACTAATCATGTCTTAGAGTCCAGGAATAACCCCTGAAAGAGAAGCCCTTAACTTGTAAACTCAAGCAATTATGCATGAAATGGCAAGATTGCTGAAATTAGAATTAGAGCCTTTGCATGATCGTATGGATCAATTTAAAGCATCTTTGGGCAACCAGAGAATAAATTGCCCTAGAATGGAAGAAAAATTTAAGGAAGAAGAGGCTGAAGTAACATCAGAAGCAAGAAGTGATGTTCATCGAAATCAAAATGATAAATTTTCAGCAACATTAAGGTAACCATTCCTCCATTTCAAGGACGAACTGATCCTAAAGCCTATATTGACTTGGTAATCAAGATCAACCACATTTTTTAATGTAAAAAATATAAGGAACAAAAGAAGGTCAGACTTGCTGCTATGGAATTCGTGGACTATCCTTAATCTGGTGGGATCAATTGGTGAGTTCAAGAAGACAAAATGGTGAACGCCCCATCACTAACTGGGAAGAAATGAAGGCTATTATGAGGAAAAGGTTCGTGCCTACTCACTATCACCGAGATCTTTATCATAAGCTATAAAATCTTAAACAAGGAAGCAAGAGCGTTGAAGATTATTTCAAGGAGATGGAGATAGCCAAGATTCGAGCCAATGTTGATGAAGACAAAGAAACAACCATGGCAAGGTTTTTATCTGGCCTAAATCCTGATATTGCTAACCTTGTTGAACTGCAGCATTATGTAGAGATTGAAGAGATTGTACATATGGCCATGAAAATTGAACGACAGATTAAAAGGAAAGTATTCACATGGGGTAGTCCAAATTCATCCCCAAATAATAATAAGAGCCTAATACCTTCAGGAAGCCAACTCCAGTCCAACCAAAAGATCGTGTAGAGGTAACCAAAACTATACAAGTGGGTGAATCCAACAAGGGAAAAGAAAAAGCAAACTAACTCTTTTGAGAGGTCCAGAGATATCAAATGCTTTAAGTGTTTTGGAAAAGGACATGTGGCCAGTCAATGTCCCAACCGAAATGTTATGATTGTACTTGATAATGGAGAAGTTGTCTCAAATTTTGAAGAACCTATCTATGATGAGGAACCTGAAGGAATCAAAGATGAAGAATCAGAAGAGAATGCAGACCATGGAGAAATGCTTGTTTTAAAAAGGGTCCTACAATCACAAACATATCAAGAGGATTTACAAAGAAACAACATTTTCCATACCAGGTGCCATGTCAAGGACAAAGTTTGCACAATAATTATAGATGGAGGGAGTTGCACAAACGTAGCCAGCACTCTTATGGTTAAAAAAACTTGGTTTGCCAACATCAAAGCATCCCACTCCAGATAAACTCCAATGGCTCAATGAAGGAGGTGAATTAAACATAACCAAATAGGTTCTAATTCCTTTTTTAGTTGGTAGGTACAAGGATGAGGTGCTTTGTGACATTGTCCCTATGCATGCTAGCCATATTCTACTTGGTAAACCATGGCAGTATGACAAAAAGGTCATTCATGACTGTTATCACGATCAGTACGCCTTTAAGCATGAAGGACGCAAGGTAACCTTAGTGCCTTTAATGCCTAAAGAAGTACAACAAGATGAATTGCATATGCGTAAGAGTGTACAAGTATGGCGCAAAGACAAACCACTAATGAATAATGAAGAAGGATGAAACATGAAACCAAACTTCTTCATGAAGAAACATGATGGTTCATTGCTAGAAAGTGAAGGGTCTCCTATGAAAAATGGTGATAGTTGGGATCCAAAGTCACAACTCTTCACCAAGGGTCTTAATCTTCAAAAGGTAAGTACCCCTTCATTTGAAACCTCATCTCTCCTCACTTTGCATGGCAAAACGCATGAAAGGTCACTTCCAAAAGGGATATCCCTAGAAGAATATCATTCCCAAAAGGTACATGTTAGTAAATTATATTCCAAAGAAATGCCTAAAAGGAGATCTTGTGAAAGGGTGCCTATTGGGAGAACCCATTCATTCAAAGGATGATTTCTTTTAGCAAAGGAACGTGAAGATATGCAAGGACATGATGTTAAACAACTCAAAGGTTTTGATTTGAGGACAAATCACCCAAAAGAAGGAGGGATGATGCAAGCACGTTTTCGCCTACAAAGGGAGTACTCTTGAACATTTTTATGTTATATTTACTTTATACTAGTTTAATGATATATGCTATTATGATATATCACATGTTAAGGTTACTAGTTATGTAATTAATAAATAACTTAGCTTGAACACATCTTCACAATAGATGCACATTGTTATTTAGATATATTAAGCATGTTAGAATAATCTTGCACTCATATTAAGCATAATCCATCACATTTATATAATGGCAGCATACTTATCATTTATGTTATTAGCTCACATGCATTTATTTTAGCTCTTAGGCTTTAAATATTAGTTCACACATATTATATGATTATATATTTAGCTCATAACATTCAATCACTCACATTACCATAATCATGTATGGCAACAAGGTATTTAGCTCATATCAGCTCAATGCCATGGACTTACCTTGTTTCCTTGCACATGTAGGTAAATAAAAGAATGATACACGTTGGGGTAGCTTGGTGGATTATTTGGACATCATATGCAGCTCACAAGTAGCTCACAAAGTACATGGAAGCTCGTGCTCAAGGGTAACTAATCTCAGCTAGTTAGACTATTTGAAGCCAAGTTGATAAAAGTGACATCAAGTGTAGTTGAATGTGTTGTTATGAAGCTTGCAAGGGCTCAACTAGGAAGCTCATTCACAACCAGCCCCTTTCTTGCTAGCTATCTACACACACAAGAAAGCTTGGAGGAAGACACATGCACGCCCAAGATGATGCACATGATCAGCCTTCATCCTATGCACAAGGCTACACCACAAGGCTCCCTAGAACACCCATGTGCCTGCCATATGACCAGCCACCATGTGCCTTGCAAGTGGTATCATTTAGGCGCCAAGATGAAGAGCCATCTCACCATTCGGACAAGCATAATTCCCTATCCCATTTGGGGCCAATTTGAAGGGATATAAGAGCTATTCGGCCAAGGGTTATAACCCTTCATTTAGGACCAAACCATTATCTCTTTTAGCATTTAAATTATGACTTTATATAGAGACACAAGGGTTATTCGAACCACCATGTATCTATTCGGCGATGACCCTCTAAAACCTATAAATTGGCCATCATATTTCATTTGTAATCAGAACTTTTTGTTTAATAAAAGTGAGATTATTCTATTTTCTTAAGTCCTTGTGACTTTTATCGACTTATTAAGTATTTTAATACTTGTGGCGTCAACCCATTCCCTTTGATACTTGTGGTTTCTATCTCCATATAGATAGTGGGTCCAAGTCCTTATTACTACCCCTTAAAGAAGCAATATAAAGTATGATGTAAGGCACTTGTACCTTATCTATTGATTATGGATCTTGGCTTTAAACATTAGTTCACACGTATTATATGATGATATATTTAGCTCATATGCATTTATTTTAGCTCTTAGGCTTTAAACATTAGTTCACACATATTATATGATGATATATTTAGCTCAGAACATTCAAACATAGCTCACATTACCATAATCATGCATGTCAGCCATGTATTTAGCTCATATCAGCTCAATGCTATGGAGTTTTACCTTGTTTCCTTGCACATATAGGTACATTAAAGAATGACACACGTTGGGGTAGCTTGGTGGATTATTTGGACATCATATGCAGCTAAAAATAGCTCATAAAGTACATGACAGCTCGTGGAACACTAAAGAAAGCTCAACTCAGCTGGAGGAGCTCAAGGCTAGCTAATCTCAACTAGTTGGACTATTTGAAGCCAAGTTGCTAAAAGTGACATCAAGTGTAGCTGAATATGTTGATATGAATCTTGCAAGGTCTCGGCTAGGAAGCTCATTCACAACAAGCCCCTTGCTTGCTAACTAGCTACACACACAAGCAAGCTCGGAGGAAGACACATGTACACCTAAGGTGATACACATGATCAGCCTTCATCCTATGCACAAGGCTGGACCACAAGGCTCCCTAGAACACCTATGTGGGTGCCATATGACCATCCACCATGTGCCTTGCATGTAGTCTCATTTAGGCGCCAAGATGAAGAGCCATCTCACCATTCGACCAAGCATCATTCACTCTCCGATTTGGCACCAATTTGAAAGGATATAAGAGCTATTCGGCCAAGGGTTATTACCCTTCATTTAGGACCGAACCATCATCTATTTTAGCATTTAAATTATGACTTTATAGGGAGACACAAAGGCTGGCCGAACCACCATATATCTATTCGACCATACCCCTCCAAAACCTATAAATATGCCATCATATTTCATTTGTAATCAGATCTTTTTGATTAATAAAAGTGAGATTATTCTTTTTGTTTAAGTCCTTGTGACTTTTATCGACTTATCAAGTATTTTAATACTTGTGGCGTTAACCCCTTCCCTTTGATACCTGTGGTTCCTATCTCCATATAGATAGTGGGTCCAAGTCCTTATTACCACCCCTTAAAGAAGTAATATAAAGTCTGGGTCTTTGCTCTCTATAACATTGGTTCTTCTTTGACTCTTCTTTAAGATACTACCCTCACAACCATTCCATTGTTTCATTAACCAAACTATAGCCATAACATCCTTCTGCTACCATCTCTCATATCATAAATAGCCTACCTATTCACCTTTACATCTACCACCAAACCATCTATTTGAGCTATTCACTTATACAGGTTGTTTTGCTTCCTTCCTAGATCCACAATCAATTGATGAGGTAGAATTACCTTACATCAAATGATCACCACACAAACCTTATCTCCCATGTGACATTTTGTATGGAAGATATTCTCTCTTTATTCGTTTTCTTAACTTTGAATGTTCAAAGACCTTTTGACTACAAAGATGTTGGATGGAAGAGACATGTTAGCAAATAAGGAAAAAGGAAATATGTATAAGACCTTATCAATAATACTCTCACAAAGACTCATGAGTTCATTCCAAGAAAGCATGAATGTCACTCAATCCGCTCGTGTTTACAATATAGGACTTCAAGGCTTTTACTAGTCCTCTTCTGATCTCACACGCTCAAGCCTTTTTCCTATCAATTTTCTTTATCTCAAGTTCTAAATGACTTTACTCAAAACTATATCAAGTAAAGTTTACTTGTTGTGTGTCGGCTGCAAAAGGGTTAGTAGGAATAGAAAGCAAATAATAATGAAAATGGAGGCTTAGAAATAGAAAGAAGAGAATAAAGGAGTTACTTACACAAAGTCACTTCACAACCTTCTATCACTACAATCAATTTAAAGGCTTACTTGAATGGCTTGGTGATGAGACTTGTTTTTGAGTGCTTCAACTTTTCTTTCTTTTCTTTTCTTTTCTTTCTTCTTTTCAAGTGCTTGAATTTTTTTCTTCTTTTGAGTGCTTGCACTTTTTCTTTGCTGAATTTTGATTTCTTTCACTTTCACTTTCACTTGCACTTTTTTTTTTGTTGCATGTTGCTTCTTCTACCAAAGCTCTGTTACCACTTGATGTAAGGTAATTCTACCTTTTTGATTGATTGTGGATATAGGAAGGAAGCAAAATAACCTTCATAAGTGAATGGCTCAAATAGATGGTTTCGTGGTAGATGTAAATGTGAAATGGTAGGCTATTTATGTTCAGAGAAATGGTAGCGGAATTATGTTGTTATGGCTAAGGTATGGTTGATGAAACAATGGAATGGTTATAAGGATATTATCTTAAAGAAGACTCAAAGAAGAACCAATGCTATAGAAAGCAAAGGCCCATACTTTATATTGCTTATTTAAGGGGTGGTAATAAGGACTTGGACCCACTATCTATATGTAGCTAAGAACCACAAGTATCAAAGGGAAAGGGGTTGATGCCACAAGTAATGAATTACTTGATAAGTCAATAAAAGTCATAAGGACTTAAGCAAAGAGAAATATCTCACTTTAATTGATAAAAAATGTCTGATTAAAAATAAATTATGACAGCCTATTTATATGTTTTGGAGGGGCATGGCCGAATGGTTACAAGAGGTTTCGGCTAGGCCTTGTGTCTCTTTAAAATGATATAACTTTAATGCTAAAAGAGATGATGGTTCGGTCCTAAATGAAGGGTAATAATCCTTGGCTGAATGGTTCCCTTTGTTATTCATCTTGGCACCAAATTGAAGAGGAGGGAATGTTTGGACGAATGGTGATGAATCATTTCCTCTTGGCTCCTAAAATAGACCACATGTAAGGCACATGGTTGCTGGTCATATGGCACACACATGGGAGTTCTAGGGAACCTTGTGGTGCAGCCTTATGCATAGGATGAAGGCTGTTCATGTGCATCATCTTGGACGTGCATGGTTCTTCCTCCAAGCTTGCTTAAGTGTGTAGCTAGCTAGCAAGAAAGGGGCTGGTTGTGAATGAGCTTCCTAGCCGAGACCTTTCAATCTTCATAGCATCTTATTCATCTACATTCAGCTACATTTGATGTCACTTTTAGCAACTTAGCTTTAAATAGTCCAACTAGCTGAGATTAGCTGGCCTTGAGCTCCTATAGCTGAGTTAAGCTTTCCTTAGTGTTCTACGAGCTGCCATGTTCTTTGTGAGCTGTTTGTGAGCTGCATATGACTTCCAAATGATCCACCAAGCTGCCCCAACATTTGTTATGCTCCAATGTACCTATATGTGCAAGAAAACAAGGTAATTCATCGACATTGAGCTTGTATGAGCTAAATACATTGCTGTCGTGCATGATTATGGTATTTTTAGCTATGATTGCATGTCACGAGCTAAATATATCATCATATAATATGTGGGAGCTAATGTATAAGGCCTAAGAGCTAAATGAATGCATATGAGCTAATTAAATGAATAATAATTATGCTGCCATTATATAGATGTAATGAATCATGCTTAATATGATTGCAAGACTATTCTAACATGCTTAACATAGAAGATGTGTTCATGCTAAGTTATTCTTTAGCTATTAAAACACTATATAACTTAACATTGGAAGGTGTCAAGTTTTCAAATGAATCAAAAGCTTCAAGACACTTAGTCAAGAGTATTTCCCTGAATTGTTTGGCCATTAATCTAGTAATGTGACCTTGTGGGTTGACTTCTGGATCCATAATGGGCGTTATCACATCAGCTTGTTTCATGCACATGTTACACATTCCTTACTTATGTTATCATATCTATTGCATTATTATATTATCCATGGAATCATGTGTTACATTATAATGTTACTTAATACTTATTCATTACCTTGAGCATTGTAACTAATATACATTTTGTATTTAGTGCAAGGTACATTCAAGGCAATCCAATTGACAGTGTATGTCAGTATTGATCGCAACTTTTGAACATGTTACAAGCATCTTTGGGTGATGAAGTCTCTTAACATTTAATACCCTATCTCTTATCTTTTGAACGCACTTTGAATTGTATCAATACGATACTGGGAGCTAAAGATATGCCCAGACTGAAAATAAATACGGGATTTGCAACCATTAATCTCCTTCAAAGGACTTATGCATGGGGGGAATTAATGAAGAAATGCATGGACGAGAAAATAATATTAAAATGAATCAGCACATTTGTGAGGAGGTGCAAATATTCATTCAAAGGCTTTTAAGTTCATCTATTCATGCATATTCATGCAAGAAGCCAAAAAGTCATGTTCACACTAGGGGGAAGAATTTCAGCCAAGATACATTCATGAACATTCATCTATAGAAGATAAATCAACAAGTTCACACAAGTTAGGATGAATTCGGCCAAAGGATTATTTCCATTAAAAGATGAACATCCATTCATCAAATTAATTCTTCTAAGCCATGTTTTGTATTTACTTAAAGTATGAACATTCATCCATGAATGGTCACTCATTAAAACTTGTATTTGTATCCAAGGAATCCTTAGGCCTATAAATAGTTTAGCTTTCATTTTGTAAAGGATCCAACTATGTTTAATCAAAACTTGTGAGATTTTCTCTCTCTTTTTACTTCTTTAAGAACTATATCGACTTATCAAATGCTCTTGTGCTTATGGCATCACCTATCTTGATACAGTTCAACCTAGCCTCACTTGGATGGATGGTGAAGTCAAGGTTGCACCTTTGATTGTTTCGATCTAGGAAAGCAACAAGGATCCTGCACAAACAAGAAAGCTAAAAAAATAGTTAAATGGAAGTAATGAAATGGAAAGATAAATATGGCAGCGGAAAATATATATAAGTTGGTGATATGTTTAAAGGAAATGATGAAATATGGTAATGGAAGTAGAATGAAGGTGATGGAGATGAATATGAAAAGTAGTATCTCAAAGAAGACTCAAAGAAGAACCAATGTTAAAGAACAAAGACCCAGACTTTTATATTGCTTCTTTAAGGGATGGTAAACAAGGACTTTGACCCACTAACTATAAAGAGATAGGAACCATAAGTATCAGGGTGACATAGATAGGGGTGACGCCACAAGCATAAGCTTGATAAGTCGATAAAGTTCACTTAAGAACTAAAGAGAGAAACTCTCACAAATATTTGATTAAACAAAGAGAATTCCTTTCTTACAAATGAAATGGAAAGCTATTTATAGGCCTAAGAGATGTCTAGGATGCACATATAAGATTTAATGATTGAACATTCATGGATGAGTGTTCATACTTTAAGTAGATACAAAGAATGGCTTAGGTGAATGAATTTTGATGAATGGATGTTCATCTTTTAATGGAATACATCCTTTGGCCGAATTCTTCCCCTTGTGTGAACATGACTATTTGGCTTCTTGTATGAATATGCATGAATGGATGAATTTAAAAGCCTTTGAATGAATCATTGAACCTCCTCAGAAATGTTCTGATTCATTTTAATATTCTTTTCTCGTCCATGCATGTCTTCATTAATTCCTCCCATGCATAAGTCCTTTGAAGGAGATGAATGGTTGCAAATCCCGTATTAATTTCCAGCATGCACTGTCTTCAGTAATCTGGACATATCTCAAGTTCTCGATATCGGATTGATGTGATTCAAAATGCATTGGAAAGCTACGAGATAGGGGATTAAATGTTAAGAAGACTTCATCACCCAAAGATGCTTGGAACATGTTCAAATATGTAGATCAATCTGACAGACGTGAACTGTCCAACCAACTCTTCAATTGCCTTTAGTCTTCTTAGCATCCAATGAACCTAGACAAAGTATGAAAACAAATAATTAGATAGGAATTGAGCTATGATAATTATAAATGCATTATTCCACCTATGTTAATAATGCAAATGAGCTAACTATGAATGCATATGCATTGAATAAGTTATATAAAGATGTGAATTAATAAGTCATGCATGAATATCATATATTATACATATAAATGACAGCATATAATATTCAAGAAAAAATTAAGAATAAGATAAACATATTCACGTGACATGTAATGCATAAATGAGTAAATAAATAATAAAATAAGGTAAGACTCCCTTAGAATCAACAAGGTAGAATGTCCATGAAGTGATCATGTGTTGAAGAAGTTTGGTCCTTGGCATGATCACATCATTCCCCCCTTCTTTTGAGCGATTTGTCCTCAAATCGAAGGCTTTTGTCATTGATTGATCCATTGGTGTAAGAAAGGATGAATGAAGATCATTACGCCTATTAGGGTATGCATGATTTTCTTTGAATCCTTCAAGTAGGTAAGGCATGCCAACTTTAGTCTTTGTACCCTTCCACATTATGAATCTTGAATAGTTGGATAATGCTCGTTTCTTTTCCTTGAATTGATGATCACAAGCAAGAACACTTCCATGTAAATGATTCAATGTGATGCAAAATAGAAATAAGTTAGAACATGAAACATCATTAACAATGTGAATGAACGTACAAGATTCACTAAGGTTCATGAATGGAATTTGGTTCGTTGAAACTTCCCTTTCATAAGGTTCATTGAATATTGAATATGAAGTGAATGTACTTCGAATGTCAAAGAGCACATGCTTTGGAATACCAAATGTTTCAACCTTTGGAACTTCAATGGACAAATGTGTTTCACCAATTTGCAATGATATGGCCTTTGGAATAACCTGCAAATCAAATGAAAGAATAGGAAGAAAAGATTGATTAGTAGAAAGTAAAACTTCCTTCTCCTCACATTCTTTTCTCTCATGCTCATGTTTGTTTTGAATTCTCTCTTCAATCTCACTCTCATGTTTTACAACACACTCATCTTCACTCTCAATGCTCTTACTCTCATTTTTGATTACTCCAATGGCCTTCTCACGTAAAATCACACTCTCATTTTCAACTCCAAATGTCTTGGTTTTCTCACGATGTTCATCAATGTTTTTCTTCAGTTGAGTTTGGTCTTCATTCACTCGGCTACGAGATAATGGAGTCAAGATGAATTTTCTTTCATTGTGGTATAATGAATACCGATTTGTCAATCCATCATGGACAGCTCATTTGTCAAATTGCCAAGGTCGACCGAAAAGAAGATGGCTTGAATTTATGGAAGCAACATCACACAAGACTTCATCTTCATATCTCCCAATTGAAAAAGGCACAAGTACTTGCTCTATAACTTCTAACTCTTCATCTTCATTAAATCCTTGAAAAACATATGGACTGGGATGTTTGAACGTTGTAAGTCCCAACTTCTCTACCATATATGTGCTAGCAAGGTTTGCACAACTTCCACTATCAATGGCTACAAGACATACTTTGCCATCTTTACCGTTTATATGGCAACGAGTATGAAATGCATTCTCTCTTTGCTGAATGTTCTCCATTTCTTGGGAAGAAGAAAGATCAAATAACATTGTTAGTAAAAATTTGAAATGTGAAAATTAGGACCTTACCAAATTTCACACAACAAAACCTCACGGTCACTCCAAAAAAATTGCGATGTCACTCCACTCAAGCACTCGTGTTTCACTCGGGAATATGTCTTTGGCTTTTGTAATTCCCTTATGATCTCACACACTCGATTAGCCTTTTTCCACTCGTTCCTCTCTTGTAAAGTTCTTAAAAGAACTAACTCGAGACCTTTCAAGTGCTATGGACACTGGCTGAAAAATTTGTTAGTGTAGAGGAAAAAAATAGAAAGGTAGAATGATTAAATAATGAAGGGTGGTCTTATAAAAGGAAGAAAAAAATAAAGAAAGGTTCACTTACTATGCAAAGATACTCACCACCTTCCTAGAAGAACAATCAAAGGTCTTGAAGACTTCCTTAGGATCGGTTGAAATAATGATGTTGCTTGTCACCTTTGGCACTTCTTTGTATTTTGATTTCTTTGTTTCTTTTTTTTTTAGTTTTTCTTCACTTGGAATCCCTTGTTGATGTTGGGATTAACTTACTGATTTTTTTTTTGGCACTTCTCTTTTTGATTTTCTTTTTATTGAATGGTAGGATGTTGTTTTTGCTTGTTCTTGTTGCAATCCACCTTAGCTCTGATACCATATGATACAGTTCAACCTAGCCTCACTTGGATGGATGGTGAAGTCAAGGTTGCACCTTTGATTGTTTCGATCTAGGAAAGCAACAAGGATCCTGCACAAACAAGAAAGCTAAAAAAATAGTTAAATGGAAGTAATGAAATGGAAAGATAAATATGGCAGCGGAAAATATATATAAGTTGGTGATATGTTTAAAGGAAATGATGAAATATGGTAATGGAAGTAGAATGAAGGTGATGGAGATGAATATGAAAAGTAGTATCTCAAAGAAGACTCAAAGAAGAACCAATGTTAAAGAACAAAGACCCAGACTTTATATTGCTTCTTTAAGGGATGGTAAACAAGGACTTTGACCCACTAACTATAAAGAGATAGGAACCAGAAGTATCAGGGTGACATAGATAGGGGTGACGCCACAAGCATAAGCTTGATAAGTCGATAAAGTTCACTTAAGAACTAAAGAGAGAAACTCTCACAAATATTTGATTAAACAAAGAGAATTCCTTTCTTACAAATGAAATGGAAAGCTATTTATAGGCCTAAGAGATGTCTAGGATGCACATACAAGATTTAATGATTGAACATTCATGGATGAGTGTTCATACTTTAAGTAGATACAAAGCATGGCTTAGGTGAATGAATTTTGATGAATGGATGTTCATCTTTTAATGGAATACATCCTTTGGCCGAATTCTTCCCCTTGTGTGAACATGACTATTTGGCTTCTTGTATGAATATGCATGAATGGATGAATTTAAAAGCCTTTGAATGAATCATTGAACCTCCTCAGAAATGTTCTGATTCATTTTAATATTCTTTTCTCGTCCATGCATGTCTTCATTAATTCCTCCCATGCATAAGTCCTTTGAAGGAGATGAATGGTTGCAAATCCCGTATTAATTTCCAGCATGCACTGTCTTCAGTAATCTGGACATATCTAAAGTTCTCGATATCGGATTGATGTGATTCAAAATGCATTGGAAAGATACGAGATAGGGGATTAAATGTTAAGAAGACTTCATCACCCAAAGATGCTTGGAACATGTTCAAATATGTAGATCAATCTGACAGACGTGAACTGTCCAACCAACTCTTCAATTGCCTTTAGTCTTCTTAGCATCCAATGAACCTAGACAAAGTATGAAAACAAATAATTAGATAGGAATTGAGCTATGATAATTATAAATGCATTATTCCACCTATGTTAATAATGCAAATGAGCTAACTATGAATGCATATGCATTGAATAAGTTATATAAAGATGTGAATTAATAAGTCATGCATGAATATCATATATTATACATATAAATGACAGCATATAATATTCAAGAAAAAATTAAGAATAAGATAAACATATTCACGTGACATGTAATGCATAAATGAGTAAATAAATAATAAAATAAGGTAAGACTCCCTTAGAATCAACAAGGTAGAATGTCCATGAAGTGATCATGTGTTGAAGAAGTTTGGTCCTTGGCATGATCACATCATATCTTCTATCCACCTTGATACTTGTGGTTCATATCTCTTTATAAGTAGTGGGTCCAAGTTCTTTTCTACCACCCCTTAGAGAGATTTGTAAGGTTGGGTATTTTCTCATTGTAGTACTGGTTCTTCCTTGGTCTTTCTAATATACTATCAATCATCTTCCATTTTTTTCATAAACTCAACCATAGCCATACCATCATTCCAACATATAAATACTTCTCTAAATCCTTTCAAACATATCATCATCTTTATTTATTCCACTGCCATTTTTATCTTACCAACTTATTCATTCATACATAACCATTTTATTTTAAGTCTTCTTGTTTCAGGAACAGTTGCTGCCTTCCTAGGTCCTACAATCAAAGTGCAAGTTTTACCTCACCAAGTGGAGTAGGGCGTGCTTGTATCATATGGTAATCAGAGCTAAGGTGGAAGAAAGAAAGTTGTGAAGTGTTGATTTAACGAAACAAGCAAAATCAAAAGTAAAAATAAGTGTTATTCATAAATTGTTGAAGAAACGTACAAGAAGAAAACAAAAAGAAAGACAAAATCAAAGCAAGAAAAGCAAAGTTAAAAGCAAAGGTTGTTTCATACATTAACAAGTGCCAACAAGCCTAAAGCTGTTTTCAACACTTTGATTTTGGTTAGGGAAGGTTGTTAGTGTCTTGTAGTAAGAACCCTTTCCTTCTATCAATTTCTTTTCTTTCTTATTAAGCCAACCTTTTACCATCTATTTGTTCTTTTTTCCTACAAAACATCATTTTGCAGCAAATGCCAAAGAACTTCATTTGAAGGTCTTGAGTTAGTTATTTTAGAACTTAACAAGAGAGAAATGAGTGGAAAAAGGCATAAAGAGCGTGTGAGATCAGAAGAGACAAATAAAAATCCATTGGAAGGCCTAGAGTGAAACACGAGTGCTTGAGTGGAGTGACATCATAATTTTTTTGGAGTGTTACTGTGAGGTTTTGTGAGAGCATTCTTGGTAAGGTCCTTTTACCCATTTCTATTATTTATTTCACTAATATTTTTTTTCAATGGAGAACGAATAGCAAAGAATGAATGCATTTCACACTCGTTGCCATGTAAATGGTAAAGTGTGTTTTGTAATTATAGACAGTGGATGATGTGATGCAAATTAGCATCATGAATGTCCTTGCATCTCCAACCTTTCACAATATTCAAAGGGGGATTTTCTCTAACTTATTCTTTCTTTATACCATAGTTATGATAATAGTTTACATACATTACATTTATAGCTATGATGATGATATTATGTAATGTATGAAGTTACTATTATGAACCACATCTTTATATGCTTATTTATTATATTCCTTAGCTTATATTTAGTTTTCTTTTGTAGGTACCTAGGCGGCCACATGATGGGAGCTAACTTAAGCTAGTATTGGAGTCCAAGAGCTATGGGAACTTGACTAGCACAACTCCGGGACATCTCAAAAACATTTTGGGACAAAGTTGCCAGCTACCCTCTGAGCTCATAGCTGACTTGAGCTGGAATTTTATCTAGCGAGAGACCTTATTTAAGCTGGAGAGTTGCACCATCACCACCACCACACATAATACTTAAAATATGGTATATATGCCAATTTTTGTGGATTTGTACCTTTTTGTGAATAGTTGTCATTCCAAGAGGTGCCTTTTCACAAGAAGTTGTCCAAAGACACCCACATGTCATTCATCTATGGCCAGCTCATCTTCTTCTCTTACACATAGGAAGTAGCACAATTGATGAAAGGATACCTTACACACAATGTGACCTTTCATGACAAGTTGCTGCCCATTGGATGCCATGTCACATAGGTACACGTTGGAAGCCAAGTTACGCCTAGATTGTTACATATCTTCATTCCATGGACGAGCCCACATAGAAAGCATCTTATGACCCTATTTTAGTGCCTCATGACCAGCCCACACATATGCCATGTGTGTGGATCAAGTGGGAGCAAAAGTGAAGGGACTTCTAACTATTAGGCCAAAGCAAGATGACTATCCAAATTGGCGCCAAGATGAACCAATAAGGATACCATTCGGCTAAGGATATCGCCATTCGTCAAAACATCATACACTTTCATTTAAAGACATGTATCTAGCCGAATAGACATGTATTTATTCGGCCAAACCTTACAAGCCTATAAATTAATATAAACTTTCATTTGTAACTCAACCCTTGATTAATATAAACTATTTGTGAGAAATTCTCTCTTCAAGTTCTTTAAGAACTTTATCGATTAAGCAACTATCTAAGTTTGTGGCGTCAACCCCTTTCATTGATACTTTGAGTTCCTAGTTCTTATAACTAGAGGGTTCAAGTCCCAACATACCACCCCTTACTTAAGTTTATAGAGAATAGGGATAAGCTTTCTATAGCTTTTCTTCTTCTTTGGCTTATTTAAGATAATACCTTCATCCTTTCATATCTCATCACCTTCACACCAACATCATCACCATTCCATTACCATTTCTTCACCATTGAATCATCCTCCATCTATCATCAAAGTCAACATCCATTATCACCATTGGAGGCCGAATCATATTACATTTGAAGGATAATTCTTCAACACTTCCACTGCCTATCTTTGATAACATCTCTATTCCTTCATTTTATACTCGATTCATTTTTTCATTCATTTCTTATTCCATTAATCATCTCTTTCCTTTATTTGTGTAGATTGCTTATTAATTCAAGTGTGGCATTTGGTGTCTCTCCTAGATCGGGAAATAACAAGGCTATCAACTTCTCTAGCATTGAAGAAGCTTGGATAACCTTACATCAAGCGGTATTCAGAGCTTAGTTGGATTGACAATCAAAGTGCTGCAACAAAAGAAAAAGAAAGAAGAAAAACAAAAGAGAAAAGAAAGAGACTCCTACATCAAATTTGGAGTACAAAACGAAAGAAAAGAAAAAGAAGAAAATTCAAAAGCAAAAGAAAAGTGAACCAAAGTTGTAAATTACAGTCAAGGAAAGCATATTACAATCTGCCCAACATCAAACATGAATGAGGTATCCTTGTTGTTTCTTGTGAAGGAAGATAGTAAGTGTTGCAACTTGGGTTGTAAGATATCTTCATCATTTTTTTTACTTCATTTTCTTTGCTTACATCTTTATCTATTCATTATATTATCTCTTTCTACCCATTCTATTATACCTTTACCATATCCATTTTTATACCCTAACCATTTTCTATAGCCTACGCAACAAACAGTGAAACTTGCTCAATCTTGAGTTAGTTCTCTAAAGGACCCACAAGAGAGAATTGAGCAAAAAAGGTAACAGAGAGGGTGAGATCAGAAGGGGGATCAGAAAAAGCCAAGAACATATCCAGAGTGCAAACACGAGTGTGAGTAGAGTGAAGTCTTAATTTTCTTTTAAGATACCAAGTGAGGCTTTGTAAGCGTGCTGGTAAGGTTTTTCATTTATTTTTATTTACCAACCATATATCAAAGTCATAGAGGGATTGCAGGACAAACAAACTTGCAAATGCAAGCACTTATTGGCGAAATGATGCGATTGTTTCGTGAAGAGTTCGATGTTCTCCATGAAAAGATAGATCAATGTCAGGATCTACTACCAGCCTGGAATAATGGAGTTCCTAGGTGATAAGAACAACCACCTCCAGAAGAAGATGTTCAAGAAAATATTGATGACAAAGAACAAGCAGTGTTCCAAGGCCCTAGACGTGCTATTATTGATGACAACCTGAGTAATATCAAGATTAAAACTCCTCAATTATAAGGAAATACTGATCTTGAAGCCTATCTTGAATGGCAAAGCAAGATGGAACATGTTTTTAGTTTCCACAACTATACTGAGATAAAGAAAATTAGTTTGACAACCATGGAATTCATAGACTATTTATTAATATGGTGGGATTAACTTACCCTTAACAGAAAGAGGAATGGAGAACGACTGGTCTCAACTTCGCATGAAATGAAAGGTATAATGCCGAAATGATTTATTCCTGTTCATTATGACTGAGACTTTTTTCAGAAGTTACAGAATCTCAAGAAAGGCCAGAGGAGTGTGGAAGACTACTATAAGGAGATGGAAGTAGCCATGATCTGAGTCAATATTGAGGAAGATCGTGAAGCAACCATGGCTAGATTCCTTGCCGAACTTAATCCAGAAATTGCTAACACCTTGGAATTATACCATTACATTGAAATTGATGAGATGGTTCAAATGGCAATGAAGATAGAAAGGCAACTGAAGAGGAGGCATACAACTTGCAATATTGTGCCCACACTATCAAAATGGAGTCCAAACAACATAAAGAAGCCTACTCCTTCTCCTATCAAAGAACAAGCTGAATCTTCAAAGACTCAGCAAGTATGTAAAGACCCTAACCGAGGAAAACAATCCACTGAATGTTCGAGAGACATTAGATGCTTTAAATTTCTTGGAATGGGCCATGTATCTACAAAGTGTCTCAACCGAAACACCATGCTCTTACTTGGAAATGGTAAAATCGAATTTGAATATGAAGATGAAGAAGAAGCACCAATAGAATTCAATGAAGAAATAACCGTTGCAGATCCCGTTGAAAGAGGAAAAACTTTGGTAGTAAAAACAAGTTTGAACATTCAAGTCACGGAGAACACTACACAACGAGAAAACATTTTTCATACCCGATGCCATGTGAATGAAAAGGTATGTTTAATTATTATAGATGGTGGAAGTTGTACTAACGTGGCCAGCAAAATCATGGTGGAAAAACTTGGCTTGAAAACGATGAAGCACCCGAGTCCCTATAAGCTACAATGGCTCAATGAACGAGGGGAACTCAACATTAACAAACAGGTTATAGTTCTTTTCTCAATTAGCAAATACAAGGAGGAGGTTATTTTTTATGTTGTTCCTATGCACGCTAGTCATCTACTTCTTGGAAGGCTATGGCTCTATGACAAAAGGACTATCCATGATTGTATTACCAATCAATACTCGTTCAACCATAGAGGGAACAAGATTGTCCTTACTCTTTTAATGCCGAAACAAGTTCAGAATGATTAAATCAAAATGAAACAAAGTGTTGATGTTATGAGGAAAGGAAAAACATCAGCAAGCATATAAGAAACTGACCTAAAGACAAGTGTTTATTCTTTAAAATGCTTGATATGAGAATGCCTATTGACTGAACGCAAGGTTGATGATGATTATTCTAACTTTGAAAATGCAGAATTTTTCTTTGACTTACAGGATTTACCAATAGACATCATTTATCAAAATGAAGGTTTAGATGACGTGACCTTTGATAATCCAAAAGATGTGTCTATTGAGTAGCAAGATGCAATTTTTCATTCAAAGGATATAACCTTAGGAGGACGAATGGACGTGACTCATGAGGACTCAATGAACATGCCAATTGAAATGTTATGGGACACCATTTTTGGGATGTCAAGGAACCAAAACTTTCAAAACAAAATGACATGGGCATATCTCACGCAAATACCTATTGAATAGATCCCCATTTTGATAAAACAACAACTATGGGATGGAGAAACGTTAAAAAGAAACCACCTTTCAATTTGAGGACTCATCTACATGTAACTCATCTATGACCATCTCATCATCAGCTCATACACATGGGAAGTACCTCAAATGATGAAAGGTTACCTTACACACAACGTGGCCTTTAATGACAAGTTGCTGCCCACTGAATGCCATGACATCTAGATGCACGTTGGTGAGCTTGTTGTAGCCAAAAGGAGCCTAATTTGCAAGGAGACATGATGCAACCCTTACAACCATTCGGCCACACCCTTAGCACATGCCTAGCACATACCCAAGGCTTGACGCCAAAATGAAGAAACACCTAATAATTAGGCCAAGGAAGATGCATCTTTAATTCAAATCGAATGATCATACTATTACATAAAGAGGTAGTTGAACCAACACTAAGGCCAAATGACATCTACATTCATCCAAGCATCATGCATTTTCATTAAAGTCATGTACTTAGCCGAATAGGCATATAGTTATTTGCCCAGCCCTTCCAAATCCTATAAATAGGAAGGCTTATTTCATTTGTAAACTCAATCATTTGATTTATATAAAACTCTTTGTGAGAATTCTCTCTTGCAAGTTCTTTAAGAACTTTATCGATTAAGCAAACTTTTCTAAGTTTGTGGCATCATTCCTTCCTTAATAATTCGAGTTCCTAGTTTTCATAACTAGAAGGTTGAAGTCCCAACATACCACCCCGTACTTAAGTTTATAGAGAATGGGGATAAGCTTTCTACAGCTTTTCTTCTTCTTTGGCTTATTTAAGATACTATCCTCAACCATTCCATTATCCATCTTCTTCACGCCAACACCATTTCAATTTCCATAAAATTTTCATCTCCATTGAAGAATTCCTTCATTCATCATTAAAGTCACGTCTAGCAATATCATTTGAGGCCAAGTTCAAATTCCATTGAAGGATACTTCTAGCAATAAGTAATGAATGTGTAACATATGCATGAAACAAGCTGATGTGATAACGCCCATTATGGATCCAGAAGTCATGCCACAGGGTCACATTACTAGATCAAGGGCCAAACAATTCAGGGAAGTACTCTTGACTAAGTGTCTTGAAGCTTTTGATTCATTTGACAACTTGACACCCTCTAATGTTAAGTTATATAATGTTTTAATAGCTAAAGAATAACTTAGCATGAACACATCTTCATAATAAACGCACATTGTTATTTAAATATGTTAAGCATGTTAAAATAGTCTTGCAATCATATTAAGCATGATTCATCACATTTATATAATGGAAACATACTTATCATTCATTTTATTAGCTCACATGCATTCATTTTATCTCTTATGCTTTAAACATTAGCTCACATATATTATATGCTATTATATGTAGCTCATAGCATGCAACCATAGCTCACAAGACCATGATCATGCACGACAGCATGGTATTTAGCTCATTCAAGCTCAATGTCAATGAATTACCTTGTTTGCTTGCACATGTAGGTACAATAGAGCATGACAAACGTTAGGGTTGCTTGGTGGAGCATTTGGAAGTCATACGCAGCTCGCAAACAACTCACAAAGAACAAGGCAGCTCGTTGAACACTAAGGAAGGCTTAACTTAACTAGAGGAGCTCAAGGCCATCTAATCTCAACTAGTTGGACTATTTGAAGCTAAGTTGCTAAAACTGATATCAATAGTAGCTGAATGTAGCTGAATGTGCTGTTATGAAGCTTGCAAGGTCCCGGCTAGGAAGCTCATTCACAACCAGCCCCTTCCTTGCTAACTAGCTACACACTCAAGCAAGCTTAGAGGAAGACCCATGCACGCCCAAGATGATGCACATGACCAACCTTCATCCTATGCACAAGGCTGCATTACAAGGTTCCCTAGAACACCCATGTGCGTGCCATATGACCAGCAACCATGTGCCTTGTATGTGGTCTCTTTTAGGCGCCAATATGAAGAGCCATCTACCCATTCGGCCAAACATCATTTACTCTCCCATTTGGCACCAACTTGAAACGATACAAGTGTTATTCGACCATGAGACATGTTCCTACATTTCAACCGAACCAACACCTATTTGTTCATGTTAATTATGAATTAAATTATGTATTTTTAAGAAGGCACAAGGGCTGGCTGAACCATTATGTATCTATTCGGCCAAGTCCCTTCAAAAACTATAAATAGGCTTTCCTATTTCATTTGTAAGCAGACCTTTTTCTCAATTAAAGTGAGATATTTCTCTTTGCTTAAGTCCTTGTGACTTTTATCGACTTATAAAGTAATTTATTACTTGTGGCGTCAACCCCTTCCCTTTGATACTTATGATTCCTATCTTTATATAGATAGTGGGTCCAAGTCCTTGTTACCATCTCTTATAAAGGATTTGTAAGGATGGGTCTTTTCTCTCTATAACACTGGTTCTTCATTGGTCATTTCTAAGATATTATCTCCTTCAACCTTCCATTGTTTCATCAACCATACAATAGCCATAACAATCATCTTCTGCTACCATCTCTCATTTCTATAATAGCCTACCATTTTACCTTTACATCTACCACCAAAGGTTGTTTTGCTTCCTTCCTAGATCCACACTCTATTGAAAAGGTAGAATTACCTTACATCAAGCGGTAATCAGAGCTTTGGTGGAAGAAGTAAACGTGTAACACCAACAAAAACAAAAATACAAAAAAAGTCCAAGTGAACTATAAGTGAAGAAATCAAAATCCAACAAATAAATCGAAGCACTCAATATAAGAAATTGAAGGCACTCAAAAGGAGAAAAAGAAAAGAAAGAAAAGTTGAAGATCTCATCAACAATTCTCATCAGCAATCTATTCAAGTAAGCCTTTAAATTGATTGTGCTGATAGAAGGTTGTGAAGTGGCTTTGTGTAAGTAACCCCATTTTATTCTCTTCCTTCTATTTCTAAGCCACCCTTTCATTATATTTTGTTTTTCGTTCCTACTAACCCTTTTGTAGCCGACGCACAACAAGTAAAATTTACTTGATATAATTTTGAGTAAAGTCATTTAGAACTTGGGTAAAGAGAATTAAGAGGAAAAAAGCTTGAGCATGTGAGATCAGAAGATGATTAGTAAAACCGTTGAAGTCCTAGAGTGCAAACACGAGCGGATCGAGTGACATTCAAGTTTTCTTGGAGTGAACTTGTGAGGCTTTGTGAGAGCATTATTGGTAAGGTCTTATACACATTTCTTTTTTCCTTATTTTCTAACACGTTTCTTTCATCCAACATATTTGTAGTTAAAAGGACTTTGAACATTCAAAGTCAAGAAGATGAATAGAGAGAAAATATCTTCTATACAAAATGTCACGTGAGAGATAAAGTTTGTGTGGTGATCATTTACGGAGGAAGTTGTACAATCGTAGCAAGTACTCACATGGTGGAAAAATTGGGCCTAAAAACGTCTAAACATCCTAATCCCTACAAACTTCAGTGGCTCAATGATGTGGGAGAAGTCAAGGTAACCAAACAAGTTATTGTCCCTTTCTCAATTGGAAGATAAAATTATGAAGTTCTTTGTGGCGTGGTGCCCATGAGTGCAAGCCACATCATATTAGGACGTCCTTGGTAGTTTGAAAAGAAGGTTACCCATGATGGATTTTCTAACAAGTATTCTTTCCAACATCAAGGAAAGTAAATCATATTGGTGCCCCTGTTTCCAAATCAAGTTCATGAGTGTCAAGTGACCCTTAAGTCACGCATAGAAGAGTGGGAGAAGGAAAAAAAGGCCAAAGAAAGTCATACTCAAAAGATGAACATATATGCAGTAGAGGATATGTTCGGAAACATTTATCAACCAAGATAGCAATACTTATACTTATGTATAAGGAAAGTTTTCTACTTACTAACCATCCTGAAGGCTTGCCTTCTTCTGTTTCTAATCTTTTGCAGGAATTTGAAGATATGTTCCCTGAAGAAATTACAAATGGATTGCCACCAATTAGAGGAATTGAACATCAAATTGATTTCATTCCTGGAGCCACCATTCCTAATAGACCAGCATACAGGAGCAATCCCGAGGAACCGAAGGAATTACAAAGACAAGTCAAAGAACTACTAGACAAAGGATACATTCGGGAAAGTTTAAGTCTTTATGTTGTACCGATTTTGTTGGTGCCAAAGAAAGATGGAACTTGGAGAATGTGTGTGGATTGTAGGGTTGTAAACCATATCACTATCAAATATAGGCATCCTATACCTCGGTTGGATGATATGCTTAATGAACTTAGTGGAGCCAACATATTCTCCAAAATTGACTTGAAAAGTGGCTACCATCATATTAGAATGAAGGAAGGTAACGAGTAGAAAACTGCATTCAAGACTAAACAAGTTTTGTATGAGTGGTTAGTCATGCCTTTTGGCTTGACTAATGCCCCTAGTCCCTTTATGCGTCTAATGAACCATGTCCTTCAGCCTTACATCGGTAAGTTTTATGTTATTTATTTTGATGATATCCTGATATACAGTAAGTCCTTGAGTGAGCATGTTTAGCATTTAAGGTTTATTCTTAGCACTTTGAGAGAAGAGCACTTATACGCTAATCTCAAGAATTACGTTTTTTGTACTGACCAAGTTACTTTCTTAGGCTTCATTGTAAGTTCACAGGGACTAGCAGTTGATCCAAAAAAGATTAAGGCAATTCAGGAATGGCCAAAGCCTGTCAATGTTAGTCAAGTTTAGAGTTTACATGGATTAGCTAGTTTTTACAGGAGATTTGTACCAAACATTAGTTCTAATGCCGCCCCCTTAACAGGGATTATAAAGAAGAATTCAAACTTCTCTTGGGGCAAAGAACAAGATGTAACATTCAACGAACTCAAGAATTGTTTGACAAAGGCTCCACTATTAGCCTTGCCAAACTTTGAGAAGACATTTGATGTTGAGTGTGATGCCTCCGGAATTGGGATTGGTGTTGTTTTGAGACAAGAGGGGAAACCAATGGCTTACTTTAGAGAAAAACTAAATGGTGCAACTTTGAACTATCCAAAATATGACAAAGAAATGTATGCACTCATTCGAGCATTGGAGACTTGGCAGCACTACTTATTACCAAAGGAATTTGTTATACACACTGACCATGAAGCGTTAAAGTATATCAAGGGATAACACAAACTCAACAAGAGACATGCCAAATGGGTTGAATTCCTTTATTCATTTCCCTATGTCATTCACTATAAGAAAGGAAAGGATACTATTGTGGTAAATGCTCTTTCATTTATGCATGTTTTTCTTAACAATTTCGATTCCAAACTCCTTAGGTTTTCATTCATTAAGGGATATTATGCTACTGATTCAGACTTTGGAGAAAGGTATAAGTTATGTAAAACAGTTGCTCATGACAAATATTATCAGCATAATGGATATCTTTTCAAGGATGGGAGACTTTGTATCCCACAAGGTTCCATGAGAGATGTGTTAACCAAAGAGGTATATGAAGGAGGACGTATAGGACACTTTAGCGTTGAGAAGACACTTAGCATTCTGAAAGAACACCTCTTTTGGCCAAATATGAAAAGGTATATTGAAAGAGTGTGAAAGATGCTTAGTATGTAGAAAAGCAAAGTCAAAAGTCATGCCCCATGGATTGTACATGCCTTTGCCGATACCAACCATGCCATGGGTAGATATCTCAATGGATTTTGTTTTGGGATTACCAAAGACCAAGAGTGGTAAGGATTCAATATATGTGGTCGTCGATTGATTCTCCAAGATGGCTCATTTTATACCATGCCACAAAACCGATGATGCTATTCATGTTGCAAACTTATTCTTCCGAGAAGTGATAAGGTTACATGGACTTCCTCGAACCATTATGTTGGGTAGAGATGTTAAATTTTTAAGCCACTTTTGGAGGACTTTGTGCAGTAAAGTTGGCACAAAAATACTATTCTCTACTACATGTCATCCTCAAACGGATGGACAAACTGAAGTAGTTAATAGAGTTTTGTCAACATTACTTAGATCCATCATCAAGAAGAACATCAAGACTTGGGAAGAATGCCTACCACACGTGGAGTTTACATACAACCGAACAATTCATTAAGCAACCAAATATTCTCCATTTGAGGTAGTGTATGGTTTCAATCCTTTAACTCCTTTAGATTTACTTCCTTTACCTTGTGATCAAATATTGAACAAAGATGGAAAGGACAAGGCATAATTTGTTAAAAGACTCCATCATAAAGTCAAGGACAATATTGAAAGAGGAACTAGACAATATGAACAACAAGCAAACAATGGAAGGAAGAATATGACTTTTGAAGTAGGTGATTGGGTTTAGGTAAACTTCAGAAAAGAAAGGTTCCCAAATCAAAGAAAATCCAAACTATTACCCCAAGGAGATGGTCCATTTCAAATCGTGGAAAAGATCAATGATAACGCATATAAACTAGAGCTGCTCAGTGAGTTTGGTGGCGCAAGTGCTTCATTCAACATCTCATACTTATCACCCTTTGAAGATGGAAACGATTTGGGGACAAATCGCTTAAAAGAAGGGGGGATAATGTGATCACGCCCACTATAGATCCAGAATTCATGCCACAAGGTCCCATTACTAGATCAAGGGCCAAACATTTCAGGGAAGTACTCTTGACTAAGTGTCTTGAAGCTTTTGATTCATTTGACAACTTGACACCCTCTAATTTTAAGTTATATAATGTTTTAATAGCTAAAGAATAACTTAGCATGAACACATCTTCATAATAAATGCACATTGTTATTTAAATATGTTAAGCATGTTAGAATAGTCTTGTAATCATATTAAGCATGATTCATCACATTTATATAATGACAACCATAACATGCTATTATATGCTATTATAATATAGCACATAACATGCAACCATAGCCCACAAGACCATGATCATGTATGATAGCAAGGTATTTAGCTCATACAAGCTCAATGCAAATGAATTACCTTGTTTTCTTGCACATGTAGGTACAATGGAGCATGAAAAACATTGGGGCAGCTTGGTGGAGCATTTTGAAGTCATATGCAGCTAACAAAGAACATGGAAGCTCGTGGAACACTAAGTAAAGCTTAACTCAACTGGATGAGCTCAAGGCCAACTAATCTCAGCTAGTTGGATTATTTGAAACTAAGTTGCTAAAAGGGATATCAATAGTAGTTGAATGTAGCTGAATGTACTGTTATGAAGCTTGCAAGGTCTCGGCTAGGAAGCTCATTCACAACCAGCCCCTTGCTAGCTAGCTAGCTACATACTCAAGCAAGCTTGGAGGAAGACCCATGCAAGCCCAAGATGATGCACATAACCCGCCTTTATCCTATGCACAAGGTTGCATCACAAGGTTCCCTAGAAGACCCATGTGCGTTCCATATGACCAGCAACCATGTGCCTTGCATGTGGTCTCTTTTAGGTGCAAAGATGAAGAGCCATCTACCTATTCAACCAAGCATCATTTACTCTCCCATTTGGCGTCAACTTGAAAGGATACAAGTGTTATTCGACCATGAGACATGTTCCAACATTTCAACCGAACCATCACCTATTTATTCATGTTAATTATATATTAAATTATGTCTTTTTAGGAAGTCACAAGGGCTGGTCGAACCATCATGTACCTATTCGGCCAATTCCCTTCAAAAACTATAAATAAACTTTCACATTTCATTTGTAAACATACCTTTTTCATCAATTAAAGTGAGATATTTCTCTTTGCTTAAGTCCTTGTGACTTTGATCGACTTATCAACTAATTTATTACTTGTGGTGTCAACCTCTTCCCTTTAATACTTGTGGTTCCTATCTCTATATAGATAGTGGGTCTAAGTCCTTGTTACTACCCCTTAGAAAGGATTTGTAAGGTTGGGTCCTTGTTCTCTATAGCACTGGTTCTTCCTTGATCATTTTTAAGATAATATCTCCTTCAACCTTCCATTGTTTCATCAACCATACCATAGCCATAACAATCATCTTTCGCTACCATCTCTCATTTCTATAATACCCTACTATTTTTCCTTTACATCTACCACCAAACCATCTATTTGAGCCATTCACTTATGCAGGTTGTTTTGCTTCCTTCCTAGATCCACAATCAATTGAAAAGGTAGAATTACCTTACATCATATCAGAAAATAACAAGGCTGCGATCTTATCCATCATTGAAGAAGCTTGGATAGCCTTACATCAATGTAACACATTGAAAAGCTTAGTTTCTAAGGTATAATTATTATGGAATGATTCGGGAACTTGTAAACACATAAGAGAAAGAACTTCCCTTAAATGATTTGCCTTAGAACGAGTGATAGCTCTTGTTGGTAATATCTCCGGATCAACATCCTTTGTTAGCATTGATGTGCTCACATCATCATTGCATATAATTACTTAGTATAACTATGGTGATGTTACAGATTAGTATGTAACACATTGCAAAGCTTAGTTTCTAAGGCATAATCATTATGGAATGATTTAGAAACTTGTAAACGCTTAAGAGAAAGAACTTCCCTGAAATGTTTTGCCTTAGAATGAGTGATAGGTCCTATTGGTAAGATCTCATGATCAACATCCTTTGCTGGCATATATGTGCTCACATCATCCCCTTTCTTGAAAAAGATTTGACCTCAAATCTGTAAAAACATCATAAGTGGATAAATTAGAACCATTAAATTTAGCACTTATATTGAATTCACTTGGTATAGCTAACATGTAAGCATTGTCATTCACTTTATCCAACACTTGAATCAGACCATCTACTCGTGGTAACGACTTAGAATGTCGTTGGGCTGGAAAACGTTCATTCCGGAAATGAACTCAAACCCAATCTCCAACATTAAAGGTAACTCACTTATGACCTTTATTTGCTTGCTTCTCGTACTACTGAGTCCTTCGCTCTATATTCTCCTTAATATTCTTATGCAACTTTTTCACATATTGTTCTTTAGACATTTCATCCCTATTCATAACCTGTTATTGAGGTAATGGCAACAAATCTATAGGAGTTAAAGGATTAAAGCCATAAACAATCTCAAATGGTAAAAACTTAGCAACATAATGAACATAATGGTTATAGGAAAATTCAACATGCGGCAAACACTCTTCCCATGTCTTAATGTTCTTTTTAATGATATAACACAATAAAGTAGATAAAACATGATTTATAACCTCAATTTGAGGATGAGAAGTAGTAGAAAACATTAGTTTTGTACCTAATTTGCACCGAAAAGCCTCCAGAAATGACTCAACAACTTAACATCCCTATAAAAAATAATAGACATAGGAATTCCATGTAAACGAACAATCTCTTATGACACTCAATGAAGTGTGCCATCTTTGAAAATCTATCAACCACAACAAAGATAATATCTCTACCAATCCTAGTTCTAGGCAATCCCAACGCAAAATCCATCGAGATATCCAGCCAAAGAAAATCAATAAAGGGTAAAGGCAAATACATACCGTGCGGTAGAACCTTTGATTTTTCTTTCTTACATGTAACACAATGTTCACATATTCCTTCAATGTCCATACACATCTTAGGCCAAAATAGGTGCTCATTCAGAATGTACAACGTCTTAGTGACTCCAGAATGTCCCATAAGTTTACCTTTATGTGCTTCTTGAACAAGGACTTCTCGAATTGACCCTTAAGGAATGAAAATTCTTTCTTCTTTGAAAAGATAGCCATCATGTCGATAGAACTTCTCATCTGCACCTTTTTACATGACATACATCTTTCTCCAAAATCAGAGTCAGTGGTATATAAATCTTTAATATAAGCAAAACCAATCAAATGAGAGTCTAAGTAATTCATAAGTACATACATGTGGGACAAGGCATATACTCTACAACATTATCTTTACCCTTTTATATCAAATGACATAAGGAAAATACTCTAAAAATCCAACCCAGTTAGCATGCCTTTTATTCAGTTATGCTAACTTGTAATGTGTTTCAAAGACTCATGATCGGTGTGAATTACAAACTCTCCCAAGTGCTTGAACTAATGAATACATCTCTTTATCATAAACTGGATAGTTTAAGGTAGCACCACTCAACTTCTCACTGAGATATGCAATAGGTCTCTTATCCTATGGCAAGAATGCTCCAATTCCTATACCTAAATCATCACACTCAATCTCAAACATTTTATCAAAATTAGGCAAGGCTAATAATTGTGCCTTAGTAAAATAATCCTTTATTGTCATAAAGGCTTCTTCATGTTCATTACCCTAATTAAAGACATAATTTTTCTTTATAATCACGATTAGGGGTGCAGTAATGGAATTGAAATTAGGCATGAACCGACGATAAAAACTAGCTAAACCATGAAAACATCTAACATGATGATATAGTCACGTCTACACCAGATCCGGAGGTCATGCCACACGGTCCCATTTCTAGGTCAAGGGCCAAACAATTCAGGGAAGTGCTCTTAACTAAGTGTCTTGAAGCTTTTGATTCATTTGATAACTTAACGCTCTCTAATGTTATGTTATATAATGTTTTAATAGCCAAAGAATAACTTAGTATGAATTCATATTATACATTGTTATTTTAATATGTTAAACATGTTAGGATAGTTTTATTATCATATTAAGCATGATTATTATATATACATCAAGGCAGCATACTTATAATGCATTTCATTAGTAATTGAATAAAAAGGTACTTGTACCTTTTCAAATGATTGTGGATCTAGGAAGGAAGCAAAACAACCTGCAAAGTGATTGGCTCAAAATAGAATGGTTAAGGGTGGTAGACGTAGGGATGAAATGGTAGGCTATTTAAATAATGAGTGATGGAAGCGGAAGATAGTTGATAAGGGTATGGTTATGGAGATGAAATAAAGGAATGGTTGTGAGGATAGTATCTTGAAGAAATCTCAAAGAAGAACCAATGCTATAGAGAGCAGAGACCCAATCTTTATATTGCTTCTTCAAGGGGTGGTATTAAGTACTTTGACCCACTAGTTATATGAACTAGGAACCAGAAGTATCAAGATGAAAGAAAAGGGGTTGACGCCACAAGTATAAAATACTTGATAAGTCGATAAAAAGTCACCAGGACTTAAGAAGAGAATAATCTCACTTTAATTGAATAAAAAGGTCTAGTTACAAATGAAATAGGAAAGCCTATTTATAGTTTTTGAAGGGATTTGGCCGAATAGATACATGTTGGTTCGGCCAGCCCTTGTGCCTTCCTAAAATGACATGATTTTTGTGTGAAAATACATGACTTAATGCAAATACATGCTCTTGGCCGAATGGTTATGTGTTGGTTCGGCCCTAAGGATATTTTGAAAGCATTTGGAAGTTATTTGGGCGCCAAAATGAAGAGGAAAGAGTCTTTGGCCGAACAGCAAGCATCCCTTCGTGTTTTGGCGCCAATTTGATGTCACATGGTGTGTACATGCTTGAATGATGCACATGGCAGCCTACATGAATGCACATGGGTCTTCTTGTTATGCTTTGATGAGGTTGCAACCATAGGATGATGTCTTGAAGTCCATGGAATAAAGATAGGCAACAATTAGGCGTGAATTAGCTTCCAACATGCATCTAGGTGACATGGCATCCATTGGGCAGCCTAGAGATGAACTAGCTTCAAGGTAAGCTATGTGAGTGTCTTGGTAGCTAACTAGGTGAGTTATAGCTTGATGAACTCAAGCTAGTTAGCTTTGGTCTTCTCAACTCCTTAGCTACTCTCCCAGCTACTTCCAGCTACCTCTAGTCCACTTTTCAGTAATTTGGTCCAAAGCTCTCCTCCAGCTAAGTTCAGCTACATGCTAGCTCCTCCAGCTAAGTTTAAGCTCCTTATGTGATGAAATGAGCTACCATAATGTTCATGAGCTAGTGTGAGCTGTTGTGCTTGTCCTTTTAGCTAGCCAAGCTACCATAATATGCCTTGTTTTGTGTTTCACCTATAGGAATCACCAAACAAATAAAATAAGCAATGTGTGAGCTCATTTAAGGTAAAATGCATGCTGCCGTGAGGTGTTTGAGTGATATGAGCTATGAATGCAGGTCATGAGCTAAGTACATAATGATATAACATATGTAAGCTAATGTATAAGACCTAGGAGCTAGAATGAATGCACGTGAGCTAACAAATGAATGATTAAGCATTCTGCCATTTCACGAATGAATTGAATCATGCTTAAATGAATGCAAGACTAATATAACATACTTAACACACTTGAAATAACATTGTGCATCAATTATAAAGATGTGAATGCATGAATATCATATAATATGGTATTCATAAATGATAAATGGAAACATGTAATAATAATATCCTAAGAAATGATATGTAATCATAACATATATTTGAATAATATGAGTGACATGATCAAATAAGCATAGGATAGAAATAATAAGATAATAATTTATACTAACATGTGAATGCATGGTTATGATAGAATATAATGTATAAATGATATAATATAAGATAGGGTAAGGAAGAACTCCCTTAGAAGCAGTAGTTAAAAACGTCCATAGACCGATCAAGTCATGGAGAAAATTGGAGCTAGTTTGGATCATATCATCCTCCCCTTCTTTAGAGCGATTTGTCCTCAAATCGAAGTAGTTTCTTATTGAAGACATTCTTAGTGTAGGAGAGATTGATTCCTCATGCTTTCCCCCAATAAATGATTTGCACGACATGTTTAACCTCTTAGCTTCGAATCTGGTAACTCCATGTCTCCTTGAATCATCTATCCTTTGATCTCCATTGAAGTGGCCGTATTTGATGCACCAATCAAATTCAAAATGAAAAATGATCTTATCATCATATATTACTTGGACAACACCACTTATACGAATCCAATTGCTACAAAAGAAATCAAAATTAGTAAATGAAAATCTAATAACAAAATGAGTAGAGTTAGCAAACCATGGTGGATGTTTAATTGGAGTTGGTCGCTGAATTCTCCTAATAATTGGCATTGCACTTGGGATGTCAATGATTCCATTTCTTAGCACTTCAAGTGACACCTTTAATTGGAAATTCAATGGTATAACCCTCAAAACATCAATAGACATGTCTTGTGAATCACAAAGAGTCACGCCTATTGGTTCTTCAAAGGTCACATCCTTTAGTCCTCCATAATTCATGATCCTGGATTCATCCTCCCGAAAAGATACATCTCTTGAATTGTCCTGCAAAACAATAGGAAGAATATATGGAAGAGAAAAGTTGGTTAAAATATGTTCTTCACTTTGCTTCTCTTCTCTACACTCATCAATTCCAACTTTTGTCACATCAATCTGATTTTTCGGTTGTTGAACTTGTTGCTCTTGCAAGACTTCTTTTTCAGTTCTCTTCATGGCTTTACTTTTCTGCCATTCTTCTATTCGAGATTTAAGTTGAGTTTGGTCTTCATGCACTAGATTTGGCATCATTGGCACCAATGTAATCTTCTTTTCATTATGGATGAATGAAAAGCGATTGGTGAAGCAATTATGTGTTGCTCGTTTATCAAACTGCCAAGGTCGACCAAAAAGAAGGTGGCTCGAACCCATGGAGACAACATCGCACAAGACCTCATCTTCATATTTTCCAATTGAGAATGGTACAAGTACTTGCTCTATGACTTCTAACTCTTCATCTTCGTTAAATCCTTGCAAAACATATGGCTTGGGATGTTTAAATGTTGCAAGTCCCAACTTCTCTATCGTATATGTGCTAGCTAGATTTGCACAACTTCCACTATCAATGGTTACAAGACATACTTTACCATTGCTTACATGGCAACGAGTATGAAATGCATTCACTCTTTGTTGTTCATACTCCATGGAAGAAATTAAAATTTTGTTAGTGAAATAAAAAAAAATGGAAAATGTGTAAAAGGACCTTACCAGAGTATACTCTCACAAAGCCTCACGAGTCACTCCAAGAAAACTTGATGTCACTCAATCCACTTGTGTTTGTACTCTAGGACTTTAATGGCTTTTACTTGTCCTCTTCTGATCTCACACACACTCCAGCCTTTTTCCCTCAATTCTCTTGTCTCAAGTTCTAATGAACTTTTACTCAAGACTATATCGAGTAATTTCACTTGTTTGGCGTCGGCTGCAAATGGTTAGTAGGAATGGAAAACAAATATAATTGAAAAGGTGGCTTAGAAATTAGAAAGAAGAGAATGAAAGAGTTACTTACACAAGTCACTTCACAACCTTCTATCACCACAATCAATTTTAAAGGCTTACTTGAAAATGCTTGGTGATGAGAATTGTTGATGAGTGCTTCCAACTTTTCTTTCTTTTCTTTGCTTTTTCTTCTTTTTGAGTCTTTGACTTTTGAGTCCTTCAATTTTTCTTTGCTGATTTTTTTTTCTTCTTTGACTTTGCACTTCACTTTTGCACTTCTTTTTGTATTTTCTTTTTGTTGTTGTTGCACGTTGCTTCTTCCACCAAAGCTCTGATTACCGCTTGATGTAGGAATGATAATATCCTAAGAAATGATATGTATGGTCAAGGGCCAAACAATTCAGGGAAGTGCTCTTAACTAAGTGTCTTGAAGCTTTTGATTCATTTGATAACTTAACGCTCTCTAATGTTATGTTATATAATGTTTTAATAGCCAAAGAATAACTTAGTATGAATTCATATTATACATTGTTATTTTAATATGTTAAACATGTTAGGATAGTTTTATTATCATATTAAGCATGATTATTATATATACATCAAGGCAGCATACTTATAATGCATTTCATTAGTTTATTTGCATTCATATTAACTCTTAGGCTTTATATATTATCTTACACATATTAGGAGATGATGTACTTAGCTCATGACCATCATACTTAGCTCACATTACCATAAACAAACATGGCAGCAAGGTATTTAGCTCGTTTTAGCTCAATATCATGAACTTACCTTGTTTCCTTGCACACATAGGTACAATGGAGTATGATGCACGTTGAGGTAGCTTGATGAACGATTTGGAAGTCACAAACAGCTCACAAACAGCTCACAAAGTACAAGGCAGCTCATGGAATGCTAAGGGAAGCTCGATTCAGCTGGAGAAGCTTCAGGCTAGCTAAACTTAGCTAGTTGGACTATTTGAAGCTGAGTTGCTAAAAGTGATGACAAAGGTAGCTGAATGTAGCTGAACATGCTGTTATGGAGCTCAAAAGGACTCGGCTAGGAAGATCATTCATAAACAGCCCCATTCTTGCTAGCTAGCTCAACACTCAAGCTAGCTTGGAAGGAGACACATGCACGCCCAAGATGGAGCACATGACCAGCCATCATTCTATGCGCAAGGCTACACCACAAGCATCCTAGAGAGGCCATGTGCACGCCTTGTGACCAGACCACCATGTGATAGGCGTGTGACTTCATTTAGGCGCCAAGATGAAGAGTCCTCTTACCATTCGGCCAAGCACTCCTTTCTCTCTAATTTGGCGCCAACTTGAAGGGGTACAAGCACTATTCGGCCAAAGGATATTTTCTTCCATTTAAACCGAACCATCATCTCTATTTGTAATTAAATTATGTCATTTTATAGAGGCACAAGGGCTGGCCGAAACCTCTTGTAACCATTCGGCCATATCCTTCCATTTCATATAAATAGGAAAGCATATTTCATTTGTAACCAGACCTTTTTATTCAATTAAAGTGAGATTATTCTCTTCTTAAGTCCTGGTGACTTTTTTATCGACTTATCAAGTATTTTATACTTGTGGCGTCAACCCCTTTTCTTTCATCTTGATACTTCTGGTTCCTGGTTCATATAACTAGTGGGTCAAAGTACTTAATACCATCCCTTGAAGAAACAATATAAAGATTGGGTCTCTGCTCTATATAGCATTGGTTCTTCTTTGAGATTTCTTCAAGATACTATCCTCACAACCATCCTTTTATTTCATCACCATAACCATAGCTTTATCAACTATCTTCCGCTTCCCTTACTCATTATTTAAATAGCCTACCAATTTACCCATACGTCTACCACCCTTAACCATTCTATTTTGAGCCATTCACTTTTCAGGTTGTTTTGCTTCCTTCCTAGATCCATAATCATTTGAAAAGGTACAAGTACCTTACATCAAGCGGTAATCAGAGCTTTGGTGGAAGAAGCAACGTTCAACAACAACAAAAAGAAAAATACAAAAAGAAGTGCAAAAGTGAAGTGCAAAGTCAAAAAGAAAAAAAAACTCAGCAAAGAAAATTGAAGGACTCAAAAGTCAAAGCACTCAAAAAGAAGAAAAAGCAAAGAAAAGAAAGAAAAGTTGGAAGCACTCATCAACAATTCTCATCACCAAGCATTTTCAAGTAAGCCTTTCAAATTGATTATGGTGATAGAAGGTTGTGAAGTGACTTGTGTAAGTAACCCTTTCATTCTCTTCTTTCTAATTTCTAAGCCACCTTTTCAATTATATTTGTTTTCCATTCCTACTAACCATTTGCAGCCGACGCCAAACAAGTGAAATTACTCGATATAGTCTTGAGTAAAAGTTCATTAGAACTTGAGATAAGAGAATTGAGGAAAAAGGCTGGAGCGTGTGTGAGATCAGAAGAGGACAAGTAAAAGCCATTAAAGTCTTAGAGTGCAAACACGAGCGGATTGAGTGACATCAAGTTTTCTTGGAGTGACTCATGAGGCTTTGTGAGAGAATATTCTGGTAAGGTCCTACACACATTTCAATTTTTCCTTATTTGCTAACATGTCTCTTCCATCCAACATTTTTGTAGTCAAAAAGACTTTGAACATTCAAAGTCAAGATGATGAACAAAGAGAAAACATCTTCCATACCAAATGTCACGTGGGAGATAAAATTTGTGTGGTGATCATTGATGGAGGAAGTTGTACCAATGTAGCAAGTACTCACATGGTGGAAAAGTTGGGTCTCAAGACTTCCAAACATCCTCATCCTTACAAACTCCAATGGCTCAACGATGTGGGAGAAGCCAAGGTAACCAAGCAAGTGATTGTACCTTTCTCAATTGGAAGATACAATGATGAAGTCCTTTGTGATGTGGTACCCATGAGTGCAAGTCACCTTATACTAGGACGTCCTTGGCAATATGATAAGAAAGCCACCCATGACGGATTCTCTAACAAGTACTCATTCCAACATCAGGGAAAGAAAATCATATTGGCACCTTTGTTACCAAGCCAAGTTCAGGAATGTCAAGTGACCCTCAAATCATGCATAGAAGAATGGGAGAAAGAAAAGAAGGCCAAAGAAATCCATACTCCAAAAATGAATATCTATGCCAGCAGAGGAGATATTCGGAAACATTTATCAACTAAGAAAGCTCTACTTATACTTATGTATAAGGAAAGTTTTCTCCTTACTAACCCTCCTAAAGGTTTGCCTTCTTCTATTTCTAATCTTTTGCAGGAATTTGAGGATATGTTTCCTGAGGAAATTCCCGATGGATTACCACCGATTAGAGGAATTGAACATCAAATTGATTTCATTCCTGGAGCCACCATTCCTAATAGACCAGCATATAGGAGTAATCCTGAAGAAACAAAGAAATTGCAAAAACAAGTCAAAGAACTCCTAAACAAAGGTTACATTCGAGAAAGCTTAAGTCCATGTGCTGTTCCCGTTTTATTGGTACCAAAGAAAGATGGAACTTGGAGAATGTGCGTGGATTGTAGAGCAGTGAATCAAATCACTATCAAATATAGGCACCCTATACCTCGGTTGGATGATATGCTTGATGAACTTAGCGGGGCCAATATCTTCTCCAAAATTGATTTGAAAAGTGGCTACCACCAGATTAGAATGAAGGAAGGTGATGAGTGGAAAACTACGTTCAAAACCAAACAAGGTTTGTATGAATGGTTAGTCATGCCTTTTGGCTTGACTAATGCCCCTAGTACCTTTATGCGTTTAATGAATCATGTCCTTCGGCCTTATATTGGTAAGTTTTGTGTTATTTACTTTGATGATATTTTGATATACAGTAAGTCATTGAAAGATCATGTTGAACACTTACGATATATTCTTAGCACTTTGAGAGAAGAACATTTATATGCTAATCTCAAAAAGTGTGATTTTTGTACTAATCAAGTTACTTTCTTAGGCTTTATTGTAAGTTCACAGGGATTATCAGTGGATCCAGAGAAGATTAAGGCAATACAAGAATGGCCAAAACCGGTTAATGTCAGTCAAGTTCGAAGTTTCCATGGATTAGCCAGCTTTTACAGAAGGTTTGTACCAAACTTTAGTTCCATTGCTGTACCCTTAACAGGGATTATTAAGAAGAATTCAAACTTCTCTTGGGGCAATGAACAAGATAAATCTTTCAACAAACTCAAAGATTGTTTGACAAAGGCCCCATTACTAGTCTTGCCAAACTTTGAGAAAACATTTGAAGTTGAATGTGATGCTTCCCGAATTGGAATTGGTGCTGTTCTAAGTCAAGAAGGAAAACCCATTGCCTATTTTAGTGAAAAACTAAATGGTGCAACTCTGAACTATCCAACATATGACAAAGAGATGTATGCACTCATTCGAGCATTGGAAACTTGGCAGCACTATTTATTGCCAAAGGAATTCGTGATACACACTGACCATGGAGCATTAAAGCATGTCAAAGGACAACACAAACTCAACAAGAGACATGCCAAATGGGTTGAATTTCTTGAGTCTTTTCCCTATGTCATCCACTATAAGAGAGGAAAGGATAATGTCGTGGCAGATGCTCTTTCACGCAGGTATGTTTTACTTAACACTTTGGATTCCAAACTTCTTGGTTTTTCATTCATTAAGGAACATTATGCTACTTATTTGGACTTTGGAGAAAGGTATAAGTTATGTGAAATAGGTGCTCATGATAAGTATTATCAGCATAATGGATATCTTTTCAAAGAAGGACGATTATGTATTCCACAAGGTTCCATAAGAGAAGTGTTAACCAAAGAAGCACATGAAGGAGGACTCATGGGACACTTTGGAGTTGAAAAGACTCTTAACATTCTGAAAGAACACCTCTTTTGGCCAAAGATGAAAAGGTATGTTGAAAAGGTATGTGAAAGGTGTTTAGTATGTAAAAGGGCAAAATCAAGAGTCATGCCTCATGGATTATACATGCCTTTGCCAATACCAACCATGCCATGGATAGATATTTCAATGGACTTTGTTTTAGGTTTACCAAAAACAAAGAGTGGGGAGGATTCAATATTTGTGGTGGTTGATCGTTTCTCCAAAATGGCTCACTTTATACCATGTCACAAGACTGATGATGCTATTTTTGTTGCCAACTTATTCTTCCGAGAAGTGGTAAGGTTACATGGACTTCCTCGAACTATTGTGTCAGATAGAGATGTTAAGTTCCTAAGTCATTTTTGGAGGACTTTGTGGAGTAAAATAGGCACAAAACTGCTATTCTCTACTACATGTCATCCTCAAACGGATGGTCAAACTGAAGTAGTTAATAGAGTTTTATCAACGCTACTACGATCCATCATCAAGAAAAATATTAAGACATGGGAAGAATGCCTACCACACGTGGAATTTGCATACAGCCGAACCATTCACTCGGCAAGTAAACATTCTCCATTTGAGGTAGTGTATGGTTTCAACCCTTTAACTCCTTTGGACTTACTTCCTTTACCTTATGATCAGATAGTGAACAAAGATGGAAAGAACAAAGCAGAATTTGTTAAAAGACTCCATCAACAAGTCAAGGACAATATTGAGAGAAGAACAAGACAATATGAACAACAAGCAAACAAAGGAAGGAAGAAGGTAACTTTTGACGTAGGAGATTGGGTTTGGGTACACTTTAGGAAGGAAAGATTCCCAAACCAAAGGAAGTCTAAACTATTACCCCGAGGAGATGGTCCATTTCAGATTAAAGAAAAGATCAACGACAATGCCTATAAAATTGAATTGCCCAGTGAGTTTGGTGGCGTCAGTGCTTCATTCAACATCACTGACTTATCTCCCTTTGAGGATGGACACGATTTGGGGACAAATCGCTTAAAAGAAGGGGGGGATGATATAGTCACGTCTACACCAGATCCGGAGGTCATGCCACACGGTCCCATTACTAGGTCAAGGGCCAAACAATTCAGGGAAGTGCTCTTAACTAAGTGTCTTGAAGCTTTTGATTCATTTGATAACTTAACGCTCTCTAATGTTATGTTATATAATGTTTTAATAGCCAAAGAATAACTTAGTATGAATTCATATTATACATTGTTATTTTAATATGTTAAACATGTTAGGATAGTTTTATTATCATATTAAGCATGATTATTATATATACATCAAGGCATCATACTTATAATGCATTTCATTAGTTTATTTGCATTCATATTAACTCTTAGGCTTTATATATTATCTTACACATATTAGGAGATGATGTACTTAGCTCATGACCATCATACATAGCTCACATTACCATAAACAAACATGGCAGCAAGGTATTTAGCTCGTTTTAGCTCAATATCATGAACTTACCTTGTTTCCTTGCACATATAGGTACAATGGAGTATGATGCACGTTGAGGTAGCTTGATGAATGATTTGGAAGTCACAAACAGCTCACAAACAGCTCACAAAGTACAAGGCAGCTCATGGAATGCTAAGGGAAGCTCGATTCAGCTGGAGAAGCTTCAGGCTAGCTAAACTTAGCTAGTTGGACTATTTGAAGCTGAGTTGCTAAAAGTGATGACAAAGGTAGCTGAATGTAGCTGAACATGCTGTTATGGAGCTCAAAAGGACTCGGCTAGGAAGATCATTCATAAACAGCCCCATTCTTGCTAACTAGCTCAACACTCAAGCTAGCTTGGAAGGAGACACGAACGATTTGGAAGTCACAAACAGCTCACAAACAGCTCACAAAGTACAAGGCAGCTCATGGAATGCTAAGGGAAGCTCGATTCAGCTGGAGAAGCTTCAGGCTAGCTAAACTTAGCTAGTTGGACTATTTGAAGCTGAGTTGCTAAAAGTGATGACAAAGGTAGCTGAATGTAGCTGAACATGCTGTTATGGAGCTAAAAAGGACTCGGCTAGGAAGATCATTCATAAACAGCCCCATTCTTGCTAGCTAGCTCAACACTCAAGCTAGCTTGGAAGGAGACACATGCACGCCCAAGATGGAGCACATGACCAGCCATCATTCTATGCGCAAGGCTACACCACAAGCATCCTAGAGAGGCCATGTGCACGCCTTGTGACCAGACCACCATGTGATAGGCGTGTGACTTCATTTAGGCGCCAAGATGAAGAGTCCTCTTACCATTCGGCCAAGCACTCCTTTCTCTCTAATTTGGCGCCAACTTGAAGGGGTACAAGCACTATTCGGCCAAAGGATATTTTCTTCCATTTAAACCGAACCATCCTCTCTATTTGTAATTAAATTATGTCATTTTATAGAGGCACAAGGGCTGGCCGAAACCTCTTGTAACCATTCGGCCATATCCTTCCATTTCCTATAAATAGGAAAGCATATTTCATTTGTAACCAGACCTTTTTATTCAATTAAAGTGAGATTATTCTCTTCTTAAGTCCTGGTGACTTTTTTATCGACTTATCAAGTATTTTATACTTGTGGCGTCAACCCCTTTTCTTTCATCTTGATACTTCTGGTTCCTAGTTCATATAACTAGTGGGTCAAAGTACTTAATACCATCCCTTGAAGAAACAATATAAAGATTGGGTCTCTGCTCTATATAGCATTGGTTCTTCTTTGAGATTTCTTCAAGATACTATCCTCACAACCATCCTTTTATTTCATCACCATAACCATAGCTTTATCAACTATCTTCCGCTTCCATTACTCATTATTTAAATAGCCTACCAATTTACCCATACGTCTACCACCCTTAACCATTCTATTTTGAGCCATTCACTTTGCAGGTTGTTTTGCTTCCTTCCTAGATCCACAATCATTTGAAAAGGTACAAGTACCTTACATCACATGACTTACTGATGTTGGTCGAGGCCATTCATGAATTGCCTACACCTTTTTAGTATTGACTTCTACGCCCTGTACACTAACAATGAAACCAAGAAAGGTAAGCTTGTCAATACAAAATATACATTTCTATAAATTACCGAACAAGATTTCTTTTCTCAATGTACAAAGAACATTTCTCAAATGTTCCTCATGTTCCTGCAAATACTTGCTGTAGATAAGAATATCATCAAAATACACAAAACAATATTTTCCAACATAATTCATTAGTCACATGAACGTACTAGGTGCATTAGTTAAACCAAAAGGCATCACTAACTATTCATACAAACCCAAATTCATTTTGAAGGTTGTCTTCCATTTATCGTCTTCTCGTATTTGAATCTGATGATACCCACTCTTTAAATCCACTTTGGAGAAGTTAATCGCACCGCATAAGTTATCAAGCATATCATCAAGGCGAGGAATATGATGTTGATACTTGATAGTAATCTGATTAACAGCTCAACAATCGATACACATTCTCCACGTTCCATATTTTTTCGACACTAATAGCACTGGTACAGTACACAGACTCAAGCTCTCTTTAATGTAACCCTTCTCCATCAACTTAATGATTTGCTTCTGAATTTCTTTCATTTCTTCAAGATTACTTCGATATGCTGGCTTATTTGAAATAGTAGCTCTCGGATTAAAGTCAATCTGATGCTTAATGCCTTGAATAGGTGGCAATCCACTCGGTGTCTCATCTGGGAACACATCCTCAAATTTCTACAAAAGATATGTAATAGACACAAACAAATCAGTGGGAATTTCAGCCAACAAGCAATGATCTTTATAAATTAAAATAAGTAAAGACTGTTGAGAGGAAAGACATTTCCTGATTTCCTTTTTACTTATGTACACTCTCAACTTTTATTTCTTTTTTTAATGTTTGAATATTAACATTTTTTAATTTTTGATTTTTTTTCTTTCAAAGATGATTTTTTACTTGGTTCAAACCTTTTCTCTGATACCACATGATATGAGACAGCCTGTTGAATAAGGATCTCTTCGATTGTAATGGATATAGAATAAAGTAATCAATTCCTTTACATAAAACTTACTAAAACTAAGGATGATGTTGTTGGTTGTATGGTTAAGGTTAAGGATGAAAATGGTTAATAATGGATGAAGAAAAGGATAAAGAAAGGAAGAATTAGATTGCTGGAAATTTTAGAATGATGAAAGGTGAAAGATGAATGCTTGGTGAAGATGACAATGGTGAAAAAAATCTGAAAGTTTGGTCAATCAATAAAAAACAAGAAAGAACCTATACTAAAAGGTATAAACCCGAACCTTATACGTTCAATGTTCAAAGGACTTGGATCCGTTAGATAACAATCTAAGAACCCGAAGTATCAAAAGTTTGACATGATAAAAACTTATGCAAGCACGTTTCCATCAATAAAGGGAGTACTCTTGAACACCTTTATATTGAAATTACTATAGGTTAGTTATATACTACATACTTTTATAATACAATTCATGATAAGAATTCTTGTTATGTAGTTAAAGAATAACTTAGTATGAACACAGTATGCACATTGATATTTAAGCATGTTAGGATAGTCTTATAATCATTTTAAACATGATTACCTTATATACATCAAGGCAACATCATTATAATTCATTTTATTAGTTCATATGCATTCATATTAGATCTTAAGCTTCATGCATTATCTTACACATATTATGAGATGATATAGTTAGCTCATGACCTTCAATCATAGCTCACATTACCATATTCTTACATGGCAGCAAGGTATTTAGCTCATAACAGCTCAATGCCATGGACTTACCTTGTTTCCTTGCACATATAGGTACATTGGAGTGTGATGCACTATGAGATAGCTTGGTGGATGATTTGGACGTCATATGCAGCTCACAAACATCTCATAAAGTACATGGCAACTCATGGAACACTAAGGGAAGCTCGATTCAGCTGGAGGAGCTTAAGGCTAGCTAAACTCAGCTAGTTGAACTATTTAGAGCTGAGTTGCCAAAAGTGATGTCAAAGGTAGATGAATGTAGCTGAACATGTTGTTATGGAGCTCATAAGGATTAGGCTAGGAAGCTTGTTCACAAATAGCCCATGCTTGCTAACTAGCTCCACACTCAAGCTAGCTTGGTAGGAGACACATGCACGCCCAAGATGAAGCACATGACTAGCCATCATTCCATGCACAAGGATGCACCACAAGGCTCCCTAGATCACCCATGTGCATGCCATATGACCAGCCCCCATGTGCCTTGCATGTGGTCTCATTCAGGCGCCAAGATAAAGAGCCCTCTTCCTATTCAGCCAAGCATCATCTCCCATCCAATTTGGCACCAACATGAAGGGACACTAGAGCTATTCGGCCAAGGGTTATCACCCTCCATTTAAACTGAAACATCATCTATAATTTTTAATTAATTATGTCTCTATAGGAAGGCACAAGGCTGACCGAATCCCCTTGTAACCATTCGGCCATGCCTCTCCATTTACTATAAATAGGAAAGCATAAATTATTTGTGACTTTTATCGACTTATCAAGTATTTCTATACTTGTGGCATCCATCCTTTTCACTTGATACTTGTTGTTCCTAGATTACTATCTAGTGGGTCCAAGTCCTTTCTACCACCCCTTAATTAGACTTGTAAGGCCGAGTCTTTGCTCTCTTATAGCACTGGTTCTTCATTACACTCAAAAGAAAATTTTAAAGTAAAATACAAATAAAAGAAAGACAATTCAATAAAGGAAGAAACCTGATGTAAGGCTCTTCTGATGCCTTAACAAATTGATTGTGGATATAGGAAGGAAACAAAACAACCTGTAAAGTGAATAGCTCAAAACAGAATGGTTAAGAGTGGTAAACGTATAGGTGATTAGGTGGGCTGTTTAATTGAGAGATGGAAGCGGAAGATGGTTGATATGGCTATGGTTATGGTTTATGAAACAAAGGGATGGTTGTGAGGATAGTATCTTAAAGAAGACCCAAAGAAGAACCAATGCTATATAGAGTAAAGACCCAGACTTTATATTGTTTCTTTAAGGGGTGGTATGAAGTACTTTGACCCACTAGTTATAAAGAACTAGGAACCAGAAGTATCAAGGTGAAAAGAGAAGGGGTTGACGCCACAAGTATAAATTATACTTGATAAGTCGATAAAAGTCACCATGACTTAAGGAAGAGAATAATCTCACTTATATTAATCAAAATGGTCTCATTACAAATGAAATAGGAAAGCCTATTTATAGTTTTTGAAGGGACTTGGCCGAATAGGTACATGTTGGTTCGGCCAGCCCTTGTACCTTCCTAAAATGACATGATTTTTAATTAAAAAACAAGACTTTAATTAAAATACATGCTCTTGGCCGAATGGTTATGTGTTGGTTTGGCCCTAAGGATGATTTGAATGCATTTGGAAGTTATTTGGGCGCCAAAATTAAGAGGAAAGAGTCTTTGGCCGAATAGGAAGCATCCCTTGGTGTTTTGGCACCAATTTGATGTCACATGAAGTGCACATGCTTGAATGATGCACATGGCAGCCTACATGAATGCACATGGGTCTTATTGCTATGCTTTGATGAGGTTGCAACCATAGGATGATGTCTTGAAGTCCATGGAATGAAGATAGGCAACAACTAGGCGTGAATTAGCTTCTAATGTGTATCTAGATGACATGGCATCCATTGGGCAGCCTAGAGATGAAGTAGCTTCAAGGTAAGCTAGATGAGTGTCTTGGTAGCTAACTAGGTGAGTTATAGCTTGATAAACTCAAGCTAGTTAGCTTTGGTCTTTTCAGCTCCTCAGCTACTATCCCAGCTACTTCCAGCTACCTTTAGTCCACTTTTCAGCACTTTGGTCCAAAGCTGTCCTCCAGCTAATTTCAGCTACATGCTAGCTCCTCTAGCTAAGTTGAGCTTTCCCTAGTGTTCCATGAGTTTCCATGATATTTGTGAGCTGTTTGTGAGCTGCATATGATGTCCAAATACTCTACCAAGCTACCTCATCGTGCATCACTCTCCAATGTACCTATATATGCAAGGAAACAAGGTAAGTCCATGATATTGAGCTGTTATGAGCTAAATACCTTGCTGCCATGTATGATTATGGTGATGTGAGCTATGTTTGAAGGTCATGAGCTAATTATATCATCTCAAAGTATGTGTAAGATAATGCATGAAGCTTAAGAGCTAATATGAATGCATATGAACTAATGAAATGATTTATAATGATGCTTCCTTGATGTATATATGATAATCATGCTTAATATGATTATAAGACTATCCTAACATACTTATATCATTGTGTATCAATCATAAAGATAGGGTATATGTTGTATGCATGAATATCATATAACATGGTATTCATAAATGATAAATGGAAACATGTAATAATAATATCCTAAGAAATGATATGCAATCATAGCATATATTTGAATAATATGAAAAACATGATCAAATAAGCAAAAGATGGAAATAATAATATGATAATTTATACTAACATGTGAATGCATGCTTATGATAGAATAGAATTTTTAAATGATATAGTATAAGATAGGGTAATGAAGAACTCCCTTAGAAATAGCTTTGAAGAACATCCATGGTGTGTTCAAGTCATGGAGAAAGTTGGAGCTTGTTTGGATCATATCAAAACCTCACAAGTCACTCCAAGAAAGTAACACAACAAGAGGTAAGTAAATCGATCTTGTACTCTTTAAAACTCACTTTACCAAGTAGTCTTCCATAGTTCATATCGGAGTTTGATTACTAGCAAAGACGATAAGAAAACCTAAAAGCTATAAGAGGTCAAACAAGGTTTAGAGTCCAAGAGAATTAGAATACAAAGAATAGAGAAGTATGCAAACTCTTTAGCCCTACTAACACATGGAAGATAATGTGTTAGATAATGTAAAAGAACAATAAAAAGGAAAGCAAAAGAACATAAAGCACTGAGAGTCAAAGAAAAAAATAACCAAACCATAAACGTAGAAAATGCTGGGTCAACTTGAGCAATGTTTTTGAAGGATTTAACGATGTCCAAAATTTCTGTAAAACTTTTTGACTGTCATTCAATGTGTGTAGAAACCATCTGTAAATTTTCAGAACCAAATACTTTCAGTAGTATCTAGTAGACTCTGTTGAACGGTGAGTCCTCAAATAGTATATTTTTCGTGATCGCTTTGTTCGAAGATGTTATAGATCTCCAAAATTTATGATTTTTTGTTTAAATTATATTCAATATATTTATTTTCAATATGGAAAGTGTCACCAAGAAATTCATCATATATAATTTTCAGGAAATTTGACAATATTCTAGACCGAATCTGCTAATGAAACTTGAACGATGTATTTGAAGGTTCTAATGAACTCCGATTAGGGTGAATTTTGGGATGGAGATTACTCTTAGGATGAATATAAGATATGGAGAAAAAAACCCTAAATTCTTTCATTTTCAATTTTTGTGACTTTTTTTATCTTTTTGATTTTTCGACCTTTTTTTTAAAAACAACAAACTAACAAGAAGGATTTGAAGCTAAATTAAATTTAAACCAAAAGAACCAAATGATGAATCTTCTATGAACTAGCTCGGTTGAGGTACCTTGACGGTTTTGTGTGCAAGAACAAGCAAGATTGCTTGATTCTTTCCAATAATCCACCCAAATTTGATAACAATTGATAGGAGAAGCGGTAGCAAATTAATGAATGTTGCTCTTGTTGAAGAATCTAACCTAGAAAGCTCTAGACTCAATGAAGAACAAATGGGGATGAATAGTAGATGTGGTGCTCCCTTAAGAAGGTGAACGGTAAAGATGATGATTGTGATGATGATGATGGATTTGTGGAAAATAGTTGGGTAAGTGTCCTATCAAACCCTCCTAGTCGCAATGAGAAGGAAAACTCGATAATATGGCTCTAACCAACCCTCCTAGTCACGATGAAAAGACAAATTGGAGTGTGAAGATTAATCTCCCACAAAAGAACTTGAAAGAACTTCTGGAGAAGAAGCTTCGAAGGCACAAGGAATCATCACTTGCAAAAACGAACCCTCGTTGTATTATTAATCAAAGAAATCTGTTTTACAAAGTTGAATGAAGCCTCCTTTATATAGAGAATGAGTTCTAAAGGTCCTAAATAAGTAACAAATAAAATAATAACAAACCAAACATATCTTAACTTTAATTCCTAATAAAATAATAATAAATAAAAATAATGTTTTAACTTAACCTTAAATCCTAATAAAATAATAAATATAATCTTAAAGTGCAATGCATCATCCTATATTAAATTATATTACAAATAATCAATATAAATATTGAAAATTCGTAATATTTACAAAATCACGTATTAGTCTCGTATAGGAATTTATGCATGCGTCGTCTTCACTAAAATGAATGTATCTTGAGTTCCCGATATCGGATTGATGCGATTCAAGAACCATTGGAAATATAAGAGACATGCGATTGTATATCCAGAAGACATGTTGACCAAATAGAATCAGGATCCAATTCCAAAAGTCATCGTAAGTCTGCTACTGTCATGGTATTCATTTCCAAGGCTTGGACGAGTGGATCATTTGGAAGAGTTATTAATTCTTCCTTTTATGTGAGCCTTGTGATTCATGTATCAACATTTCTCCAAAAACCCCTATACTGGCCCATTCTTTGGAAATGAAGAGCCTTGCACGTTTATGCGAGGAGGATCCTTGGTTTAATGCAAAATCCTCATGATTCTTTCCATAAACTTTGTAATCTTTTATCTAGGGCAATATATAACTGGCCTGATAGAGTTTCCTTAGTTTAGAGAAGATCTTGTAATAACAACCCCTTGATTGGGGGGATTTAGGATATTGTATTCGATCTAGGCCATCGATGTACTTAGATCTTAACCGTTCATTGAGGGGAGCTTCCACTATAAATAGAGGTATCTCCTCCTCATTTGTACTCACTTCTTCATTTTAAGAAATCACAGAGCATTCTCTCAAAATTTCTCTTGTCTTACTTTTGTGTTAGTTTTCTTGTTCTTTGCTTCTGTTGGAAACGAAATATCTTTGCCTGGGTTGTTTCCATACTGACTTAGCCATAATCACATAAAATGCGACTGAGGCTACACACTCGAAGCGTTGAAGTTCCAAGGGCGTGAGATTAACAACTTTATCTATTTTTATTTTATAAAATATATGGAAATTATTGCATGAAATATTAAATTATAAATTTGAAGAAGAGTGGAAAGATTGAAACCATCTCATATGCATTGCCCATGGTCTTTGTATTCTTTGTCCCCTTCATAAACAGCAGACACTATCATCAACTATTTAGTTTTCTCGGATTCTGTGCTAACCTAAAAAAATAGGAAAACTACAAGTGCCTGCCACGTGCCATTCATCTATATTATCTGGTTCATTGGATTAATATTGCCATAAAGACCAGATAAGCCACGTAGTGCAGTTTGGTCTGATCTTTTATTATCCTTACTGGATACTCCTATATAGGACAGAAAAAAATTAAAATTACGGTATCGTAATTTAAAAAATTATGATATCTAAATAAAATTATAAATTAATATATAATATTATTACCAATAAAAACTAATGTAAAATATGGCTAAAATAAAGGTATAGAAGAATAGGATATTCAATGAATATTTATGAATTACTCGTATAATGTTTGTTTATATTTATTGTTTAAGCTAACTAAACAATATGAAAAAATTGTATATCCATTAAATAAACAAAAAAAACACAAATGTTAAGTTTGTTTATACTCATAAACAAATTTATTTATTTGTTAAATTATAAGCTAATTTTTAATAATTATATTTTTATAAAAATATTCAAAAATTTTAGCTTCCTTTAATTTTTTTCTTTCAATTTCAACTCATTAATCTAGATGTACATATTTATAGTAGAGTAATTATATGTTTATTTCTAGATATTAGATTTTCACCAATGTAAGTATCTACATCTACCTCTATTTTGGTACTTAAAAAAAGAATGTACACTTTTATTGATAAAATATATACATCTTTCACTATCCTAATACCTAAAAATAAACATATAATTATAATAGGGTAAGTATGTACATCTCTCGTTATTCCATTTTAAACTTATTTTGATATTAATCTATTCAAATTTTAAATTATATCTTTACTAAAAATAATATTTTATGATATGATAATCTTTGTGAGGTGATTTTACATTTTTAACTATTTATACTTCTATAAGCTTATTTTTTAATAAATATTTTTATGTTATATTGATGAATATATTAATAATAATATTATTAATAGATTTAAGGAAGAGCAAGTGTTAGTAGGATTAAAATAGAATTTTATTTTTTTTCTCATTAAATATTTTATAAATTATATTTAAAAAGTTTAGGATCAATTTTATTTTAAGGGATGTCATTTTTTTAAGATTGATATCATATTTTTTTATTTTTATATACTTAACATATATAAAGAAGTTTCTAAAAGTTTTTTGGGGTGTTACAAGCTCCGCCTATATATATGATAAGTCTGCTACGCTCGACGAGCACCGCTGAGCACCATTAATGATTAGTATCATTAAGTATCATTAATTTAATTTATAAATTTAAAATTATAATGGACATAACGTATAATTATAAATTAGTTAAAAATTTAATGATAAATTATTTAAAATAAAATATTAACTACATTATTTTCCATAATTTTTTTAACAATAAAAAAATTTATAATTTACCTTAAAAACTATTTAAAATATTATGAAAAATAATGTGATTAAAATGGTAATACCCCATAAATTTAACTATTGACTAAAGTGCAAGTTTTAAAAGTTTGATGACCAAAATATAAACTTAGGAAAAGTTTAAGGACCAAAGTGCTAATTTTCCCAAAAAATATCCACAAATTAATAGTTTATCCTTAAGAATATATTCTCTAAGAATTTCATATTTTGATCTGAAATTTGTGTGAAAAATTATGAAGCAATAAAGTTTGGTAAAGTATTCGAATAATCAGATCATGTCGAAAGTTTACTAAAATTTGAATGATGATGGAAAAAGGTTAGAAATATTATCTTTATATTTTATAATGGTAAAAATTGACAATTGATCCTTGCAATTTAGATTGATTTTTTATGATAAGTTGAATTTGTTAATTTAAGTGACTAAATTGTAATTTTCAAAATTACAAATGAAAAAGGGTGGAAACCGAATTATATTTGTTCATATTTGACCTTTTTATTATTAAAATGGAAGATATTGTTTTTTAAATGATAAAGTTATAATTATGTATTAAATGAATTTCATATTCGTTTAATTAATATTTTAACTGGTGTACATAGATATTTTGTAGAAAAATCAAGAAAACCCCTCATCCCTATAAATTTCGTGCAACATAGATAAAAATAAGTACAATATGTTTTCTTCATTTTAGTCCTTGTAACATGCAAATCCGATATAAAATGGAACCTGGTAGGTTTAGACGTTACACGGGACCATCGAAATGGATAACCCATTTTTTGCTTAAACCAGTCCATTTCAAAAAACATGATTCGTCGCATTAAAGAAAATAAATAAAAATAATTAAGTTTACAAAACGTGGGAGCTCCCAAATAAATCTCAAAATACAATAATCCAAGAGTTATGACTCGAATACAAAAAGCGTCTATGAAAATACATGCCCACTAAGATAATCAAGACATACTCTGCATCTACTAATATATGGTATTCGACTGACTATCGATAAGCTCCTGAGTCCGGCACCTACTAACTGCGAATGGAAACAATTCTGAACGCTAAGATACAAGATCATTGCCACAAAAATGACTCTACTATACTACATGCATCCATTAATTAAGAATGCTTTGCAAGTTAAGTCATGATGTGACAAAATGCATTCAACAAAGATCATACCATAAAGGTACGTGATGATACATCATATGAAAGCATAATATGGGTTTGCCATTTAATCACAAAAGTTCCTTACACTAATACAAAAATGCAATCGCACTGGTACAAAAGTGTCTTGACTTGGGAAGAAAATCCATATATCTCTATTTACGTATTCAAATATTACATGCATACGCTCAAGTAACTCGGGTGACTTCATTTCACGAGTTAAAAGAAGGCTAGGTTTCGAATAATATTCTCACTTATAGTCTTAATGAAGAAGACTCGATGCCCTCATAATCCTTTTTCTCATTTTGTGAACTGAGCAAAAGTTTTTTGCCAAAACAGGATGTCAACACCTATACTGAGCCTGTCATTATAGATACTAGCCTTATGATATCAATATTGACCCTAGTATCGATACCAATTTCAGCTGTGATGTTTCAATTTAATTCCCAATATAGATACCCCAATTGAGAGTATCAATACTCTTACCCTGGTATCGATACTTCCATGAGATCGATACCAAAATTGGCTACTAAAATCCTCAAATTGTCGCCAGTATCTATACTACCCTCTGAGTATCGATACCGGAACCTGAGTATCGATACCTCTTGAAGGTGTATCGATACTTCCTTCATAAATTCCTTGTTTTTTAGCATATACAGATGGGCAATATCGATACTGTTCTTCGAGTACTGATACCCCTGGTCGAAAGTGCCCTATTTAAGCACACAAGTAACTTCCTAGAGTCCCTCATAAGCCCCCTTGAGGATACTAAGTGTTTCTTAAGGCTTATGGGATTTATTAACATCATATAGTCATATTAACACAACAAAAACATCAAATAGACATACTACCACTAAAACCCACTTTGTACCCATAAACACAACAAGCAAACAAAACATAGTTTTATGGCCTACATGTAGGGAAGTTATTTATGTGTTACATTAGCTCTAGTTGATGGAAGAGTCCATAAAGGTAACAATAGCACAAGTTTATCCTTGTTCTTGCTCTTGAAGTTCTCCCCACTTCTCGTACTAAACAAAATAAGAGAATGGACTAAAACTTATTTCAAAAATTAATAGGAGTTATAAAACATGTTTCCAAGCCCTGAAAAATAGATTGAAAGGAATATAGAATCCTAAAAGCTTAAACCCATCTAAAACCACTATCTTGGCTACCATAACCAAAGCTTGCAATGGTGAGCTTGAATTGAAGCACTAAGGAATATGGTTGCTTTCCTTACCTTCAAACATCCAAATCAACTTGGCAAGACGCCCAAGTTGTAACATCCCTTAACCTGTATACGTATGCTATTACGAGTTAAAAATGTCACACTAATTATTCAATCATTCTTTAACCCAAAATGGTTAAAATTTTGTTTCTTCTAAAAAATTCCAAATTTAGCATTTATTATAAAATACTTAATCACTGAAAATCAAAATGTAATATTTCAACTTCTAATTCAAATCCGGTTCGAGGAAGTAACAGACAATTCTACTTTGTTTCATATAATAAATAAAAGTATCTAAAACTTTTTGATTAAAAATCTAATTAATTAATACATAAAACATTATTTAATATAATAATATTCATTCATACGATTAATTTTCATATTGTAGATATTTCTTGCTTGTCTACATGCAAATGAAAAAAATTATGACACAATACAATATCATTATTGTTACCTATAAATATTCCTCTATGATAGATGCTAAGATCATCTCATTGCTCATCTCTCTATCTTTTACCTACACATGAAAATCATCACATGCTAAGTATATACATAGTGAAGCAATCACTAAAAATATTCAAGGCAATGCAACACATAAATGTAAATGAGTAACAATATTCAATGCATTCTGATCACTTTACCTGTAATTTCAATCATGCTATTAATATTAACATGATATAAACCACATATAAAATTTCTTACCAATATACTTGTCATTTAATTCAAAAGCTCATAAGCTTATTCACATGTTTATCATTTATTAACAAATAAACCATAGCCCGAATATAGACCTATGAGGACCATTGGTACACGAGTCAAATATGCACCGAAGTGCTAAACTGAATATGACACATAAGGCAGTGCCCAACATATGCACTAGATATCCTTTAGTGCAATTCCAAATATGCAGCTTGTTGTTGTACTCTATGGCATGCCAACTATATTTGTAACACCCATTTCTCGTATACGTTTTCTCTACACAACTTACATGTGACACATGACTTTGAAAACATTTGTAAACCAATAAAATTTTGTGTCTATAAATAAAACATTTTAATGTAATAATAATAAAATGTCCATTAACTTTTAATATTTAAAATAGTTTTAAAGTTCCAACATATTAAATATTACAGTCATCATAAGTCAAATGTTTCCCAGAGCATTATCATAAGTCTATTACATCCATCTAATAATATCAAAAGTAGACATAATTGTCATACAGTTACCGATGAGACAACCTTTGATATATTATGTCAGTTACACTCCTTACTCCGCTCGTGCTAGTACCACGCGTGAAACCAACACACGATAAAATTTCACTCAATGAGGCATAATAATAAATGAAGTGTAACCAACACATGAGTATGCCATAAACTATTAAAATACGAATTAAATCATACAAATCATAATAATACTTAAAACTGGCTTAGTAAACCAAGTTCCTTTTACATAAGCGGTGAAACTATATTTAGTATGCCCAACATACGTATTAATCAATAATTTTCCAAATTATACTTTTTATTTGCCCAATGTATGTTGAATGATAATGCAAGGTACATAAGTTTCACCTAAGTGCCGAAATGGTAATTCACAAACTCATTATGAATTCCATGGATGCACACATAGTGCCAAGATGGTCATTCATAAACTCATTATGAATACATTGGGTTCACACATAGTGCTGAAAGTATGTACTGATACGAAAATGAAACACATGCATTAAACAAAATCGATCGATAACCATCATACGAAAATGCAACTTATGCGTTAAACTAAATCGATCGATAACCATCACACGAAAATACAACTTATGCGTTAAACAAAATCGATCGATAACCATCATATGAAAATGTAACTTATGCATTAAACAAATCGATCGATAACCATCATACACAAAGTATGTCGAAATGCACCTATGAATCTCAAAGAACATACAATGGAGTCAAATTTTCAATTTAAACATTTGTTTTCGAAACATCAATAACTGTTAAAACAATATAAAAGTTCATCCATTCTTTTTAGAGCAGTTCATACTCTAAAATTATTCGTAAAATCATTTCCATAAACATTATGAAAATATATCAAAATACTGTAAAACATACATTTATCAAAACATTCAAGGTTGACTCATCCCAAGTCATCCTCATCTCATATAAGCACATAATAATGCACTCACCTGATATGCCTCACTAATATGGCTAAATGATGTTCGACTATTAAGCTACTTTATCATTGCCTTGTTTGCTTGACTTAGGAGTTTGATTATGATCTACACAAGCATCCATAATCACACATACAATACAAATGTTACTGTACTCTCTAAAGTGTATACAAAATAATAATACTCAAAAGTACTATTATTTTTTAATTCTATTAAAATTCATTATAACTTAAAATTTCAGACTGAATAATATCGATACCCCTCTTATAGTATCGATATTTCTCTTCTGTGGTATCGATACCCACTTCGGTATCGATACTATTCGAGCATTTTGGAAATTCATTTTTTATTACGGTATCGATACCTACACCTCAGTATCGATACTTCTTTAAATCGGTATCGATATTGTTCATCAGAATCCTCTATTTAATCTTATATATCGGTACTATTCTTCCAATACCGATACCCTTACCCATATTTTACTTATTTCAATTCGATTTTTACTCAAATTTCTTACTATTATCTCCAATCATACCATTAAAATCATTATCACTTATTCATGCTAACTTACATCCATAAATCTCCTTATAACATCCAAAATCTCCAAAGAACACTCAAAACTAAGAATCACCCCAAAATTTCAAACATGTTTTCAACCACTTCTAAGGCTCCAAATCTCTTATTTACATCTTTAACAAGTAAAAAATGCTTTTAAACTCCAATAACTGGCCATATTTCATCAAATCACTTAAAAACCCATTTTATTAAATCACTAATAAATCACTAATCTCTTAGTTTTATTCACTCTTAAGCTTTCCTTAAGTTTCTATATCACTTAAGGCTTCAAAACCGACCAAAAAACAAAAGGAAAAACCAAATTGAAGAAATTTTACCTTTGTTGTGGAGGGTACAGGGACAAGAAGAATAAGAATAGTAGATAACAAAGTTTTAAGTTTTTTTCTTTTCTCACTTTTCAACCCTTAATAAATATCCCTAAAAATGAATATTACACTCATTTCCTTCGAAAGGACCCAATGCCTCTCCATTCTTCCATTCTTACTAATATGTCTTAAACAAAATTCCTAAATCAGTCCTTGTACTTTTTAATTTATTAAAATTAACCCACCAAATTTTAAATCCTTTCACTAAAGCCACTGACCCATAAATGACATAAATATCATGCCAATACAAACAAGGTAGACTCACCACAAGTCTTCCTAATGATGTATAAAACATCCTTCTATAATGTCATGCATGCATTGAACTCACCATGAATTTTTATATATAAGTCAAAATATAAGCTTGATCCTTTGCTTTCGATTTGCTTCTATTACAAAGCTTATCACAATATCATATTTTGACAGTTTTCACTCCCTTCAAAAATATATTATTTGTATTATTATACTCACTAAAAAACCATTCTGCTTATTCCAATGGAAACTAGACTCGAATGTGAATCTAACCATATAAGAAATTTCTTTTAGTTTGATTTTTACAATTTATAGTGAATTTTTCAAAGTTGACTTACAAAAGCTTATTTGAGCTGAATCTACTGCCTTGTTTTTTGACCTATCCTCAATTAAAAATTCTTATCTTTTTGTATACTCCTCTAAATTAGTATCCCTTTGTTTTAAACAAAACTATATCGATATACAAATCGAATGGTATAAAAAATCAACATCTAACAATTTTTTTAGAATATATGGTGATTTTCTAAACATAATGCTTTGATTACAAATTAGGCAGATTTCACCAGTTTGCATCCTTAGCTTATTCTGTAACTCTATTAGCTTAACAAATGAGCATATATGCATACAACACAAATCACATAAAATTTAAGAGTCAATTCTTACCATAGTAACTCCATCACTGGCTAATCGTAAGCCAATGTTTGTTGGAGAACATTAGGACAAATTAAATATGCTCTCACCTATTATCCTTAGCTTGCAAACTTCTCTAGAAATTCACATTCATCCTTAAGCTTCTCCTTAGCTTTAATATTGCTTTATATCATAACGTTGCTAAGCTCATGTCCATGGCTTATTTTAAAGAATAATTGCCATGAAATTTTTAGTTAATTTCATGTTAATTTATCGTTTATTAAACTTAAATGAATTTAAAATTCATTTAATGGGAAATGACAGTTTTACCATTAATGAAACTTGGTAATTACATCTATACTTTGATACATAACAATTATCATTTTCCAAAAGTCAAAGATGAACAAATTATTTTTCCATTTACAACTTTACCCATGTACTTTTCCAAAAATATTAATATTGTCATTTTCATCCAACAGTTCAAAATGAACATGGAAATTAATTCTCAAATCCAATGCTCCATATTATTTTCCATCATTTTAAAGTGTGAAATAATATTTCGAAACTTGATTTAACACCGTTCAAAATTTCTCAAAATTTATATTTGATCCAATTTACTAAATTTTTTCCCGACTTTAACACTTTATAGCTTTTAACACAAATTCATAATAAAAATACGATTCCCATGAAAATGTCATTATTGGGGTGAACTAAACTTATAAAATTTATTTTTTGGTCACTACATAAATTTTTTGGGTATTACAATTCTTCCCCATTAAGAAAATTCTTCCTCAAATTTTTAATACGGACATGATGTAAATAGATTCATATACTGCTTTTTCTTATTATGCTCTATTTTCCAGTTAGCTTTTTCAACCTTTGGTTTCTCTAAATTTCATAAGTTAAATTTTGACTGAATCTTAATATCATCCGGTGTGATAACATGAGAAGGATCTGATCAATACTTTAAGAATCATTGACCACCACTTTAATAGAATATCTCTTTTCTATTTAAATTTGAATAAGACTTTTATTGATCGACAACTATCTTGAGATTATCTTAAATAATCTTTACATGTTACAAAGTTCATTGTAACACATTCCTATTCCAACTAGGCAATAGCTCGTTTCATACCTTCCACTTATATCAACTCTTTCAACAATAATATAAGCATTCATTAGACTTAACTTCCAGGTCTTTGGTTTCAGCTTTTTCCACTTGTTTTATATTTGTCAAGCACAACAATTTTAATCTCTTCTTTCAAAATCCTTTACTCGACCTTGAAACATAGGCTTTAACTTTAATTCAACAATCGAAGCATTATCTTTTTTTAAAGATAAATCATGTATTCAAAACTCTCAGAACATAAATGTCTTTCAGCATTAAAGTGTCAGCCACCGCATTAGCCTTTCCTGATGTAGTCGATAAGCACATCATCGTTCCTTTAAGGAATTCAATCTATTTCCTTTATTTTCTCTCATTTGAGTTAACTCATACACTTGACTTTTGAGATTCCTATAGATACAACATCACTCATCATATAAATAGTCGCGTTATATCAATGAAGTAAACACAATTGTTGTTAACTTAAGATCATGAGTCAGATAATATCATTCACGATTCTTTAGTTTCTTTGAAGTATAAGCCATAATGTTTTCCTCTTGCATGAGCACACATCCCAAACCATTATGAGACTCATCACTATAAGTCACATAATCTTTTCTAGATTCTGATTTCACTGACCCTGGAGCTTATGCCAATATTAAGTTTAGCATATTAAAATTTTATTGTCACTTATAATCCAAATGAATGACAAGTATTTCATCAATATCTTGGTTAGAGGGAAAACAATCATCGAAAAATTCTTTATGAACTTTTGATAGTAACCAACAATTCCCAAGAAACTTCAAATTTTGGAAACACTCTTTGGAATTTATCATTCGACTATGGCTTGTACTTTCTGGGGGCTATTCTTATCCCTTCAGCTGAGACCACATGGCTAAGGAATATAACCTTAGACAACCAACATTTACACTTTGTCAACTTAGCATTCAACTTTTTTCCCGAAGAGTTTGTAAGAGCTATACAAAGATATGCATCGTGTTCTTCATTTGTCTTACAATATATCAAAATATCATTAATGAGCACTACCACAAACTAATCTAAGTATAACTAAAATAGTTAGTTTATTAAATCCATAAATGTTGCAGGAATATTCGTTAAACAAAACGACATTATTAGAACTCATAGTGTCCATAATGAATTCTAAAAACTGTCTTAAGAAGATCTTCTTCCTTATATTTAACTAATACTTTCCATATAGGAGATCAATCTTAAAGAACATTAATGCAACTTTTAACTGATCAGAAGATCATCAATCCTTAGAATATGATACTTATTCTTCACTGTTACTTTATTATGACTAATGATAATCCATGCATGATTTCATAGACTCATTTTTTTTCTCAAGTAACACTGGTGCGTCCTAGATGACACGCTTTGTCTTGTAAATATTCAATCTTAACAATTATAATAACTATGCATTTTAAGCCTCTAGGCTCAATCGGAACTAGTCAATATGAGGTAATAGAAATAAATGCAGTACCCAATAGCACCTATATTTTAATTTCTACATCTCAATCTGGAAGTAATCCAGGTAACTTTTATTCATACACATTAGGATACTCTCAAACAGTTGGAATATCTTCCAACTTAATTATGAAAGTTTGACTATCCACTTCAATTACTAAGAAGGCTTGACATCTTTAGAGTAATCACTTCATAACAATTACTGTTAAAATCACGTTAGGTAACATATTTACTATTTTTCCCTACCACTAATATCTCAAAACTTTTCAAATTCTTTAAGATTAACGCTTTCAACAATAATTCATTATGGCATGGTAGGGGTAATCAATCAAACATAAAAATTACCTTCCATAGGTAATTCTATCAAGTATATTAAAATTCAAAACTTTGAATATAACACCCATATTATATATATAGATACGTATACGGATATGAATGTCACAATACTTAAAATACGTCATAATCATTTTTAAAATCCTTTGAATTTTTATTTCAAACATAATTTCACATAATTAATATCATAAATAGAGATTCATTAAAACATAATACAAAAATATTTTAGTTATAATTGATTACATGCCAAACAGTTTCCAAAAAGGGTCATTAACGTCCTAATGTTACTGACGAGTCAACCTTAGAAGATGATGTCAGCGGTTACAACTTCACTCCTTACTTGATCAATATATGATGTTACCTACACATGGAATACACATGATAAGTATAACTTAGTGAGTCATGATATAATAAATAACCTTTGGTGTTTCAATATATTTCATTCCCCATTTATCATGATCATTTATCATGATTCATTCTTTTCATTTGTTACTTCCATTTATGTTTATAATACTTCATTATAACTTTTAAATTCTAACATCTTTTCTGTTGATAATGCACCCGTATGCATTTCAACTATAGTATACTTTTATGTTGAAAATGCAGCCATATACATTTCAACCGTAGTATACTTTTCTATTGATAATGTACCCATATGCATTTCAACTCAATATATATACTTTTATGTTGATAATGTACCCATATACATTTCAACTTTAGCATATTGTTCTGTTGATAATGTACCCATATGCATTTTTCTTTTTAAGCTGACAATGTACCCATATACATTTCAGCTATGACATCCTTTCATGCCCATAATGCAATCATATGCATTATTCTTTTACATTCGTTTTAGAGAAGTTCATACTCTAAAACCTCATTTACAACATCAATTTCATATATTCCATAATACATAAATATTTTGATAAAATATACATTAACATATAAATATTACATTCTGAATAATTTCTAGTCATATTCATCTAAATTTTTACATACAATAAATGCACTCACCTAGCTTGCCTTGCTTAACTATCCAAAATGAGAAAATAATTATTCCAGAACTTGGCCACTTAACATTTTTGGCCCTTAGGTATTGATACATCCCTTAACTTGTGTATCGGTACACAAATTTCATTCAAAATTTTCATTTCAAAAGGGGTATCGATACACTGCCTATGTATCGATACACTTATTGCATTGGATGATTTTTCATTTAATAGTGTATCGGTAACTATTGAATGTGTATTGATACACCTTGCCTAGAAATCACATTTTAAGAACGAAAATTCACACTTTTCATCTTCAACACTTCATATTTCCTCCCCTGTCATGTTCTTAACTCACATACATATACTTAAACTAATTTATACTCATTTATCACATCTTAAACCTCAAAATCCTATTCTCCACATAGAAATCAATAATCATAGCAATTTTTCAATATGTTCTAAATCCAATTCTATCACTTAATATCTTTTAATTAAGTTGATGACAAGTCAATTTCAGACTCCAACTTTATTTATTAACTCTTTTCCAAACATTCTTTTAGAAATATATTCTCTTTAATCTCTTACAACTTCTTTATCTTTTGATTATAAGACAAGTTAAGCTTCCCTTAAGCTTAAGTATCACCTAAAGATAAAAACCTACACTTAAAATCTACAAATAATCAACCAACCATAAAACTCACCTTTGAGATATGGAGGAGAGTTTTCTCACAGCCAAGAGGAGAAGAAGAGAAGAGTAGACTTCCTTTCCCCCACTCATTCTCTTATCTCTTTATTTAATACGCCATAATTGATTATTTAATTCAATTTAATCTAAATAACAAAATGCCCTTTTAATAATCTTTTTTTCCAATTTAATCTAAACCAATATTTCAAATCCATTATCATATTCTAACATTTAAGCATTTAAATACTCAATTGTTAAATCTTTTCAATAAAGTCCTTCATTTAAAAATTGGGGATTACAATTCTCCCCTCATTAAGAAAATTTTTCCTCGAATTTAAAGAAGTATTTTAAACAAATATATGTGGAAATTGTTTCCTCATATCATCCTCTCTTTACCAAGTAGCTTCTTCTGCTTTATGATTCTTCCAAAGCACTTTAACCAACGGAATACTTTTGTTACGTAATTCCTTGATTTCTTTAGCTAAGATTCGTATTGGTTCCTACTCGTAAGTTAAATCTGGTTGAATCTCTATTTCTTCTGGAGTAATGACATGAGATGGATTTGATATGTATATTCTAAGCATTAATACGTGGAAAACATTATAGATCCTACCCATATCCATAGGTAAAGCTAATTGGCAAGCTACGGGTCTGACCCTTTTTAAGATTTCATAAGGTCCAATAAATCTCAGACCCAGCTTTCCCTTTTTCCCAAAAGAAAATATTTTCTTCGACGGTAATACTTTCAAAAATACCTTGTCCACGACTTGAATTTCTATTTCTTTTCTCTTTAAATCAGCATAAGATTTTTGACGGTCAAAGGCTATCTTTAAATTGCTCTGAATAACTTTTACTTTTTCCTCTATTTCTTTCATCAAATCTGGGCCAACTAGATCTCGATCTTTTAATTCAAACCAATTTAGTGGTGTACGAAACTTTCTTCCATATAGTGCTTAATACGGGGCCATCTTAATACTTGACTGATAATTATTATTATATGCAAATTTGGGTAAAGGAAAATAATTTTCACATGATCCTTTAAAATCAATCACACAGGCCCTTAGCATATCCTTAAGTATTTGAATGGATCGCTCTGACTGCCCATCTGTCTGGGGATGAAAAACTGTACTAAAATTTAATCGAGTTCCCAATGCCTCGTGTAAATATTTCTAAAATCTTGAAGTAAACCTGGGTTCTCGATCGGACACTATCGATATCGGCACTCCATGCAGTCTGACTATCTCTTTATATACAACTCCGCAAACTTATTCATTGAGTAGTCTACTCGCACCAGAATAAAATGAGCTTTCTTAGTTAATCTATCTACTATAACCCATATCGAATCCTTTTTACTGGGTGATAACGATAACCCTAAAACAAAATCCATTATTACTCATTCCCACTTCCATTCAGGAATATATATAGGTGCAATAATCCGGATGGCACCTGATGTTCAGCTTTTACTTGCTGACATGATAAACATTTAGCCACAAATTCTATTACTGCTCTTTTTATTCCAGGCCACCAATAACAACTCTTTCAGTCTTGATACATCTTATTCCCTCCTGCATGCATAGTCAAAGGGTTGTAATGGGCTTCGTAAAGAATATCTCTCCTCAGAACATCATCATCGGGAATGTAAAGCCTTCCCCAGTAATATAGGCATTCATCATCTCCTCTTTCAAAATCTTTATTCTCTTTTTTCCATCCAACGCCAATTTCATCAAACGTTTTTTATCTCTCTTTTGCAATTCTTTTACTCGATCCAGCATCATCAGTTTTAACGTTAATTCGACAATTACAGTACCATCTCCATCCATAGACATACGTTCTTTTCCCAGATAGTAATCGACAATCAAATCGTAATCATTCAAAAGCTCTATCCATCTTATCTGCATTCAATTCAGTTCTTTTTTAATCAGCAAATATTTTAAACTTTTATGATATCTGAAAACACGACAACGCTCACTGTACAAATAATGGCGCTAGATTTTTATAGCAAAAACTATTGCAGTCAATTCTATGTCATGCGTCGATTAATTTCACTCGTGATTCTTCAATTGTCATGAGGCATAAGCCACAACCTTGTCTTCTTGCATAAGCACACATCCCAACCCATTATGGGATGCATCACTATACACGACATATTCTTCAACATCTCAAAACTTTCTTGGCACTTTTCTGAGCAGACAAACGACACATTTTTTCACAAAAGTGTAGTTAGTGGTAGAGATATCATGGAAATATTCTTCACAAATCGTCCATAATAGCCTGCTAGCCCCAAGAAACTCTGAACTTCCATGATAGTCTTTGGAGATTGCCATTCTACTATGGCTTAGATCTTCTTGCGGTCGACTCTAATACATTATGCCGACAATATATGACCAAGAAAGGAAATTTCAGACAACCAAAACTCAAATTAGGATAATTTAGCATATAACTTATTGTCACGAAGTATCTGAAGGACCACTCCAAGATGAGTATCGCGATCCTCATTTGACTTGGAATAGACCAGGATATCATATATAAACAGTACCACGAATTGATCTAAGCATGATTAGAAAACTCGATTCATCAAGTCCATGAATTACGCTGGTGTATTTATTAAACCAAATGGCATCAGTACAAAGTCATAATGTACATACCGAGTATGAAAAGATGTCTTTAAAATATCATCTTCTTTGATCTTTAACTGATGGTACCCCGACCTTAACTCTATCATAGAAAACATCGATGCTCCTTTCAACTGGTCAAACAAATCATCAATCCTTGGAAGAGGATATTTGTTCTTTATAGTGACCTTATTCAACTGAAGGTAATTGATACATAATTGCATAGTCTCGTGTTTCTTTTTCATAAATAAAACAGGTGCTCCCCAAGGAGAAACACTAGGTCTTACAAATCCCTTATCAATTAATTCTTACAGTTGGGCTTTCAATTCTTGTAATTCCATCGTAGCCATTCTATATGGAGCCATAGACACCGGTTGAGTACCCAGATAAATCTCAATCCTGAATTCTACCTCACGATCTAGAGGCAGTCCTGGTAAATCCTTAGGAAATATATTCGGAAATTCTCTAGCCGTAGTAATATCATTAAATCTAACTTCTAAAATTCTACTATCGATCATATTGGCTAGAAAAGCTATACGTCCTTTTGACATCATTTTTTCCGCAGTCATAACAGATATAATATTCGAGGATAACTTCAATTTTTCTCTAATGACTACTATTTCTGCACCTTCAGCATTCTTTAAAAACAACATTTTCTTATGAAAATCGACCCATCCATAATGTGAGGACAACCAATCCATACCTAGAATAATTTTAAATTCATTGAAGGGCAATTCCCTTAAGTTGGCCAAAAACACAATCCCCTGAATCTTTGTTGAACATTTGTTACATTCTCTTATTACTTTCACACTATGACCCATAGGATTTACCACTATCATCTCACTTGCTATTGGTTCTAAAGGAATTCCACTAGCTCTAACCAGCTTTGTACTAATGTATGAATAAGTAGAACCTGGGCCAACTAAAACAAATACAAGTTCATCATAAAGATGGAAAGTACCTGTTATGATTTCAGGCTCATCTCGATCCTCAGTGGTCTTAAGATTGTAAATTTTAGCCATTCCTTGAGTCTCTTGTCTTGACACTGAGTCTGTATGTCCCCTGGACCTACTTCTTCATCTGATTGTATTTGAAGCTGCCACTAATCTTTCAGACTACGTCGAATTATCACCAGACTTTTTAGGCCAATTACGAGCAAAGTGACTCATATCACCACAAATAAAACAAGCACCACTGACAAATCTACAAACTCCTCGGTGAAATTTACCACAAGTTTGACATAGATTTCTTTCCCCATAAGCTCTACCTGAGCTAGTAGAAAAAGGCTGGAATTGTCTACTTTTCTATGATACTATTGCAAAGCTATCTCTCAGAGACTCTTAAGTTTGAGCCTTTCCCTCTCTTAGCATAATGGGGATTGAAAGACGTTCCCACTCTTTACCCCACTTGAACACTCTGTTCCGCTGCTAAGGTTTCCACCTGAGCTCTTTCAATAGCTTTAGCTCTATTTATCACTTCTTGTAGACTCGAAAAGTTTAAAGCCATCATCATTTCTTTAGGCTTCATCCTTAAACCCTCTATGAACCAATCACGCCTAGCCTTATCATTTGGCACATGTGGCAAAAAGACTCAACTTATTGTATTCCGCTTTAAATTCATAGATAGCTCGATCACCTTGCTTTAAATTTAGGAACTTCATCAACATTGCTCGTTTGAACTGCTCACCCACATACTTGTTTCTGAATTCTTCCTGGAAAAATTGTTATGGTGACTTGCTCCGCTGTTGTATACATCGTACTATTGGACCACCATATTCATGATGATCCTCTCAACAAAGACACAACTCCTCCTAATTTTTCCTGATTCGAACATTGCAGGCTTTCAAGCATTATCATCACGTCATTTAACTATATATCAGCCTCTATCGAACCCTCACCCTTATCTCCTCTAAATTATTGAGCCACTAAACTCTTCAACTCCTTTAAAATCATTAATCGAGGTACTGAATGAGCAGGGGAAGGTTGAAATCGAGTCATCATAACATCAATTGATAGAAGGCACTTGTACCTTATCGATTGATTATGGATCTAGGAAGGAAGCAAAATAACCTACATAAGTGAGTGGATCAAAACAGATGGTTAAGGGTGGTAAACGTAAGGGTGAATAGGTGGGTTGTTTAATAAATAAGAGATGGAAGCGGAAGATGATTGATATGGCTATGGGTTATGGTTAATTAAACAAAGGGATGGTTGTGAGGATAGTATCTTAAAGAAGACTCAAAGAAGAACCAATTCTATAGAGAGCAAAGACCCATACTTTATATTGCTTCATCAAGGGGTGGTATTAAGTACTTTGACCTACTAGTTATATGAACTAGGAACCAAAAGTATCAAGGTGAAAAGAAAGGGGTTGACGCCACAAGTATAAAATACTTGATAAGTCGATAAAAGTCACTAAGACTTAAGGAAGAGAATAATCTCACTTATATTAATCAAAAGGTCTGAGTACAAATGATATATGCTTTCCTATTTATAGGAAATGGAGAGGCATGGCCGAATAGTTACAAGGGGATTCGACCAGCCTAGTGCCTTCCTATAGAGTCATAATGAATTACAAAATAGAGATGATGGTTCAGTTTAAATAGAGGGTGATAACCCTTGGCCGAATAGCTCTTGTGTCCCTTTATGTTGGCACCAATTTGGATGGGAGATGATTCTTGCCCGAATAGGGAGAGGACTCTTTATCTTGGCGCCTAAATGAGACTATATGTAAGGCACATGGGGGCTGGTCATATGGCATGTACATGGGTGTTCTGGGGAACCTTGTGGTGCCACCTTGTACATGGAATGATTGCTGATCATGTGCTCCATCTTTGGTGTGCATGTGTATCCTTCGAAGCTAGCTTGAGTGTGGAGCTAGCAAGCAAGTATGGGCTGTTTATGAACAAGCTTCCTAGCCAAGTCCTTGTGAGCTCCATAACAGCATGTTCAGCTACATTCAGCTACATTTGACATCACTTTTGGCAACTTAGCTTCAAATAGTCCAACTAGCTGAGTTTAGCTAGCCTTAAGCTCCTCTAGCTGAATCGAGCTTTCCTTAGTGTTCCATGAGCTGCCTTGTACTTTGTGAACTATTTGTGAGCTGCATATGACATCCAAATCATTCACCAAGCTACCTCAACATGCATCACACTCCAATGTACCTATATGTGCAAGGAAACAAGGAAACAATGTACCTATATGAGCTGTTATGAGCTAAATAACTTGTTTTCATGTATGATTATGGTGGTGTGAGCTATATATGAAGGTCATAAGCTAATTATATCATCTGAAAATATGTTTAAGATAATGTATGAAGCTTAAGAGCTAATATGAATGCATATGAACTAATGAAATGGTTTATAATGATGTTGCCTTGATTTATATATATGATAATCATGCTTAATATGATTATAAGACTATCCTAACATGTTTAAATATCAAAGTGCATGATGTTTTCATACTAAGCTATTCATTAACTACATAACAAGTATTATTATCATAAAATGTATTATAAAAGTATATAGTATATAATTAATATAAAGTAAATCCAATATAAAGATGTTCAAGAGTACTCCCTTTGTAGATGAAAACGTGCTTGCATCATCCCCCTTCTTTAGGGCGATTTGTCCTCAAATCGAGTTCATTCTATCCTTGCATAGTGTCACGTCTCTTTGCTAAAAGAAAGCATCCTTTGAACGGTTGTGTTCTTCCATTAGGCATCATTTCATAAAATTTCCCTTTAGGCCTTTCTTTGGAATATGACTTACCAACAGGTACCTTTTGAGAGTGATCTTCCTTTAAGGATATCCCTTTTGGAAGTGACCTTTCACGTGTTTGGTCCTGAAAAGTGAAGATAGAAGAGGTTTCAAATGAAGGGTTACTTACCTTTTGGCGATTAAAACCCTTGGTGAAGAGTTGTGTCTTTAAATTCCAATCATCACTAATTTTCGTAGGAGCCCCTTCATTTTCCATCCTTGAACCTTTGTGTTTCTCTATGAAGAAGTTTGGTGTCATGTTTCATTCCTCTTCATTCTTTAATAGGGTTTTGTCTTTGCGCCATGCTTGTACACTTTTTCGCATATGCAACTGATCTTGTTGTACCTCTTTTGGTGTCAAAGGCATCGAGGTTACCTTGCGTCCATCATGCTTAAAAATGTATTAATTGTGATAACAATCATGAATGGCCCTTTTGTCATACTGCCATGGTATTTTGGGTATGAACTACCTAATGTTAAGTTATATTGGTATATATTGCAAAGGATTAATTAATTAAAGACCATATGCCCAACTATGTTATTGAGGGTCGGTGGTCTTGATGGAATGTCATAGAGTTTAACAGTTGTATATCAAATTAGCAATAAAGGATACCCAATACAAATGATGGACGCAACCTTATGTGTAAGAACATCAGTGCGACTAAAAAACGACGTCCTCATAGGTTTATATTTTGGCTATGGTTTATTGGTAAATAAATGATAAATAGGTTAATAAGCTTCTAAGCTTATGGAATACATGAAAATTATATTGGTAAGAAATTTTATATCGATTTATATCATGTTAATATATGGTAACTGTTGGGACCATCGATGTACCCCATGACGTAGTAGAAACAAAACTCGAAGGTCTCACCAGCGATCCAAGTACCCAAAACCAAAATCGGTAAGAAATGATGCGAACACTTACAATGGGTTCCTTAAAAAACAGGAAAGACAACATCGACAAGTGGTGATCACGAACCATTCGAATCATAAGCCTCCATGAAAACACGCCTCGGCCTCTACTTAGTTCACCCGATTAAGAGCAAAATTTACTTTTCCCAAAATCAATTTTGAGAAAAACGGCTGAAGTAGTCAGCAGTTGGACCTTACCTCACTTAAATATATTAGTTATCCTAACACATGGATTTTTAAGTTATTTCTAATTAATAAAAAACATATTTAATTAATTCAAATTAAATATACGTTAAAGACTTATAATTTGAATTACAATCATTAATCTTTATTTAAAATCTTATTTAAGTATTCCAAATTAAATATCAATTAAAAGAGTTGTAATCAAAATTATATTCTTTTAATGTTTACATACTATATTTGGGATAATTAAAATCATATGTATATCAAATATACATGTTGAAAACATGTTGATGTTTTGATATAACAAATAAAGTGTTAATAAATTTTAAGATTTTATATTCAATTTAACTATAATATTTGATTCAATTAATTGAATATTACAAATATTACTCCAAGTTTTTAAATATCAATTTTACTCCTTACATAAATGAAAATTTGTGCTTCACTCTTAAAATATTTTTGAAATAATTTTTTACAAAGTATTTCGAACCATAATTGAGTCAAAATTAAGTTTTTAATAGGGACGTATCGATACCTCTATAACGAGTATCGATACCCCTCAAACATCGAATGTAAAAGAGGTACTGATACCCTAGAGGGTATCCATACCCCTTTATATATAGGTATCAATACCTAGCCAAAAGGTATTGATACCCCTCAGTTGATTTTAACTCCGAGAAATAACAGAATGCAAAATGGGTACCGATACCATGACAGGTATTGATACCTCTTTACATAATAGTATCGATACCCCCTTGAGAGGTACTGATACCATCAGTTTTGCAACGTTTGAAATATTTGAATTTTATATAGGTAGTATCGATACCCCCATGAAGGTGTACCGATACTCATACGCTTCCAATAGCTTTTGAAGTGAAAACATATAACGACGCCTCTATTAACTTCATGATCATCCCTAACATTCAGAATTTATTCAAGGGGTATTTAAACAAGTCTTGAAGCCATTGATGAACAATAAGAAACAAGTTTTGAGAAAGAATTCAAATAGAGAAAGCCTTAAACTTATTGTTTGGGCAATTCAAGCCAAAATCCTTTCAATATTCATTTTGCTTTCAATATTCATTTTGCTTTCAAGAACACCATTTGTGCTCAATTTTATTCATTCTTTAGTGTTCTTTCTTTGTTCTAGAATTGTGCAAACATCTTACCTTATGAGGTTTTTCTGTAAGTTTGCAAAGTTTGTAATTTTCTCTTTGAGAAGAGAATGTCTCAAGAATTTGGGGTATAATTCTTGAGGGAGTTGTAAGGTTACTTTTTGTCCTCAAAAGAAAGACAAATTAGTGAATTTGTGGAAAATCCTTAGTGTGGATAGTTAAGGTAGTGGATGTAGACTTTGGTTGAGAAAAGCGAACCACTCTAAATCACTGTGCAAATAGTTTTTATTTTTTGTCAAAGCTTCCACCAAAATTTTAATTGCCAATTCACCCCCTCTTGGATATTTCATCCGATCGATTAACTCAACAATTGGTATCAGAGCTACACTCATTTGAAGGTTTTACCACCTCTTGAGAAGATCTGGGAATAGTTCAATCGATATTCAAGTCATAAATGTCCTCTACATCAAACTTCGACTTCGTTCTTAATTCTCAGCCCGTCAACAAGCCTTCATTCTTCAATGGCGCTAACTACGCCTATTGGAAGAATAAAATGAAGTTATTCATTCAAGCTACTGATATGGGAGTATAGAAAATCATGATGAGAGGATACTCCGAACCATCCACAGATTCAGACATGTTAAGTAAAGAAGAGACAAGATTATTCCAGCTCAACTCAAAGGCTATCCATATTATTTTCTGTGCACTTGGACCAGATGAATACGAGAGAATCTTATCTTGTTCAACCACAAAGGAGATATGGGATAAACTTTAAGTCGCACATGAAGGAACCGATGAGATAAAAGAAACCAAAATTAGTATTCTTACTAATAGCTATAAAAATTTCAGGATGAAACCAGATGAAGACATCAAAGCTATGACGGGTAGATTTTTCATGATTGTTAATGGTCTCAAAGGATTTGGAGAAATAATCCCTAATGAGAAACTTGTGAGAAATATCATTGATTCTCTTCTAAGTGCTTGGCAATCTAAAAAGACGGTAATTATCGAAGCTAAAGACCTAAAGTCTTTAACTCTCGATGAGCTCATTGGTTCTCTCCTCACTCATGAAATGATGATTCAAGATGAGGTAGAGCATGAGAAAAAGGATGACACAAAGAAAGAGATGGAGAAGAAGAAGAGCGTTGGTATTGCTCTCAAATCCACCAGAGATGAGAGTGAAACGAGGATGAAGAAATGGCCTTGCTTTCTACAAGACTCAGAAAATTAATGAAGCCCAAAAGAGGAAGAAAATTGCAACGAAATGAAGGCTTAAAAATGAGTAAAATGATGAATACAAAAACTTTGGACATGTTAAATATGATTTCCCACAATTGAAGAAGAAGGATCTTTCAAAGAAGAAGCACAAAGTACACGTAGCTACTTGGAGCGATGATGATACATCTGATGAAGAGGAACAAGAAGTAGTTAACTTGTGCTTAATGGCCTTTGGGAGGATTCTCATGTAACCTCTAACTCATTTGATTTAGAAGATTATTCTTTTGATGAGTTATTAGAGGAATATAATGGTTTAGCTTCGGATTATGAGAAATTATTTGCAATATACAAAAAGGATATTTCAAAATTGAAAAATGAAAAAGATCTCATATCCAAGACCAATAATGATCTTGAAAGTAAAATTAAAGAATTGCAAATCAAATTAGTAGATTTTGAAAATAAAAATTTGGATTTACAAAACTTACTTTCAAGAGTCAATGATGATCATCAAAAGAAATTTGATGATCTTAAAGCTTCTTTCGATAGAGTTGGACCAAAACATTTTAAAAAAGAAGAAAATTCAAAATCACACTATATTAGAAAGAACTTTAAATCTTACAATCATAGAGGTTCCCAAAGAACCTAAAATGGTAAAATCATTAGGAACATATGGATTCCTAAAGGACTCAATACTACTAAAGATAAGGTGATGTAAGGCTATCCAAGCTTCTTCAATGATAGAGAAGTAGGCAGCGTTGTTTTTTCCCGATCTAGGAATAGAGATGCTATCAAAGTTATGCTGCAGTAGTATTGTATAACTATCCTTCAAATGTTACTATGATTCGGCCTCCAATGGTGATAATGGACGCTGACTTTGATGATAGATGGAGGATGATTCAATAGTGAAGAAATGGTAATGGAATAGTGTTGATGTTGGCGTGAAGGTTATGGGATATGGAAGGATGAAGGTAGTATCTTAAATAAGCCAAAGAAGAAGAAAAGCTATAGAAAGCTTATCTCCGTTCTCTATAAATTTAGGTAAAGGGTGGTATGTTGGGACTTAAACCCTCTAGTTATAAGAACTAAGAACTCAAAGTATCAATGAAAGGGGTTGACGCCACAAACTTAGAAAGTTTGCTTAATCGATATAGTTATTAAAGAACTTGAAGAGAGAATTTCTCACAAAGAGTTTATATTAATCAAGGGTTGAGTTACAAATAAAATGTCAAAGCCTATTTATAGGCTTGGAAGGGGTTTGGCCGAATAATTACATGCCTATTCGGCTAAGGGTTAAACCCATTTGAGAATACATGATTTTTAATGAAAATACATGATTTTAATGAAGATACATGCTCTTGACTGAACGGTAAGGTGTTGGTTTGGCCCAAAGGATGTTTTGAATGCATTTGGAAGTTATTTGGCTCCATAATGAAGAGGAAGGAGTCTTTGGCCGAATAGGAAGCATCCCTTGGTGTTTTAACTCCTATTTGATGTCACATGGAGTGTACATACTTGAATAATGCATATGGTAGCCTACATGAGTGCACATGCGGTCTTCTTGCAATGCTTTGGTAAGGTTGCAACCATAGGATGATGTCATGAAGTCCTTGGGGAGCCTAGAGATGAACTAGCTTTAATTGTAAGCTAGGTGAGTGTCTTGGTAACTAACTAGGTTAGCTATAGCTTGATGAACTCAAGCTAGTTAGCTTGGTCTTCTTAGCTCCTCAACTACTCTTCCAGCTACCTCTAGTCCCTTTTCAACAATTTGGTCCAAAGCACTTCTCTAGCTAAGTTCAGCTACGTGCTAGCTCTTTCAGCTAACTAAAGATGTGGAAACATATATTATATATGAAAATCATATAGTAAGAAAGTGTATGATAACATATGATTATTCAAGCATAGTTTAATAAGCAAATATATGCTCATAATAATATATAGCGTATAAATGAGTAAATAGAATATAAAGTAAGGTAGAACTCCCTTATATTGAGCTTGATAGATCTTCAATGATGTGAGTATGTCATGAATGGTGGTAGAGAGGATCACATCATAAGGATATCCTAAACAAATGGATACCAAAGGGGACAAAGATTTTAGGGACTAATGAATATGGACCCAAAAGAATTTGGGTACCAAAAATCAGAAATTAATCTATGTTTGTAGGAAAATGAGCATTGATTCAAGGCACGAAATGCAAGTTCAAACACATGGTACCTTGATAGTTGCTGCTCAAGACATATGAACAGAGACAAGAGTCGGTTTACTTAGCTTAACAAAAAAAATGGAGGAATGGTAACCTTTGGTGACAACTCAAAAGGTTACATAGAAGGTATAAGTACTATAGGCAATACCTCTTCCATACAAGTAGAAAATGTTTTATATGTAAATGGGTTAAAGAATAATCTATTAAGTATTAATCAATTGCGTAATAAATGATACAATTTCTTGTTTGAATCAAATGGTTATAAAGTTGTTGACATTGCATCTAATAGGATTATGCTTATTGGTCATAGATAAGAAACATGTACATGGTGCATTTAGATTTAATTAATATGACTAATTTATGCCTAGTTTCCAGGGATGAGAATGATAGTTGGTTATGGCATAGGAGACTAGGACATACAAGCATGAGTGTTTTGTAAAGACTTATTCAAGGCGATTTAGTAAGAGGGTTGCCAAAGATAAAATTTGATATAAATAAAATATGTGATGCATGTTCAAAAGGAAAACACAAGAGAGCTTTCTTTAAATCCATTAATGATGTATCAACTAGTAGAGTATTATAATTGATTCATATAGATCTTTTTGGGCCAATTAGAACTGCTAGCTTAGGTGGAAAACAATATGCATTTGTATTGGTAGATGATTATTCTAGGTTTACTTGGGTTCTATTTCTAAGTACTAAAGATAAAGCATTAGAAAATTTCATCACATTTTCAAAAATAATCCAAAATGAAAAAGGTTACCCCATTTCAAGTGTTAGGAGTGATCATGGTACTTAATTTGAAAATCATGGATTTACTAATTTTTGTAATTCAAATGGGATTAGCCATAATTCTTCAATACCTAGAACCCCTCATCAAAATGGAGTTGTTGAGAGGAAAAATTGAACTTTAGAGGAAATGGCTAGAACCATGCTTTGTGAAAATAATTTGCCAAAATATTTTTGGGCAGAAGCCACAAATACCGATTGTTATGTAATTAACTGAGTAATGATTAGACCTAATTTAAAGAAAACTTCATATGAAATTTTCAAAAACAAAAAGTCTAACATTAGTTATTTTCATCCTTTTGGATGTAAATATTTTATTTTAAACAACGGTAAAGACAATCTTGGCAAATTTGATGCTAAAAGTGATGAAGGAATTTTTCTAGGTTATTCCTTAAATTCTAAAGCTTATCCAGTATTTAATAAAAGAACTTTGGTGGTAGAAGAGTCTATCCATGTTGTTTTCGATGATAATCCTCTTCCGAGGAAGGATTCTTGTGTTGATGATGACGTAGGTATTATAAATGCAAATAACATGGGAGAACCATCATTAAAAAAATAAGTAAAAGATGAGGAAAACTCAAGATGTTTTCCAGAATCTAACCATTGAAGAAAGGGAAGTTATATACCCAAGAGAGTACAACTATGTCAAGGATAGTGAGATTTTAGGTGATCCATCCAAAGGGGTAACTACTCAATCTTCTCTTAGGGACATTTGTAATTATGTTGCATTTATCTCATGCATAGAGCCCAAAAATGTTAAAGAAGCATTAACCGATGAAAATTAGATTATGGCTATGCAAGAAGAGTTAAATTAATTTGAGAGAAGTAAAGTATGAACATTAATTAAAAGGCCTAGTAATAAATCTAATATAGGTACTAAATGGGTGTTTAGGAATAAGCTTGATGATAGTGCTAACATAGTGAGGAACAAGGCTAGACTTGTTGCTCAAGGCTATACTCAAGAAGAGGGAATAGATTATGATGAAACAAATGCTCCTGTAGCTAGGATGTAAGCAATTAGAATGTTATTAGCATTTACATGTTTCAATGAATTTAAATTATATCAAATGGATGTTAAAAGTACATTTTTTAAGTGGTTTTATAAAAGAAGTGTATGTGGAACAACCTCCTGGTTTTTAAGATTCAAAATTTCCAAATCATGTCTTTAAATTGACAAAAACACTATATGGTTTAAAACAAGCTCATAGAGCTTGGTATGAAAGATTGTCAAATTTTTTAATTGAAAAAGGTTTTTCAAAAGGGAAGGTTGACACTACATTCTTTTTAAAACTAAAAGGTAAAGATTGATTGGTAGTTCAAATTTATGTTGTTGATATAATATTTGGTTCTACTAATGATGTTCTTTGCCAATAATTTTCTAAGCTAATGCAAGGTGAATTTAAGAATGTAAATGTGTAGAATTTTGTCAAACCCTAAGCCACTCCTATGAGCTCACATACAAAGCTTGACAAAGATGAAGAAGGTAAATGTGTAGATGTTAAACTTTATAGGTCTATGATTGACTCTTTGCTTTATCTAACCACAAGTAGACCAGAAATTATGTTTATTGTTTGCTTATGTTCTAGATTTCAATCATGCCCTAACGAATCACATATACAAGCCATTAAGAGAATCTTTAGATACCTTAAAGACACTCCTAGTATAAGACTTTGGTATCCTAGAGACTCTAGCTTTAGCTTACATGCCTTCTCGGATGCAAATTATGAAGGATGCAAAATAGATAGGAAAAGCACCTCTGATACTTGTCAATTCCTAGGAAATATGTTAATTTCTTGGTTTTCAAAGAAACAAAATAGTGTTGCATTATCTACCACTAGAACGAAATACATTTCAGCTGGTAGTTGTTGCGCACAAGTTTTATGGATGAAACAACAACTTTTAGACTATGGAATTGAAGTTGGTACCATACCTATCAGGTGTGACAATACTAGTTCTATTTGTCTCACTAAAAATCACATCCAACACTCTAGAACTAAGCACATTGAAATTATACATCATTTCATTGGAGATCATGTCACAAAAGAAAGATTTTGGACAATTAGGAGAGAATTAGGTCTTACAAACCTACCTTGACTTAGTGTTTAAAATAATTTTAGCACTTTAAATAATTAAGGAAAAATGCATATAAAATATCATTTTTGAATGCCTCTAGGCTAATAATTAGGGGAGTTTATGATCTTAAGTGAAAATTAATAATATGTTCAAATAAAATTCAAGGGTAGATTTGATTGATTCAACATAGTTAATTTCCGTGATATGAGTTTCTAATACCACTAGAGCTGATTAATTTTGCATGTTAAGTGTTTAAATACATATTTTTTACAATTGTGTGCACTAGGTATCGATACTGGTCACCCGGTACCGATACCTCTCTTGCTAGGTATCGATACTATAGCATAGTATCAATATTTATTCAATGGGTATCGATATTGTTCATGTAGTACTGATACACTCCTTGAATGTGTATCGATACCCCTCGAGGAGTATCGATACCCCCTATCGGGTTTAGGCTTTAAAATCCCTAAAATATCATATTTTTACCGAAAGCCCCAAACACTCATACCCATTATTCCTCTTCCTTTCAACCCCAAATCTCCACATTACTGAAATCCTTCGATTTTAGTCAAAATTCAATAGTTCTTCAACTTCTAAACCTGTTGGAATCATCAAATTCATGCAAACAACAATACATTCCACTCAATCCCAATTTTCAAGGTAATTTTTCTAAAACACTATTTTATTAAGTTTTTGAATCTAGGACTAGTTTTTGTTAGTTTTAGATCAAAATAGTGAATGGGCATTTAGTATATTATAGTTTAGGACTAGAATCTACAACTAATTTCATCAAAAACATAAGATTTTGCAAATTTATTTAATAATTTTCGAAATAAAAAATAGTTTTGATTTAAATTGTTGTTTTTAATTTAATTATAGTGTTTACATGAAAACTATATACATAATAATTTCTGAAACTTAGTTATCAAAATAGTTTTCAAATTTTGCCCATTAGACTAGTTTTTAGAGAACCTTGAAGATTGAGGACTCATACTGAGTTTTGGGAATAATTGTTGCATACATGTGTTTTTGAATTACAGGTATCACATCCCATTCTGATTTAAAATTATGTCTAAACGTCCTAGGTCTTCGTCTAGTCGATCAAACCAACCTTAAAATCCACCTCATATTCCACCACAAAATCCTATCCCTAATGAACCCGAGATGATCATTCTAAACTCTTGCTTTAACGAACCTAATCGTAGAGGTCTATACTCTAGGTACGTTAACCTTTTTTAGTCATATAACATTAGGGAAGAGCGTATCCCATCTCTCCAAGATATGGAAGAGATAAATTTAAATACCTCCCTACCCTCAAATCATGAAAATTTGATAACCTCTTTAGGGTTGAACCAATTGTTTATCACTAACCCGTTCGTATTTTCTACTCCAATACAGTATGTGTGCAAAAACGAGTCCCACACCGCAACTGAAAGTATTCGGTCCTATCTCCTAGGCCAATACATTAATACAAACTCGGACTATATAGCTAGTGCATTTGGACTAGATAACCGAGGGTTAGATAATGAGTGAGATTTAGTACCTGCCCCTTATAAAGCCAAGTCTAGTGCGAGTGTTTTAGATTATCATGAACGATTTCTTCATCTTATCATCTCTTAGTGGTTTAGACCATCCGGAGAAAAATACTCCACTATTAGAGCCCTTGACTTATGGTGGATACATTGTATACAACAAAATAAGAAAATAAATCTCCCTCAAATTATCTTTGGGGAACTTGTAGAAACCGTAAACAATGTTCCTTCTATACGTGTTGAAACATTAGTTTATGGTTGTCTCCTAAGTAATATGTTTATGAAATCTAGTCTTAGGTAGAATTAGACGTTGTCATCCCTCTAACCACTGAAAATAACTTCACATCTTTACCAAAATCGGGATGGACTAGAGACAAAGACAAATGGGCTCGATCAACAAAGAAAACACCCAGTGCTAGCTCTTCACAAGCTGCTCCGGCTCCAGCTGCTGCTCAGAGCTTGAAGATATCTTACGGGATGTCGATGATCCCATAAACCAGCATGAGGACGAGCCATCTAGGCAAGACAGTACAATGCCTCCATACTTTCAGTCTTTTATGGAGACATTGGACTTAAGGTTCACATCCTTAGAGTCCCACTTCACTGCTATGGGAACTCAACAGTTGGAGAATCAAAGGGAAATTCGAGTTTAATGAGAAGTAATGGATATTTGATTCAATGTTGTAGATGAGAGACTCGATGCACCAACCCGCGATGTTGCTTTCCTTAGAGGCCATCGATTTGATCTCGATCCTCATACGAATGATTTACCTTGCCTTACTAGTTTTCTTAGTTTGAACATTAAACCTAATATTGCCTTAAACATTTTGATGAATATTTGGATGTTTATTTTTGATATTTGGTTGTTTGTATTGTTTGTGTTTTGTATGTTTTAATTATACTTTTTGAACTTAATTGAATGATTATTTCATTATTTTATGCATCATTTACATTTTAGATTAAATATGGCCAATCCCTATTGCATATTATTTAAGAATATTGATTATGTGGACTAATGGCTACTACTTCTATTGACTTTGATCTTAGCAGCTATATACATATACATATCTCAATTTGGAAAACTTGTTTAAAATTTATATAGTCTTTTTGATTTAACAAAAAGGGGAGGATATAGTAAGGGGAGACTAATAAATTTTTCAAAAAGAAAATCTCAAAATTTCAAAATGTTTTGTTATATCAAAAAGGGGGAGATTGTTGAAAGCATTTTGATGTTTCGATATAACAAATAAAGTGTTAATAAATTTTAAGAATTTATATTCGAATTAAATATAATATTCGATTCAATTAATCGAATATCACAAATATTACTCCAAGTTTTCAAATATCAATTTTACTCCTTACTTAAATGAAAATTTGTGTTTCACTCTTAAAATATTTTTGAAATAATTTTTTACAAAGTATTTCAAACCATAATCGAGTCAAAATTAAGTTTTTAATAGGGAGGTATCGATATCTCTATAACGAGTATCGATACCCCTCAAACATTGAATGCAAAATAGGTATGATACCCTATAGGGTATCGATACCCCTTTATATATAGGTACCGATACCTAGCCAAAAGGTACCGATACCCCTCAGTTGATTTTGACTCCGAGAAATAATATAATGCAAAATGGGTACCGATGCCATAACAGGTATCGATACCTCTTTACATAGTAGTATCGATACCCCCTTGAGAGGTATCGATACCATCAGTTTTGCAACGGTCGAAATATTTGAATTTTTAAAGGTAGTATCGATACCCCTATGAAGGTGTACCGATACCCATATGCTCCCAACAACTTTTTGAAGTGGAAAACATATAACAACGGCTCTATTAACTTTATGATCATCCTCAACGTTCAGAATTCATTCAAGGGTATTTAAACAAGTCTTGAAGCCATTGATGAACAACAAGAAACAAGTTTTAAGAAAGAATTCAAAGAGAGAAAGCCTTAAACTTATTGTTTGAGCAATTCATGTCAAAATCCTTTCAATATTCATTTTTCTTTCAAGAACACCATTTGTGCTCATTTGTATTCATTCTTGAGTGTTCTTTATTTGTTATATAATTGTGCAAACATCTTACCTTGTGAGGTTTTTCTGTAAGTTTGCAATGTTTGTAATTTTCTCTTTGAGAAGAGAGTGACTCAAGAATTTGGGGTATAATTCTTGAGGGAGTTGTAAGGTTACTCTTTGTCCTCAAAAGAAAGACAAATTAATGAATTTTGTGGAAAATCCTTAGTGTGGATAGTTAAGGTAGTGGAAGTAGACTTTGGTTGAGAAAGTCGAACCACTCTAAATCACTGTGCAAATATTTTCTATTTTCTGTCAAAGCTTCCACCAAAGTTTTATTTGCCAATTCACCCCCTCTTTGCTATTTCATTCGATCGATTAACTCAATAATACATATATTAACTCTTGATATATTTTAGTAACATACAACAAATTGTACATCTTTTCTTATTTCAATCATAGGGTGTGACTCTGTAGGTTCTTGTAGCATTAGTAGTAATTATTAGAACAATTCTAATATTACATACAATGAGTGATATCTAGAAATATATATTGTCACGTAAGTTACGAGAAATTATGATTCAACATATCATGTTCATGATTAACTCTTTTATGTATTACATCCTTTTGTCCTTTATATCTAAAATAGGCACAAGTCTTAGAATGGTCATACTTGTATAGCCCATTTATTGTTTATTGATATCTAGAGTAGACTATAATTAACGAATAGTTTGTGATATCACATATCAACTTATTTGAGCATGGCCATGCATTTCTACTCTCACTCAATCAAGTGGCTTGTGATGTGTTTCCTATTATATAAGAAAGACAAATCCTATCTTAACCATACACACCCCACTACATATATTGAGATATATTCAAAAATAGTCTTTATAGCACAACCAGTTATGGAGCATGTTTAACTGTATCAAAACATACAACAATATGTGTTATGATGACATTGATCTCAAGTATGAGGATCATACATATAGTCATCACCATTAGCAATGTTATGACCGTTACATAATAATCCAAGACATATGCTCATGATGGGTCAATCCAATACATTTTCTCTAATAATATAATTATCTATCAATTCTGACATCTCTATGTCAATGAAAACTTGTTGTCATCAATCAATAACATGTTAGTCTTAAGCGTATTATTATTGATCATGCCCATAATAATACTTTATTATAAATCTTTTAATAATGTTGTTATATGGATTTTATTATCTTTCAGTTTATGTTAAACACATACATATAACTGAAAATAATAGTGGCAATGTGTATTACCCCAAATATTAGGCCAGATACCTTATTGAAAAGATTTGAAAATTTAAGATTTATTTGAATAAGTGGTAAGAGATGAGGAAATGATTTGGAATAGTGTATAGACTAATTTGTAACAATAGATAAATTAAGAGGGAACTTTGGTCTTTTAAGAGGGAAAATGAATTTAAAATATATCCATTATTAGGGATTGTAAAGGGGGATAAGAGGAAAGTAAGCGTTTTTCATTCTTCTTTTCATTCACTCACGTGGGTAGTGCTTTCCTCTCTAGCATAAGGTAAACTTCAATTAGTTAGTTATTCCTTTAAATTCTGGATTTCTATAGTAACATTAAGTGATTTGTAAGCTTAAGGAAGGATTAAAGAATATTAAAACTAAGTGGTGGATGTTTTATATTAGATTTAATGAAATGGGTTTTGAATGATATATTGTTATATTTGTTTTTATTAAGGTTTATTAGTAGAATTGACTTGTCAAAGGATTTAATAAGAGATTAGAAGTATGAGAAATGATTAAAAAATGCTTAGAAAAATGCTATGATTCTTGAGTTGAAGTGTTTTATGAGTATTCTAGAGGTTATAAGAGGTTAAATGAAGGAAAGTTAGTAAGATTAAGTAAAGAAAAGTTTAGTAGTATTGTTGGAGGTAAAAATAAGAGATTATAGGGGGAAATTTTGTAAAAATCGGGCTATAAAATGGTAAATCTGGATAAGGGTGTCGATACTGATAGAACAATACCGATATTATATGTGTAAATATGTAGAAATGTGACGAACATTATCGGTACTGATAAAAGTGGCATCAATACTGATGGGGTATCGATACTAACAAAGGGAAGTATCGATACCATGGATCCAGAATGTCAAAATGGTATCGATATTGAAAGAAAGTATCGATACCATAGTATAATAGTATATAGACTGAGATAAAGGTATCGATACCATGCAAAATAGAATATAGAAATGGTATCGATACTGAGAAGGGGTATACGTACCATAGTATGGAAGTATCGATACCAAGGTAGTAGTACCGATACTATTGAGGTTGGAACTACAAGATAGTTTGAAATTCTTATAGAAATTGAAATAATGGTACTTTTGAATATTATTATAGTATAATGTTAAGGAGTATACTAACATGGGTATGTTATGTGTACTTATTGGATGCTTGTGTAGATTGTAATCAAGCTCCTTAATCTAGCAAGAAAAAGGGGAAAGATCAAGTTGTTGATTAGCCAGATCTCTTTACATCTTATTAGCGGGGATTATCAGGTGAGTACATTTATTGTAATTATTTGAGATGAATAAAATTAGAAATGATGCAAGTTAGAACGTTTTGAGTTAATGTATGTTTTATATTAGTTAATATGTTATCATTATATGTATAGAAAGGAGATTATGAATGAGTTTTTGAGTATGAAATGTTCTAAAATGAATTCATAACTAAAATGCATGAAACGATGCATTAAGGCATGGAAGTATGCCATAACTAAAATGCATGAAAGGATGCATTAAGGCATGAAATAATGCCATAACTAAAATGCATGAAAGGATGCATTAAAGCATTAAAGGATGCCATAACTAAAATGCATTAAAGGATGCATTAAGACATAAAAGGATGCCACAACTGAAATTCATGAATAATTACTAGAGAAAAATGTACAAGAAAGAAAGGTATATTGGAAATAATAAGGATGTTTATGATAATAGTGTGAAAGAAGTTTGGTTTCAATAAGAGTGACTTATCTAATCCTTATCGATAATACAAATTTGTTTGAAATAAAATAACCATGATATGCTTAAGTATACATTATTGTTTCTTTACAATATTATGTCTCACTATGTACAATTTTAACATGTGTTGATTTCACGCGTAGGTAAAGACAAAGATTAATTGAGTAAGGAGTACAGCTGCAGTAGTAGTTGATGTAAGGCATTTGTACCTTAACAAATTGATTGTGGATCTAGGAAGGAAGCAAACAACATGCACAAGTGAATGGCTCTAAAAGAGAGGGTTAAGGGTGGTAGACGAATGGTGAATAGGTGGGATGTTTAAAATGAGAGATGGAAGCGGAAGATGGTTGATAAGGCTATAGTGATGGCTTATGAAACAAAGGGATAGTAATAAGGATAGTATCTTGAAGAAGTCTCAAAGAAAAACCAATGCTATAGAGAGCAAAGACCCAGACTTTATATTGCTTCTTCAAGGGGTGGTATTAAGTACATTGACCCACTAGTTATATGAACTAGGAACTAGAAGTATCAAGGTGAAAAGAAAGGGGTTGACACCACAAGTATAAAATACTTGATAAGTCGATAAAAGTCACAAGGACTTAAGGAAGAGAATAATCTCACTTATATTAATGAAAAAGTCTGAATACAAATGATATATGCTTTCCTATTTATAGGAAATGGAGAGGCATGGCCGAATGGTTACAAGGGGATTCGGCCAGCCTTGTGCCTTCCTATAGAGACATAATTAATTACAAAATAGAGATGATGTTTCAGTTTAAATGGAGGGTGATAACCCTTGGCCGAATAGCTCTACTGTCCCTTCATGTTGGCGCCAAATTGAATGGGAGATAATGCTTGGCCGAATAGGGAGAGGGCTCTTCATCTTGGCGCCTAAATGAGACCACATGCAAGGCACATGGGGGCTGGTCATATGGAATGCACATGGGTGATATAGGGAGCCTTGTGGTGTAGCCTTGTGCATGGAATGATGGTTGGTCATGTGCTCCATCTTGGGCGTGCATGTGTCTCCTACCAAGCTAGCTTGAGTGTGGAGCTAGTTAGCAAGCATGGGCTGTTTGTAAACAAGCTTCCTAGCCGAATCCTTACGAGCTCCATATCAACATGTTCAACTACATTCAGCTACCTTTGATCACTTTTGGCAACTCAGCTCCAAATAGTCCAACTAGCTAAGTTTAGCTAGCCTTAAGCTCCTCCAGCTGAATCGAGCTTTCCTTAGTGTTCCATGAGCTGTCTTGTACTTTGTGAGCTGTTTGTGAGCTGCATATAACGTCCAAATTATCCACCAAGCTATCTCATCGTGCATCATATTCCAATGTACCTATATGTGCAAGGAAACAAGGTAAGTTCTTGGCATTGAGCGGTTATGAGCTAAATACCTTGTTGCCATGTAAGAATATGGTAATGTGAGCTATGATTGAAGGTCATGAGCTAAATATATCATCTCATAATATGTGTAAGATAATGCATGAAGCTTAATAGCTAATATGAATGCATATTAACTAATAAAATGAATTATAATGATGCTGTCTTGATGTATATAAGGTAATCATGTTTAATATGATTATAAGACTATCCTAACATGCTTAAATATCAATGTGCATGATGTGTTCATACTAAGTTATTCATTAACTACATAACAAGAATTCTTATCATGAATTGTATTATAAAAGCATGTAGTATATAACTAATATATACACTACAACAAAATTTCTTATTAGTGGCATCTAGGTTATTGTCACTAAAACTTCAATTTATGTCACTAGATGTATTTTGTGACGTAAAAGTCAATGTCACGACGATCATCACCCTAGGTGTGTCACTAAATGTCAAAAGTGACGATGTATATGTTATCGTCATGTATTGTTAAATATATAGTGACACTAATATATAACATCATAGTTTAATTTGCATTTAGTGACAATTACTTTTGTCACCAAATGATGTACATTTTTCTCATTAATAAATCATATCGTCACCAATAACACAATAATTTCAATTTATATGGACAAAAAGAACATTGTCACATTGTTAGTAACGTAGTATATCGTCACCTAATAGTAGCATGGCTGACATTTATATATATCGTCACTATATAATTAATATTTAATGACAACTAATTATGTCACTAAATTATGTAAAATTTCGTTATTAATGATTTATATTGTCACGGATAATACATTAACATCAACTTATATGTGATGAAAGAGATATTGTCACAATTTTAGTGACAATATAAATGTTACCCCATAATATTATGAATGACGTTTACGCATAACATCACTTTATAATTTATATTCTATGACAATTGGTTACGTCATTAAATTAAATAAGATTTCTTTATTGATAATTTATATTGTCACAAATAATGCATTAAAATCAACTTATATGTGACGAAAGAGATATTGTAGCAAACCACAGATAATTTATATTCTATGACATTTTTAATGACAATATATATTAAAATAAAATTATTTATACAAATCTAAATAAAAAATTAAAATAGTTCACTTATTGCAAAATAATAAGATTTAAACAAATATTTCACCAAAATACATAATAATTTAATTTCTATAAATATAAAAATGTTTAAATGTTTACAGAAAATAAAAATAATATGATAATAATATGACTTGTAGAATATTTCATTGTAACAATCTCAATCCAAACCTTGAGTCAGTTATGGTTCTGTTGATGTTGAGTTTGCGGTATCATTTGAAGCTACAAATTAAAATAATCAACATTAGTTACTACAATTAATATTGTATAATAATTTTTATTTAATTAAGTATATTGTTTACCTGAAAAGGTGAATCTTTGATGAAAACAAACGGTGAAATTGTTTAGCACCTATCATTGATGTATGGTCGAAGAACTTCACCACCCATGTCTTCTCTATCATTCATAGACGAGGTTGATGAATTTTCAAGTAGTTCTTTCTCAGTTAAATACATCTCAGCCATATCTTCATCATCATCTAGCAAGTGCTCCAATTCATCCCTTACCTGAGAATAAGTATATACATATGTTTTGAATTGAAAATGGAAGAAAGAAAAAAAAATGGAAGTTAAAACAAATGCAATGTTCAATTGATTGATGTCAACTCGGCTCAAATGTCACACATATGACATTCTGCATGGTTATGTTTAAATACACAACATTCTGGATGCGCCCAGTTATTGCAACTAATCGACTTTTAATTTGGTGAACCTGCTCCAAATTGAGAGTACCGATCTTTGATGTCAATTTATCTTAGGCAGGATGAGCCTCTAGCTCCAATGTCTTTGCCTGCACCGGAATAAAACAATAACCAAAACATAACGAGTAAAACAGCGTGATGGTAACAAAAAAGTTCACAGAAAACTAAGAGAGAGAGTGTTACTAACTTCATTTTCTAAGCAGCTTCAAGGCATGCCTCCAATGCAACAAACAGAAATGGAAGAATCTTGAAGCTATTTGGGTTCTCAAGACTCTGTTTCTCTTCTGATTTACCTTCATCATCCAGATTCTGCGGCTGTGAAAACCTTGATGACAAATTTTGAGAACTCGATCGAATTATGTAGTTGGAATCATCAACCGCAGCTTCCTAAAGAAGAAAACTAAACCATTTGGCCAATGAATATGAAAAAGAATCAGTTGTAGAGCCTAGTAACAAAATGGAAATTGGTAGAGAACCAAGAAAGAACCAGCAGGAGCTGATATTAACTATTTTTCTGACTCAATTTTTTTCTGTAAGTACCGGAGACTAACACTTTGAAATATGTACAATGACTTGACCCTCCAAGAACACTCCATATACAAGGAGGAACTTTTTAAAATTTAGGCATTCGAGTGTGGGCACATACCCGTACCCATCACACAATTAAATCTAAGTAACCTAGGATATTGAGCTATAGCAACATGACTGACTGACTACTTGCAACTAGAAAGAAGGTAAATGAGCATGCAAAGCAGCAGCTGGCAGCTACTGAGCTTATCACCGACATGCTGAGAGCTGCCAAGTTGATTATTAGTTACGAAAATGGAGTGTAACCATCAGCTGAGCTAGCAGGTATCTATAAGTTAAGTCAATAAATTGTGACAGGATAACATTTAAGCTTATTATCGCTAAATTCTAGAAGGCAATTATGTTGTTGAATTCCACTACGTTACTTAGACTCGGAGGCGAGTGTTGATTTGACTGCAATTATGAAGGAAAGATATCAATTTCTGTATTTTCTCCCCTAAATTATCAATTCACAGTGAATACTGTGATAGAATACATGATTTTACCTAATTGAAATAAGAAAATTTCATCGATGCAAAAATAAATCAGGAAAATAAATAAGAACCCTAAATCAAAATTCCATGATAGAACATCAACTAAACAAACATATATATATAACTAAAGAAATCAAATTAATAAATAACGAACCTGGTCTTTGGTTGCTTGATAGTGTCACAAAATTCGGCTCTGAATCTCATCAACAAAGGGGTAACCGAAAGATCCTTAGAATTCGAAAGCAAAACCTCTTGCGCTGTGATGATTGCCTTAATATGTTCCAAGTTAATCACGATCGCCCTTTCACGACCCAGAATCGTAGATGGGTACGACAGAAGCGGGTCCAATATCCCAAGATCTCGAGCGGGTAAACCTGTGAGTCTCATGATTGCATGTTTTCTGGCCTCTACAATCTGGGTGTGGCACGTCGAGTCTAGTATAAGCAATGCCCGAATACCGGTCCCCTTCTTCCAATGACCAGCTACGGTGGCGGTGGCTTGAGCTTGATTAGGGAACAGAACGGGTCGGGAATAAAGGTCCGGATCGTCATCGGGTTTGGGCGGTGATGACGTAGGTCGACTTGTCATTTTGGGCTTTATCATCCGAGTAGTATTGGATACTGAGATTTAGTGGCAACAAAGGATACATTTAGTTATGAGAAAATCGTCTTAGTGACCAAAAATGCCTTATAATATACGATTTTAATCAATTTTTTTTGGATTTGCCAAAATGACCAACAAAATCGCAATGCGAAATAAAAATCGCAACTCGATCTCCAGAATCGCAAATCAGTTCTCAGAATCGCAACGCGATTATGAAGAATCGCAATGCGATAGTACAAATTCGTATTGCAATTTTCCAGAATCGCAACGCGAATATGAAAATCGCAACGCGAACATATAAATCGCAACGCGATTCTGACTATCGCAACGAGTATCCGTAAATCGCAACGACAATACGTAAAATCGCAACGCGTATCCGTAAATCGCAACGAGAATACGTAAATCGCAACGCGTATCTGTAAATCGCAACGAGAATACGTAAATCGCAATACGTATCCGTAAATCGCAACGACAATACGTAAAATCGCAACGCGTTTCCGTAAATCGCAACGCGATTTTTAAAGCACCATTAGAATCGCTACGCGTATTTTATTTTCAAATTCCAAACACAAATATTAATTATCGGAACACTGAACCGTCCACAGTAGTATATCCCGTAATCGCAACTCATAACCTAAAACCTAAAATCACAACTCAGTCCCATCTCCATCTCTCACTCTCTACGGTGAAATCCGTCCCCATCTCTGAAGATTTCCGTCCCCATCTCCGGCGAAATCCCTCACAACCATTCACGGTCAGAAATCCCTCACAATCATTCAGAAATGGAAAATCAACCTCCGAGGGTTAGTTTTTTTAATTATTTTTATTTTGAAATTTTTGCATTATTTTAGGTTTTTCATATTGAATTTGTTGATAAGTTTACTGGTAATTTCAATAATAGATTAACAATTTCACTTAGATTTCTTATTAAATTCATTCGATTGCTGCCAATACTGCTAAACTGTTTAGTCTTTAACCCTGTGAAGTTAGTATTTGTCTTTGTTTTGTCTTTTGGTTGAAGTAATGCAATCCATTAAAGTTTCAATTTACAGAAGAAGAATAGTTTCTAAACTTCAAATCGCAACATGAAAAATGAAAATCGCAACACGAAAATGACTATCGCAACAAGAGAAATGAAAATCGCAACGAGAGAATCGCAACGCGAAACCAAAATCGCATTGCGATTTTCATTTCGCGTTGTGATTCTCTCGTTGCGATTTTCATTTCGCGTTGCGATTCTCTCATTGCGATTTTCATTTCGCGTTGCGATTCTCTCGTTGCGATAGTCATTTCCGCATTGCGATAGTCATTCTCTCATTGCGATTTTCATTTCAACCAAAAGACAAAACAGTGTTGCAAATTTTAGTTTCAAGAATAAACTACTACTCTTTATATTTATTGTTTTTGGTATATCTTCACTGTGTAGTTTTTGGTATATCTAACTTGGTATGTTTATTATTTTTGTAGAAATTTTTTTCGGCTTCATTGACATTAAGGAATAAAGTTAGACTAGCCACTACAATTGCTTCGAAGCTTTCACATGAACAAAGAAAATTGTTTGAGGAAACCTGATTCGGGCCATGGCTGAGAGTACAGCATCCGGGTGGAGATGCTAATTTGACCCATTTGTGGCTTCAGACTATGACTAGCGATCTACCCGACAGTATATAACGTGGTGAGGAAGAGATATGGTTTCATTTTCCACCGGCGTATACTTGTTTTGGGCGGAAGGAGTTCTGCTTAATCACTGGTATACGATTTGGACACGATGATGTAGGCCCGGTACACTCGTCATATAACCCGCCCATCATGGTTATCCCGGGTTTTTCCTGATGAGTCAATAGAGAAGCTGAACTTACACGTCGATGACCTGAAGAAATTGTTTAATAAGAAAGATGGTTTTACTCGGAAGAATGACGTCGATGTTGTCCGAGTATGCCTTCTAGTACTTTTGTATGCCGGCTTTTTAGGCAGAGAGGCCAGACAACCTATTCCTCATGAGCTAATATAATTGGTAGAGGACCTAAATGCATGGAATCTATTTCCGTGGGGTTCGTATATATGGAAAGCTACCTGTACTAAGTTGTCGTCTGCCTTTGATGACCGTAAAAGTTTGCGTGGCGATGGGTCGAAATACACTTTGTCAGGCTTTGTTTGGGCCTTTAAGGTAAGAATTTCTATATAATGTTTTCAAAATTAAAATTAATTATTTAACAATTACTAATGTTTGTTATTATATTGTTTGTAGATTTGGATATTCGAGGCTTTCCCCAGCATGCGGACATATGCATTAAAAACTTCAAATGATATTCCTAGGGCTATTTCCTGGAAGAGGAAACGTCTGTTGGATTGGGAAGACTTAATACCATATGCGACAATAAATAATGTAAGTTAACACAAATACTATCATATATAAACAAGTTATTAATAGTAGACGTTTAACTTTGTTTAAGTTTTATATTTTTAGGAGGCCAACACTCCATTACAGAGACTAACACCCACGGAGGCTGAGCTTGCCACTGATTGGTGGCAAGCTAGTCAGCGTTTTTTTGATGGCATGAATGATGAGCAGCCTCCACTTCCTCCACTTCGAGAGCCATCACCTGATCGACTCGACTATACACCTCTACAACGAGAGCCATCACCTATCCCGTCACATCATCGAGCCTCTTCTCCACCATCACCTCATGATAGGCAACCGACAAAGATACCACGACTTCTATCTCCCTGTTCTCAACCTCCACCTCCACGGGATGAGTCAAGGGAGTTACGTGATGAGGTCAATGCCTTGCATGAGGAGATCGGTATCTACGCGATAACGATGGTGCATGGCGTGTGGAGGTGTCTACTTTACGTGGTGAGGTTGTCGCTCTACGTGAGATTGTAGTATCGTTGCAGAATGAGGTTCATACTCTACGCAACGAGGTAAGTTTAAGATTTTCCATATTTAACTTGATGATAAATTTACTCGTACTTTCACTTAGATTAACAATTTCACTTAGATTGCTTAGTAAATTTATTTAGTTGCTGCCAATACTGCTAAACTGTTTATTCTTTAACACTGTGAAGTTAGTATTTGTCTTTTGATTAAAGTAAATTTATTCGGTTGCTGCCAATTCTGCTAAACTGTGTATTCTTTAACACTGTGAAGTTAGTATTTATCTTTGTTTTGTCTTTTGGTTGAAAGTAAATTTGTTCGGTTGCTGCCAATTCTGCTAAACTGTGTATTCTTTAACACTGTGAAGTTAGTATTTGTCTTTGTTTTGTCTTTTGGTTGAAAGTAAATTTGTTCGGTTGCTACCAATTCTGCTAACTGTGTATTCTTTAATACTCTGAAGTTAGTATTTGTCTTGTTTGTCTTTTGGTTAAAGTAATGCAATCCATTCAAGTTTCAATTTGCAGAAGAAGAAATAGTTTACTTTCACAACACGAAACTTAAAATCGCAACGTGAAAAATGACTATCGCAACGCGAAATGAATCGCAACGAGAGAATCGCAACGAGAAATGAAAATCGCAACGCGAAACCAAAATTGCAACGACAAAATCGCAACGCGAAACCAAAATCGCGTTGCGATTTTCATTTCGCATTGCGATTCTCTCGTTGCGATAGTCAAATTCTCATTGCGATAGTCATTTCGCATTGTGATAGTCATTTTCGCATTGCGATAGTCATTTTCGCGTTGCGATTTTAAGTTTCAGATTCTATTCTTCTTTTGCAAATTGAAACTTGAATGAATTGCATTACTTCAACCAAAAGACAAATACTAACTTCACAGTGTTGAAAATTTAAGTTTCAAGAATAAACTACTACTCTTTATATTGTCATTGAACCTGCACTAAATCTATATGTTGTCCTTTTAAATGTTTTTATAAGTGCTTACTTCTGGAATGTTATCTGATGATTTTGAACAATGATATAATAATGACTTGGGGAATACCGTGCAAGTTTGAAATATTTGTCTTTGTTCTCACTGTTTAATATCACGTCTGTTTATTTACTGATTTATGTATTAATTTATTTTAGTAGCCGCTAAGGTGGATGCTCTACATCGGGCAAGCAAACGGAGTTCACATCAGACGGCGTGCACGTTGCCATTACGTCTCGTTCACCCCAATAGTGCGAAGAATCCTTAATAAAAAGACCGACTCACCTGTCATCGTTCAAGAGGCCTCCCCTATCGTTCAAGAGGCCTCTATCATCCTTCAAGAGTCCTCTCCCACCGTTCAAGAGGCCACTGTCATCGTTGAAGAGGTCCCTCCCAACATTCTAGAGCCCGATTCACACGGTGTAATATATCGAATTATTTAGAAGCCCCCTCACGTGCCGGACATGATGATGATTGTGTTGGCTTTCGTATAAGTTACCGACCAGTACCATTCCGGCAGATGAAGTGGAGAGGAAACAACTACCGGAAACAATTCTGGATAATACCCTTTGGGCTAAGATCGCAGTTGATTTTTATCTACATGAGCGGAGCCAAGGGTGTTACACTGACATATACAAACTCAACGATGATATGCATTTGTTGATTGAACGGTCTTGGTGGGGTGTATTATTAGGGGTTGAAGACAACTACTATTTCGATGGGGGGTAAGTCTTATATTTCTTATATTTCAGTTTGATTAATTTTTTTAAAATTTATGTAATTCACTAATATAGTCTTTTTTGTAAAACAGCATATTGATGCATGGTGACACGTCTTCTATTGTAAGGAAATTGAAGAAAATATTAAAAAAATGCGATATACAATTATGCCGCGACGTTTTCACGTAGTTCACTTGAAGACAATTATGCCGACGCTTTTTCACGTAGTTCACTTGAAGAATCAACGACAGGCATATGTGTTGGCTAATGGACAAGCTCAACTTTATCCTGCATGGTGGGAGGTCGATAAGGTTAGTATATTTGTTTAAATATTTTAAAGGTGTTCATAAATAAGTGCGCAATTTGAATTATTACATTTCGATGCAGGTGTTTATCCCTGTTTTGGACCGTACTCATTGGCTTCTTGTCGAGCTTAGCTCCATCCCTAAAGACAATAGTATATGACAGCATGATAATTACATATCATTGTCTGATTTGAGAGATATGATTAAGGGATGGAGCTCTCATTTGGCTAAATTCTTGGATAATATTGATTATTGGACTAAGTATGGAAACAAGAAGCCAAAGAAGTTCAATGTTACAGTTATCAGAGACGAGACTGCGCCACAACAAACGAAGGAAGCCAGAGGGGATTGTGGTCCTCTTGTATGCATGTGCTTGGAGTGTTTGACGACAGGAAGTACACATTTTCTACCTCCCACCGATAGAGATAGAGGTGCATAGGCTTGTGGTTTCGGCATTTTATGGCTAGAGCGATATGCGAGACGCTGCCTACCTGCATCCGCGTTATGAAGTGTCCATAAACAATTTGTAAGTATTATTATTTTTTGATTGTTTAATTGATTTGTAAAAGATGATTTGTAAATGTTGATTTGTTTAATTGATGTGTACATAATATTTGTGCTTGTTTAATTGATTGAAATGTAATAGTTGATTTGTTGATTTCAATCTGCATTATGTTGAATGTAAAACAGACTATCGCAACGCGGAAATGACTATCACAACGAGAGAATCGCAATGCGAAATGAAAATCGCAAGGAGTGAATCGCAATGCGAAAATGAAAATCGCAACGCGAAACTAATTTCGCGTTACGATTTTCATTTTCGCATTGCGATTCACTCGTTGTGATTTTCATTTCGCATTGCGATTCTCTCGTTGCGATAGTCATTTTCGCGTTGCGATAGTCAACGTTGCGATTTTCATTTTCGCATTGCGATTCACTCGTTGCGATTTTCATTTCGCATTGTGATTTTCATTTCGCATTGCGATTTTCATTTCGCATTGCGATTTTCATTTCGTATTGCGATTCTCTCGTTGCGATAGTCATTTCCGCGTTGCGATAGTCAATTCCGCATTGCGATAGTCATTTCCGTGTTGCGATAGTCATATTCGCATTGCAATTTTCGCGTTGCAATAGTCAAATGAATGTCTAATAAGTGATAACAACTGAACTTATCATAGCAATGTTCAAACTCAAGTTACTAATACATGCCTAACTGAAAATGTTAAAAGTTCACACATAATATACACATAATACAACGTTTGCATTTAAAAATCACCTAAGTTAACAATCCCAAAAGGTGAACCCGGTTGTTATTGGGATTTTGATGAGGATCCATATTTTGGTAGAGGAAAAGATGATTGTGATGGCACTGGTGATCCACATGTCAACCTTGTATGACGACTTTTCTTGCACCGACTACATGTCGATCTCTTCTTCTCTTCACCCTTAGACGGTATACGATCATGACTTTTTGGTCGGCCAGGTAGCCTTCTGTCCATGGCTGGTGGCAAAACTGTTTGTAAGTCATCTGGTATGTCCCACTCAGAAGGATGTGGAATAGGGTAGACAATCTCGCCATAAGTCTGTCGATATACTTCTGTAGTGTAGCAATCCATAGCGTATGCGCTTGAATCATCTTGGTTTAGATGAAGAGAAACTTTTATAACATGGCCACACGGATAACCAGATGTTTGCCATTTCATACAACTACACGTCTTTGCATTTAGATCGACAAGCCCATTTAAGTTATTATCCAGTACTTCAAACAAAGTGTTTGAACATGGTTCAACTCTCCATGACATTGACTTCACAACACGTTTCGTTATCTTTTTTTCTGTCCATGGTGTAACACGATGTTCCAATGTTCCTGTAAATTTAAATAAATAATACTTAGTAAATATATGATAAGTACGAATTTAAAGAAATAATACCTACATGGTTTCTTTTCTTGTAGTACCACTGTTGAATAGAGGCTCGAAAAAACTCCATTAACATAGTAATGGGTAATTTCCGGGAATGAAGACTTAGAGCGTTGATTGATTCTGCACTATTAGACGTCATGAAACCATATCTTGCTCCAAGTTGATGTACTCTTGACCATCTTTCAAACCCGACATCTTCTATTGTTTGAGCACACTGAGGCAAAACACGTCTTAAACAGTTTATATGCTTATTAAAATCCACTTCCCGATAAGCTTTTACAGCCTTCCAGTATGTCCATTTGTGATTTTTTATACCAACAGACCTTGATTTTAGATTTCTATACAAATGAACACCACAAAGTCCATGAAAAGCATCTGGGAAACACCTTCTAACAGCATTGTCAATTGAGTTTGCCCTATCGGATATGATTGTCAGATTGCTAATAAGACCTATGCAATCCCTAAGATGCCCCATAAACCATGTCCATGAATCAAATGTTTCAGATTTGCCAACCCCGTAAGCTAATGGCAGTATCCCATTGTTAGCATCCATGGCTACTGCTAATAAGTTTACTCCAAGGTATCGACCTTTTAAATGTGCTCCGTCAACTATAATAACTGGGCGCATGCAATTAATAAACGAACGAATCTACAAAATCATATACACAAGAAATATAATCATTTAAATGTGAAAAGCATGTAACTAACAAAAATGAGTCAACAAAATTATATTGATTTACTAACCGCAGCACCAATGGCGATAAACAACAACTCAAAGCGTCCATCTCTATATGTTTTAATATGAGTTACCGACCCAGGATTTTTCAGCTTTAAATTGTGACAATAAGCTGGCAGTTGGGCAAACGATTCTTCTGGCAACCCCCTCAACAATTCCAAGGCATAACATTTGGCTATCCAAGCTTGAGAATATGAGATACTAATCTTGAACCGAGCATTCATGTCAGTCATAATTTTATGTCCCCGATATACCCTACCATTCAAAAACATTAACTCAGCTAGAAAATCACCCAATACCTTTTTGTTTGCCTGTCTATGGTGAGGAAAAACTTGGGTTCTTGAACATGTATGTTTATCAATAAAAGTCCTAACTTGAAACATTTCGCAATCATTTATCCTCTTTGCAATCATACGCCACATACAGTTTTTGTCAATCATACACCTTGTTTCGAAATGATCTTTGCTTGATTTGTTAACTTTTAGTTGATAGCCATATTCCACACATTTCGTATACAAAGTTATCTTCAAGTCTTCCTTTGTATCAAAACAATCATCTTTCTTGATACGAATAATTTTTGTATAACAATCAACTACTATCTTTACCAACTCTTCTTCCTGTATCTGAAGTAATTCTGGCATATTCCAGTTATACTCCCGTGGCATTTTCTTCGGGGACTTTTCTTTGGGGATTTCTTATTCTTCTTTTTCTTCTTCAGTGTTATATGAATTACAGAATGGATGTTCAACATGTTCATTTACAGTCGTAACTTCCTCCTCATTATCATCAACAACATCTTCCTCGGCAACGGCTGTTTCGTCATCAAAATTCGGGTATTGACCAATATCAAAATCATTACACGTAGGGTCTATTTCTTCTTCTGAAAAATCATCAAAATCCGAGTATTGACCAAGATCAAAGTCCGGGTATTGACCAAGATCAAATTTCGAATACTGACTAGTACTTAAAATTTTTTCTGTTGGCTCATCATCGTCTAACCGGTCAATACGAAAACCAGAATTTGGTGCTGAAAGTTGATTGGGATTTGGATTAGGGAAAGGTTGTGGGTTTTGAGATTGTGTTTGGTATTGGAAATGTGGTGAAACAATATTTGCTTGGTGATGAAATTGTGGTGGAACCATTAAATTTTGAGCACCATAAACTGGGGTTGAAAAACTTAGTTTATTACTACCTGCTACTAACCCAACTTCACTACTTCTAGGTTCAACAACATACAATGTAACATCATCACTTGAAACACTAATGTAAGCAATGAATCGTTCAACATCTTCATTGTCGGTTAACAAATAAACTTTACCATTTCTCTGATAAGATAGCCTAAATCCACTTAGGGGCTCTAAATTCAATTTATTTGCAACACGTAACATTAGAGTTTCATAAGTTAACTTTTTTAATGACAGTTTTAGTTGAAGATTCATGGGTAAAGGCATATATTGTAAAACACCATGAACATTCTCCCATGACCCTCCAAAACACAAATCTATCCAAACATGATCAATATTAGTTGATTTCATTATTGTAAATTAATTTACTAAACAAACGAGCTGCGAAACTAAAACCTATTGCCGGATGGGGAAGGATGTCATTGGATATAGGAACAGATGTCGCCGGAGAGAGTGATAGATGGAGATGGAATGAGTTGCGATTTAGGGATTTAGGTTATGAGTTGATGTTGCTGCGTAGTTATATACCCAAAACATTTGTGTTGCGAAATTAAAACCTGTTGCGAATTCAGAAATTGAGTTGCGAATTTGAAATTCAGTATTGCGATAGTCAGAATCTCGTTGCGATTTACAGATTCACATTGCAATTTACGTATTCGCGTTGCGATTTACGTAATCGCGTTGCGAATTAGGAAAATCGCAACGCGAATTTGGGAAATCGCAATGCGATAGTCAGAATCGCGTTGCGAATCTGGAAACTGATTTGCGATACCGGAGATCGCGTTGCGAATTATTGATCGCGTTGCGATTTACGGATATGCGTTGCGATTTTACGCATTGTCGTTGCGATTTACGGATACGCATTACGATTTACGTATTCTCGTTGCGATTTACAGATACGCGTTGCGATTTTCGTATTCTCGTTGCGATTTACAGATACACGTTGCGATTTTACGTATTGTCGTTGCGATTTACGGATACGCGTTGCGATTTTACGGATACTAGTTGTGATAGTCAGAATTGCGTTGCGATTTATATGTTCGCGTTGCGATTTTCATATTTGCGTTGCGATTCTGGAAAATTGTAATGCAAATTTGTACTATCGCATTGCGATTCTTCATAATCGCGTTGCGATTCTGGGAACTGATTTGCGATTCTGGAGATCGCGTTGCGATTTTTATTTCGCATTGCGATTTTGTTGGTCATTTTGGCAAATCCAAAAAAAGTTGGTTAAAATCGTATATTATAAGGCATTTTTAGTCACTGAGGTGATTTTCTCTTTAGTTATTTATAGCATGCGTAATCTAACTTACACGACGGTGTTAAAAAAATATCTTAGTACCCACCTTTTATCGGCGTAGCTTTTGACTTCTTTCACCGTACACAAAAGGATGAAAAAATTGGGCACGAAATAAAGGCCTTTTGTTAGAAAATTAATCATCAATTGAGTTAGTTGTTAATATGAAATATGATAAAATCATATTAAAGATGTATATTAAGTACAGATGTTGCTCTTAAGTACTGGTTCAACAGGATACTGTTTTAAATATCGTCTCGAAGACATAATGTAAATGGATAGTTGATCTGCATAGTATAACTCAAACAATTCTTGGATCAAATTTTATTGAATCACAATAAACAGATTAATATCCAACCTAGACGACCATTAATTTTTTTAATAAAAAATGACAAGTTTAGAACATATGAATAGTCATATGACTATTTTATAATTTTTAATAATTGGAGAACTCAATAAAATAATATCATAAAGTTAAAATACCATTTTATAATTTTTAATTATTGAGATTTAACAAAGCAACACTCACCATTTGTTTGATTTACCCAAAACTAATAAGTTTCCTTTATTTAATTTCTTAAATTTAATTATTATCCTAAATAAACTCTTAAATTTGAGTATTTTTATGTGAATAATATTTATTTAATAATTATTTAAGTAAATATCATTTAAAATATAATTAAAAATGATTTTGTTAATAAAGATAGTTCAAGTTGGTCATATTTTTAATAAAGATAGGTCAAGTTGGTCATTTTTTAATAAAGATAGGTCAAGTTTGAGCATAACTTGTGAATGTGAAATTTTACATCATAAACATTTATTTATTAAATGAAGAATTATCAATGTGAAAAGGAAACACGACATGCACAGGTTTTTGAATGAGCTTTTTAATCAGATTGCACAATATCGAATAATAAAAGTAGCAGCGTTTAGCAAAATTTAAAGAAAAAAACAGTAGCGTTTAGCAAATTTTAAAAGAAAAAACTAACAATTATTTTGTAAAAAACTGCAGCGTTTAACAAAAAATCAGAAATCGAATAATAAAACTAACCCTAAACCATATGAATTCAACAGCGAAGAAAATAAATTTAAAAGAAAACAAACAATTACCTGTAAATTAAAGTTGGAGAAACCTTTGTACTACTGCAATCTGAATAAAAAAATAATTATAAAAATAATAAAACTATAAAGCAAAATTACCTCAATATATAATATATAAAAGAATTTTCTTATTTTACTTACTTGTTTATGATATTATTCTTAACCCTAAAGGAAATCAAATACACATATGCTTTTATAAAATGAAAATCAATAAAATAAAAATCACAAAAAAAAAACTCTATAAATTATATTCTTTAATAAGGTTGTTAGATTATCTTGTTTTTTAACATTAAGTGACATATTTTCATGGTGTCTTTTAAAATCGTCATATAAAAAAGGGAGATAAAAACAAGTGAAAAATAATTGATTTCATCGTGCTAAAACAATTTTTTGTGACAATAATAAAATGTCACTTTTAGTGTCTTATAAAATATGACAAATTAAATTGTCACGAATAAAACTTATTAGTGAAAAATGTGCAACACCACTAATTCAAATTGAATCGTCATTATAATAAATCATCACTAATACCTGCTTTTTATTGGAGATGATTTTATAACGTTATTATTTTATCTAAATGTCATTAAAGGTTTCCCACCAAAAAATTTGGTGGGAAGATTTTGGCGCCAAACATATAGTGACAAAAATCAATGACCATTTTTAAAATTGTCATAAAAGATATAACATTAATCAATAAAAATGACGAAAATAAAAAAATGTCACATTATAGTATGTTTTGAGACGATATACGTAACGTCATATAGAAATTTTGTCACAAATTGACAAATTTGTTGTAGTGATAGTAATTTCAATATAAAGGTGTTCAAGAGTACTCCCTTTATTGATGGAAACGTGCTTGCATCATCCCTACCTTCTTTAGGGTAATTTGTCCTCAAATCGAGTTCATTCTGTCCTTGCATAGCTTCACGTCTCCTTGCTAAAAGAAAGCATCCTTTGAACGGTTGTGTTCTTCCATTAGGTATCCTTTCATAAGATTTCCCTTTAGGCCTTTCTTTTGAATTTGATTTACCAACAGATACCTTTTGAGAGTGATCTTCCTTTAAGAATATCCCTTTTGAAAGTGACCTTTCACGTGATTAGTTCTGAAAAGTGAGGAGAGAAGAGGTTTCAAATAAAGGTTTACTTACCTTTTGGCGATTAAAACCCTTGGTGAAGAGTTATGTCTTTAAATTCCAATCATCACCAATTTTCGTAGGAACCCCTTCATTTTCCAGCCTTGAACCATCGTGTTTCTCTATGAAGAAGTTTGGTGTCATGTTTCGTTCCTCTTCATTCTTTATTGGGGTTTTATCTTTACGCCATGCTTGTACACTCTTTCGCATATGCAACTGATCTTGTTGTACCTCTTTTGGCGTCAAATGCATCAAGGTTACCTTGCATCCATTATGCTTAAAATTGTATTGATTGTGATAACAATCATGAATGGCCCTTTTGTCATACTACCATGGCCTTCCAAGTAAGATGTGGCTAGCATGCATAGGGACAATGTCACAAAGCACCTCGTCCTTTTACCTACCAACTGAAAAAGGAATTAGAACATGTTTGGTAACGTTTAACTCACCTCCTTCATTGAGCCATTGGAGTTTATATGGAGAGGGATGCTTTGATGTTGCAAATCCAAGTTTTTCAACTATAAGAGTGCTGGCTACGTTTGTACAACTTCCTCCATCGATGATCATTGTGCAAACCTTGTCCTTGACATGACATCTTGTATGGAAAATATTGTTTCTTTGAATATCCTCTTGGGATGTTTGTGATTATGGGCATCTTTTCAAAACAAGCATCTCACCATGATCTGCATTTTCTTTAGTTTCTTCGTCTTACATTGTTCCAGGTTCCTCATCAAAAATAGGCTCGTCAGAATCCTATACAATATCTCCATTGTCAAGTATCATCATGGCATTTCGGTTGGGTCATTGACTAGCAACATGTCCTTTCCCAAAACATTTGAAACAATTGATGTCTCTAGATCTCTCAAAAGTACTGGTTTGCTTTTTTTTACCCTTACTAGATTCGCCCACTTGTTTAGTCTTGGTAACTTCTATATGATCCTTTGCTTGTGCTGGAATCGGTTTCCTGAAGGTAATAGGCTCTTGCTTCCATTTGGTGGTCGAACTTGGACTGCTCCTAGTGTAAGATTTTATTTTCAGTTGTCGTTCAATTTTCATGGCCACATGTATCATCTCTTCAATCTCTACATAATGCTGAAGTTCAACAAGGTTAGCAATATCACGATTTAGGCCAGATAAAAACCTTACCATGGTTGCTTCTCTGTCTTCATCAACATTGGCTCGGATCATGGCTATCTCCATTTCTTTGAAATAATCTTCAACGCTCCTGCTTCCTTGTTTCAAATTTTGTAATTTATGGTAAAGATCTCGGTGATAGTGAGTAGGCACGAACCTTTTCCTCATAATGGCCTTCATTTCTTCCCATGTATTGATGGGGCGTTCACCATTTCGTCTTCTTGAACTCACCAATTGGTCCCACCAAACTATGGCATAGTCCACGAATTCTATAGCAGCAAGCCTGACCTTCTTTTGCTCCGTATAATTTTGGCATTAAAAAATATGTTCAATCTTGATTACCCAATCAAGATAGGCTTCAGGATCAGTTCGTCCTTGAAATAGAGGAATGGTCACTTTGATGTTGCTGAAGTTGTCATTCTGATTTCGATGAGCATCTCTTCGTTCTACTGATGTTACTTCAGCCTCCTCTTCTTCGAATTCTTCTTCCATTCTAGGGTGATTTACTCTTCGATTGCCTAAAGGTACTTCAAATTGGTCCATACGATCATGCAAAGGCTCCAATTCTAATTTCAGCAATCTGGCCATTTCATGCATGATTGCTTGAGTTTGCAAATTAGGGGCATCTCTTTCAGGGGTTCACCCTGGACTTCGAGACATGGTTAGTGACATAAGAAAAGAATAAGATGTGTAAAAGACCATACCAGAATGTACTCTCACAAAGCCTCACGAGTCACTCCAAGGAAACTTTAATGTCAATCAATCCGCTCGTGTTTGCACTCTAGGACTTAATGGCTTTTACTTGTCCTCTTCTGATCTCACACACGCTCAAGCCTTTTTCCTCTCAATTCCCTTGTCCCAAGTTCTATAGAACTTTACTCAAGATCTTATCAAATAAATTTCTACTTGTTTGGCGTCGGCTGCAAAAGATTTAGTAGGAATGGAAAAACAAATATAATGAAAGGGTGGCTTAGAAATAGAAAGAAGATAACAGAAAGGGTTACTTACACAAGTCACTTCACAACCTTCTATCACCACAATCAATTTAAACGGCTTATTTGAATTGCTTGGTGATGATAATTGTTGATGAGTGCTACAACTTCTTTTCTTTCTTTTCTATGCTTTTTTCTTCTTTTTAGTGCTGGATTTTTCTTTCTTTTGAGTGCTTCACTTTCTTTTCAAAATTTTCTTTTTCTTTGACTTTGCACTTCTTTTTGTATTTTTCTATTTGTTGTTATTGCATGTTGCTTTCTTCCAACAATAGCTCTGATTACCGCTTGATGTAAGGCATTTGTACCTTAACAAATTGATTGTGGATCTAGGAAGGAAGCAAACAACCTACACAAGTGAATGGCTCGAAAAGAGAGGGTTAAGGGTGGTAGACTTATGGTGAATAGGTGGGTTGTTTAAAATGAGAGATGAAAGCAGAAGATGGTTGATAAGGTTATAGTGATGGCTTATGAAACAAAGGGATGGTAGTGAGGATAGTATCTTGAAGAAGTCTCAAAGAAGAACTAATGCTATAGAGAGAAAAGACCCAAACTTTATATTGCTTCTTTAAGGGGTGATATTAATTACTTTGACCCACTAGTTATATGAACTAGGAACCAGAAGTATCAAGGTGAAAAGAAAGGGGTTGATGCCACAAGTATAAAATACTTGATAAGTCGATAAAAGTCACCAGGACTTAAGGAATAGAATAATTTCACTTATATTAATCAAAAAAGTCTGAATACAAATGATATATGCTTTCTTATTTATAGGAAATGGAGAGGCATGGCTGAATGGTTACAAGGGGATTCGGCCAGCCTTGTACCTTCCTATAGAGACATAATTAATTACAAAATAAAGATGATGTTTCAGTTTAAAATGGAAGATGATGTTTCAGTTTAAATGGAGGGTGATAACCCTTGGCCGAATAGCTCTAGTGTCCCTTCATGTTGGCGCCAAATTGGATGGGAGATGATGCTTGGTCGAATAGGGAGAGGGCTCTTCATCTTGGCGCCTAAATGAGACCACATGCAAGGCACATGTGGGCTGGTCATATGGCATGCACATGGGTGATCTAGGGAGCCTTTTTGTGCAGCCATGTGCATGGAATGATGGTTGGTCATGTGCTCCATCTTGGGCGTGCATGTGTCTCCTACCAAGCTAGCTTGAGTGTGGAGCTAGTTTGCAAGCATGGGCTGTTTGTGAACAAGCTTCCTAGTCGAATCCTTATGAGCTCCATAGCAACATGTTCGGCTACATTCAGCTACCTTTGACATCACTTTTGGCAACTCAGCTCCAAATAGTCCAACTAGCTGACTTTAGCTAGCCTTAAGCTCCTCCAGCTGAATTGAGCTTTCCTTAGTGTTCCATGAGATGTCTTGTACTTTGTGAGCTATTTTTGAGCTGCATATGACGTCCAAATCATCCACCAAGCTATCTCATCGTGCATCACATTCCAATGTACCTATGTGTGCAAGGAAACAAGGTAAGTCCATGGCATTAAGCTGTTATGAGCTAAATACCTTGCTTCCATATAAGAATATGGTAATGTGAGTTGATTGAAGGTCATGAGCTAAATATATCATCTCATAATATGTGTAAGATAATGAATGAAGCTTAAGAGCTAATATGAATGCATATGAACTAATAAAATGAATTATAATGATGCTGCCTTGATGTATATAAGGTAATCATGTTTAATATGATTATAAGACTATCCTAACATGCTTAAATATCAATGTGCATGTTGTGTTCATACTAAGTTATTCTTTAACTACATAACAAGAATTCTTATCATGAATTATATTATAAAAGCATGTAGTATATAACTAATATATAGTAATTTCAATATAAAGGTGTTCAAGAGTACTCCTTTTATTGATGGAAACGTGCTTGCATCAGTAGTGATCATCAATTAAGGTTGACCCGTTATTGACAATATGACAATCCTATTTATTTTGGAAAAACTTATTTTGCATGTAATTAAAGAACTAAAAATGCTTTGAATTTTTATTAAGTAGAACTTTGTAACAGATTACAATCAATGTTTTGCTTTATCTTAAAAATGTTATGTGTTAAGAAATTAAAAAACAAATTTTATGGGTTTTCAAATGAGAAACTATTTTAAGAGTGATGTGACATTCGTATCTCGTGTACGGAAAGGTATACAAGAGACGGGTGTTACATTTATTTGTATCGGAGCTACAGGTTTAGTCGTTTCTCAATCGAAATCGATTTTATTTTAAAAACGAAAATGGAGTACATGCCATAAAGATTGTTAATGTTACTGGTATGGTGTCATTCTAGTGAAATTGATGACACTCCTTACTAATTGTAATGTTAGTATCATGTATGTCATAATAGATTACGAAATCTTTGAATTCGTGAAGAGCCCGGGAACTAGAGATGCAATAAGGAACTAGTAGTGAAAGTTATGAGGCTAATAGTGAACAACCTCTCCCATCTGAAAAAACAAGTGCACCTGCACATCAGGGGATTCTGGTGCCTGAGTTTTGAAGTTTCATGCAAGCCCTTGATGCCATACTGACTCGATTCCAACCTCCCCTGCTACTCCAACACCAAGAATGTTGATCCCAAAAATGCTGAAGAGCTTGGGAGCTCCAGAGTTCTGGGGAGAAGAGAGTGAGGGTCCTATGGAGGCTGACTTATGGCTAAATGATGTTATCATAATGGTTGAGAAACTTCACTGTTAGGATTCAGAAACGTTAGGTGGAGTTGTATCTTTACTTATAGGATCAGCTCGAGTATGGTAGTCAAATACTATAATGTATGCACCACCAGAGCAAGTGACCCGATAATTCTTCCTTGAAGAATTAAAGAACAAGTATGTGGGTGAACAGTTTGGACGGGCAATGCTGTTAAAGTTCCTTAATCTGAACCAAGGTGATCGAGTCGTACATGAGTTCGAGGCTGAGTACAATAATTTGAGTAGTTTTACTATTGAAGTAGTTCCAAATGATAAAGTAAGACGGGATTGGTTTATAGAGGGTTTGAGGCCAAAGTTAAAAGAAATGATATTGGATTTGAACTTGCAGAGTTTACAAGAAGTTATAAACCGAGCCAAAGCTATTGAAAGAGCTTAGGAGGAGACCTTAGCTCGGAGAAGAGTTTACAGATAGTGAAAAGAGTGGGAATGTCTTATACTCCTCATCATGTTAAAAGAGGTAATGGCTCGAGTTCTAGATATACTAATCGAGATAGTTCTACAACAGCTTCAGAGAAAAATAGACAATCTCAGTCTTTTGTTGCTAGCTCCGGTAGGGTATATGGGGAAAGAATTCCATGTCAAGCATGTGGTAAACTGCACTGTGGAGCATGTAGACTTCTCAGTGGAGCTTGTTTCCAATGTGGCGAGACTGGTCACTTTGCTCGAAATTGTCCTAAGAAAAATGGGGATAATTCGGCATAATTTGAAATATCAGTGGCAGCCCCAAATAGAAGCAGAGAAAGGGGTAGATCCAGGAGACAATCAGATTCAATGAAGAGATAAGAGACTCGGGGAGTCACTAGAATATACAATATTTAGACTGATGAGGATCGGGATAACCCTGAGATCATAACAGGTATTTCCATCTTTTTGATAAACCTGTAATTGTTTTAGTTGATCCTGGTTCTATACACTAATACATCAGTACTATATTGGTTAGAACTAGAGGAATTCCTTTACAACCAATGGGTCACAGTGCGAGAGTAAGTCGAGTATGTAAAAAGTTCCCTACAAAGATCCAAGGGATTGTGTTTCCAGAAATCTTGATGAAGTTTCCCTTTGATGAATTTGAAATCATTTTGGGCATGGGTAGATTTTTGTAAGAAACGCTTATTTCTAAAAGATGCAGAAGGTTCAAAAATAGTAGTGATTGGTGAAAAAGCTAAATCACCATCAAATGTGATATCAGCTATGACTGTAGGAAAATGATGTCGAATGGATGTATAGCTTTTCTAGCCAATGTGATAGATACTCAAATACCAGAAGTTAGAGTAAAAGATATTCCCACTGTTAAAGAATTTCTGGAGGTTTGCCTTAGGAGTTATCGGGATTACCTCCAGATCATGAGGTAGAATTTAGGATTGAGGTTTATCCGGGTACCGAATATATCCGGGTACCGAACCTATTTCTATGGCTCCATATCAGATGGCTCTGAATGAATTCAGAGAATTAAAAGCTCAACTGTTTATGAAAAAAGAATGATGGGTCTATGCGATTATGTATCGATTATCATCAGTTAAATAAAGTAACAATAAATAACAAGTATCCTCTTCCGAGGATTGATGATATGTTTGATCAATTGAAAGGTGCAGAGGTGTTTTCTAAGATAGATTTAAGGTCGGGGTACCATCAGCTAAAGATCAAAGAGGATGATATTTCAAAGACAACTTTTTGGACTCGGTATTGGCACTATGAATTTGTAGTGATGTCATTTGGTTTGACTAATGCTCCTGCAGCATTTATGGACTTAATGAATTGAGTGTTCAAACCTTACTTGGATCAATTTGTGGTGGTATTTATAGATGATATTTTTGTATATTCCAAGTCAATAGAGGAATATGATGCTCATCTTAGAGTAGTTCTTCAGACACTTCACGAGAAGAAGTTGTATGCCAAACTGTTAAAGTACGAATTTTGGTTAGCCGAAGTTGCTTTCCTTGGATGCATAGTCTCCGCAGAAGGCATAAGAGTCTATCCTTGAAAGATCCAAGCTATAGTGGATTGGAAAACCCTAAAGAATATTTTTGAAGATTGAAGTTTCCTGGGACTTATTGGTTATTATAGACGGTTTGTGAATAACTTCTCAATCTAAGCGTTGTCGCTAACTAATTTGTTATTTAAGGATATACCTTTTTTCTAGATAGAGAAATGTCAAGAAAGTTTTGAAAGGACTAAGAGAATAGAAACAGAGGTCCCTGTTGTGGTATAACCTGAGTCAAGAAAAGACTATGTTGTTTTCAGTGATGCATCCCATAATGGACTAGGGTGTGTGCTGATGCAAGAGGGAAAAGTTGTAGTTTATGCCTCGAGACAATTAAAGAATCATGAAAAAACTATCCGATTCACGGTTTAGAATTGGTAGCAGTTGTGTTTGCATAAAAAATCTACTGTCATTATCTGTATGGTGAGTGATGCCATATTTATACGGATCAAAGAGTCTAAAGTACATGTTGACTCAAAAAGAACTAAACTTGAGGCAAAGAAGATGGATCGAGCTTTTAAAGAATTATGATTTAATTATTGATTATTATCCCGGAAAAGTGAATGTGGTAGCGGATGCACTGAGCCGAAAGATTTTTGCCTCTCTAAGGGCTTTGGATGCGCATATGTCATTAAAGGAAGATGGTGCTTTGATTGCTTATCTTAAGCTAAAGACGATGTTTTTGGATAGGGTAAAAGAGATACAAGGTCAAGATGAGAAATGCTTGATGAAAATGTCACAAGTTGAAAAGAAAGAGAACAAAGACTTCGAAATAAGATTCGATGGATGTTTATATTATCGGGGAAGATTTTGTATTCCCGATAATGATGAATTAAAGAAAGCTATTCTTTATGAGGCACATTATAGTCCTTTAACAATACATCCAGGCGGGAATAAGTTGTATCAGGGTTTAAAAAGTCGTTATTGGTGGCATGGTATGAAAAGAAATGTATCGGAGTTTGTAGCAAAATGTTTGACATATCAACAGGTAAAAAGGACTCCATACGAATTTTGTTCCCATATATATACTTGAGTGGAAATGGGGGCGAGTTATCATGAATTTTGTTTCAGGTTTTAAAATGTTTGACAGCCGATATCTATACCCGAGTGGAAGTGGGGGCGAGTTACCATGGATTTTGTTTTGGGGTTATCGTTATCACTAGGTAAAAAGGACTCCATATGGGTAATTGTAGATCGGTTGACCAAGACAACTCATTTTATTCCAATTCAAGTAAATTACTTGATGGATAAGTTTGAGGTGTTATATATAAAAGAGATAGTCAGACTTCACAGAGTGCCTATTTTAATACTGTCTGATTGAAACCCAATGTTTACTTCAAGATTCTAGAAGTCATTGCATGAGGCATTGAGTACTCAATTGAACTTCTGCACAGATTTTCATCCGTACACAGAAGGGCAATTAGAGCGAGCTATCCAGATACTTAAGGATATGCTAAGGGCATGTTTGATTGAGTTTAAAGGATCATGGGAAAGGTATTTTCCTTTAGCAAAATTTGTGTATAATAAATGTTAACAATCGAGTATTAAAATGGCCCCGTATGAGGCTTTATATGGGAGAAAGTGTCGAACACCATTAAATTAGTTTGAACTAAAAGACCGAGACCTAGTTGGGCCGAAGTTGATTAAATAAATAGAGGAGAAAGTAAAGATTATTCAGAGTAATCTTAAAATAGCCTCTGATTGGAAGAATCTTATGTTTATTTGAAAAGAAAAGAATTCGAATTTCAAGTGGGAGATAAAGTATTTCTGAAGGTATCACCTTAGAAGGAAGTTATGAGATTTGGGCGCAAAGGAAAGTTGAGTCCGAGATTCATTGGACCATATGAGATTTTGAAAAAGGTCATACCGGTAGCATATCAATTAGCTTTGCCTCCGAATATGGATAAGATCCACAATGTTTTTCATGTATCGATGATCAGAAGATACCGATTAGATTCATCCCACATTATCACACCAGAGAGGATAGATATCCAATCAAACTTAACTTATGAAGAAGAACCAGTATGGATACTGGCTAGAGAAATCAAGGAATTGCGTAACAAGAATATTCATTTAGTTAAAGTACTCTAACAGAATCATAAGGTTGAAGAGGTTACTTGGGAAAGAGAGAAGGACATGAGAATATAGTTTCCATACCTATTCAATCTAGGTATTTATTTAAATTCTAGGATGAATTTTCTTAAGGGGGAGAATTATAATACCCCAAATATCAGGTCAGAGACCTTACTGAAAAGTTTTGAAAACTTAATATTTATTTGAATAAGTGGTAAGAGATGAAGAAATGATTTGGAATAGTTTTAGAAAATTTGTAACAATAGATAAATTAAGAGGGAACTTTGGTATTTTAAGAGGGAAAATAAATTTAAAATAAATCCCTTATTAGGGATTATAAATGGGGAAAGAGGAAAGTAAGCTTTTTCATTATTCTTTTTCTTCACTCACGTGGGTAGTGCTCTCTTCTCTAGCATAACATAAACTTCAATTAGTTAGTTCCTCCTTTAAAATTTGGGTTGTTATAGTAACATTAAGTGATATGTAAGCTTAAGGAATGATTAAAGAAGATTAAAACTAAGTGGTGGATGTTTTATACGAGATTTAAGGAAATGGGTTTTTGAAGAATATATTGATATATGTGTTTTTATTGAGGTTTATTAGTATAATTGGCTTGTCAAAGGATTTAATAATATATTAGAAGTATGATATATGATTAAAAACATGCTTAGAAAAATGCTATGATTCTTGAGTTGAAGTGTTATACGAGTATTCTATATGTTATAAGAGGTAAAATGAAGGAAAGTTAGTGGGATTAAGTAAACAAAAGTTTAATAGTATTGTTGTAGGTAAGAGTAGGAAATTAGAGGGGGAAATTTAGTAAAAATCGGTATAAAAAATGGTAAATCTGGGTAAGGGCATCGGTACTGATAGAATAGTACCGTTATTATAGGTGTAAATATGTAGAAATGTGATGAACAGTATCGGTACCGATGCAAGTGGTATCGATACTAATGGGGTATCGATACTAACTAAGGGAAGTATCAATACCATGGATCCAGAATGTCAAAATTGTATCAATACTGAAAGGAAGTATCGGAACAATAGTATAGTAGTATTGATACTAAGAGAAAGGTATCGATACCATACAACACAGAATATAGAAATGGTATCGATACTGAGAAGGGGTATCGGTACCATAGTATAGAAGTATCGATACCAGGTTAGTAGTACCGATACTATTGAGGTTGGAACTACAAGATAGTTTAAAATTGTTATAGAAATTGAAATAATGGTACTTTTGAATATTATTAAAGTATAATGTTAAGGAGTATACTAACATAGGTATGTTATGTGTACTTAATGGATGCTTGTGTAGATCTTAATCAAGCTCCTTAATCTTGCAAGAAAAAGGGGAAGGATCAAGTTGCTGATTAGTCAGACCTCTTTACATCTTATTAGTGGGGATTATCAGGTGAGTACGTTTATTGTAATTATTTGAGATGAATAAAATTAGCAATGATGCAAGTTAGAATGTTTTATGTTAATGTATATTTTATATTAGTTAATATGCTATCATTATGGGTATGGAAAAGAGTTTATGAATGAGTTTTTGAGTATGAAATGCTCTAAAACGAATTCATAACTAAAATGCATGAAAGGATGCATTAAGGCATGAAAGGATGCAATAACTAAAATTCATGAAAGCATGCAATTAAGGCATGAAATGATGGTATAACTAAAATGTATGAAAAATGCATTAAAGCATGAAAGGATGCCATAACTAAAATGCATGAAATGATGCATTAAGGCATGAAAAGATGTCATAACTGAAATTCATGAATAATTACTAGAGAAAAATGTACAAGAAATAAAGGTATGTTGGAAATACTAAGGATGTTTATGATAATAGTATAAAAGAAGTTTGGTTTCAATAATAGTGACTTATGTAATCCTTATGGATGATACGAATTTGTTTGAAGTCAAATAACCATGGTATGCTTAAGTATACATTATTGTTTCTTTACAATATTATGTCTCACTAAGTACCTATTTAACGTGTGTTGATTTCACGCGTAGGTAAAGGAAGATATTAACCGAGTAAGGAGTACAACTATAGCAACAATGATCATCAATTAAGGTTGACTCGTCAGTGACAGTAGGATAATCCCATTTATTTTTGAAAAACTTATTTGGCATGTAATTAAAGTACTAAAAAAGCTATGAATTTTTAATTAAGTGGAACTTTGTAACAGATTACAATCAATGTTTTGCTTTATCTTAAAAATGTTATGTGTTAAGAAATTGAAAAAAAAAATTATGGGCTTTCAAATGAGAAACTATTTTAAAAGTGATGTGACATCTGTATCTCGTGTATAGAAAGGTATACGGGAGACGGGTGTTACACAATGCCTTTATTCAATAAAATTGGTAAATAAATGTATTATTACAATCATCATATGATTGGTCTTTGAGCATACTCTAACACTCTCACTAGCAGTAAGACCATTCAGTCACATATCTAATACCGAGTGACTGAGTATGACGATCATGCCTCTGTTGTGTAAGAGGCTTCGTCAAGGGATCAACAATGTTGTCATCCATATGTACTCGGTATATTTCCATATCTCCTCGATCTATGATCTCTCGAATATGATGAAAGCATCTAAGAATATGTTTGGATCGTTGATGAGATTTGGGTTCCTTTGCTTGTGAAATGGCTCCATTATGAACATCTGATATAAACTTATTGATCCAAACAACTTTTTACTACTTCATTGGCTGCAATGTATTCAACCTCTATTGTAGAATCAACTACTAAGCCTTCTTGAAATTATTCCAGCTCACAACACCTCTATTAAGACAAAAAACAAAACCTCTTTTGCTACTTCACCGGCTGCAATGTATTCAGCATCTGTTGTAGAATCAACTATTGTGTCTTGCTTTAAACTTTTCCAACTCACAACACCTCCATTAAGACAAAACACAAAACCTGATTGCGATAGTGAGTTATCCTTTTCAGTTTGGAAGTTGGCATTAGTATAACCTTTTACACTAAGCTCTTCCTCCCCTCCATAGACAAGAAATTTACCCTTAGTTCTTCATAAGTACTTAAGGATATTTTTAACTGCAACCCAGTGATTTTCACCAGGGTTTACTTGATACCGACTCGTCATGCTTAGATCATACAATACATATAGCCGAGTACATATTATGGCATACATGATAGAAGCCGAAGCATATGGAATCTTATTCATCTGTTCTCTTACTTGTGGAGTTGAAGGAAACATTTCTTTCTAAAGAGAAATGCCATGTCTCACAGGCAAAAATCCTTTCTTGCATTCTTCCATACTGAACCTTTTCAGCACTTTGTCTATATATGTACTTTGACTCAGACCTATAAGTCATCTTTATCTATCTCTATAGATCTTAACTCCTAAGATATATGCTTCCTCACCCAAATCTTTCATAGAAAAACAACTACTTAACCAAGTCTTAACAGACTGTAAAGTAGGTATATTATTTATTATGATGAGTATGTCATCTACATACAATATTAGGAAGAAAAAATGCTCCCACTAGCCTTCTTATAAACACAAGGCTTGTAATGCCCCAAATACCGATGTATGGACTACATTGAAATGATTCAAAAATATGAGGACTTATTCTATTAAATAATGAAAGAATAGAAGGATTAGGATTAATGGTTTAGACTAAATTGTGTCAATGGATTATTAAGACGGCATTTTGGTACTTTAAATGAAAAAGAATTTAAAATGACTTTTAGATTGGTATTAAAGAAAAGGGGAAAAGGGAATTAGGTTACACCAAAAAGTCTTCTTTCTCTTCTTCCTCTTTCCCCCGTAGAAAAGCTCATCCATAGCTCAAAGGTAAATTTTAAATTTAATGGTTTATTCCTTCAAATTTGGTTGGTTATTAAATCCTTGTATATGATGGAAGCTTAAAAAAGGGTTAGATGGGATTAAAATAATTAGATAAGGGAAATAAATGAGATTTTAGAAAATGGGTTTTATAATGATATGTTAATATATGAGGATTTATTAATGTTTATTGGTAGAATTGACTTGTCAATAAGGTAAATGAAATATTAGAAGCATTGGACGAGTCTAAGAACAAGTAAGAAATAGTGGTGTGATCCTTAAAATCAAATGTTGTTGAGGGATACAAGATGTTTTAAGTATATAAACAAAGGAAAATTAGTATGGTTAACTAGAGAAAAGTTATATAGTATTGTTAGGGGTAAATGTGAGGGAAATTGGCCAAATTTGGGTAGGTCTCAGGTTAAAAACTGGAAAATTTGGGCATGGGTATCGATAGTGATAGAACACTACCGATACTATAAGAAAAATTGGGTTGAATTAGATGAGAAGTATCGGTATTGATTCAATCAGAATCAGTATCGACGAGGTAGTATCGATACCATGGTAAGGGTATCGATACCAAGTAACATTGATCCTAATTTTGGTATAGATACCAGAAGGGGGTATCAGTACCATTGTATAGTAGTATCGATACCATGGAAAGGGTGTCGATACTAGGCCACATTGAATCTAATTTTGGTATCGATACTACAAGGGGTATCGATACCATAGTAGGGTAGTATCGATACCATGGTAGGAGTATCGATACTGAAGAACCATAAATTTTAAGTTATGCTTATATTCTTGTAGAAAGATTAATATTAAGTAATTTTGATTAATGTTTAAATTATAATTGTTAGGAAATACACTAACAATTGATATTATACATTTATTTAATGAATATGGGATATTGAAATCAAGCTCCCGAATCGAGTAAGGCAAAAGGCAAGGGCCAAGTTCCGGAGTAATCATCTTCCCATTTTGGATATCTAAGCAAGGCAAGCCAGGTGAGTGCATTTAATGATGTATGTATATGCGATAATAATCATAGTGGTATTAATTATTGATGTATGTATGCTGATTATTGAATGACACTAAGTGTGCTAAAATGATAAGAAATTCATACTAAGTGTATGAATTTCCGTAAAGGGCACTTCGTGTGCTTAAATGTCAGGAAATTCATACTAAGTGTATGAATTTCCGTATAGGGCACTTCGTGTGCTAAAATGTTAAAAAAAATCATACTAAGTGTATGAATTTCCTTATAGGGCACTTCGTGTGCTAAAATGTTAAGAAATTCATGCTAAGTGTATGAATTTCTGTATAGGGCACTTCGCGTGCTAAAATGTAAAGAAATTCTTACTAAGTGTATAAATTTTCGTATAGGGCACTTCGTGTGATAAAATGTTAAGAAATTCATACTAAGTGTATGGATTTTCGTATGGAAAATATATGTGTCTAAACCTAAGAAATTTTTAATAAACAAGTGGATTTTTATGTCGGTAATGTGTATGCAAACCACTCAGATTTTAGTGATGGTTGATAAATGATTATATTAGCAGAAGTGATGCAAATTATAGAATATTTATTGAAATGAACGATCCCTGGAAATGTAAAGTGTAATAAAATAACTTGTGTTTATAATTTTACTTGTGATTAATTATGCCTCACTAGGTAATACTTAACGTGTGTTTATTTCACACGTAGGTGGAATACCAGCTGAGTAAGGAGATTATCAGACATCAAGTCAGAGTCGCCTTATCAGTAACAGTATGACATACTTGTTTTCTTTTGATATATTTTAGTTGGCATGTAATAGGTTTAGTAAAACCACTTTGAAAAACTTTTGAATTAAACTAATGTATAACATCGAAATTGAAACATATGTTTTTATTGTATATGTAAGTTTAATGCATGTTTTCATTATAAGTAAATTATAATGGTTTATAAAATGAAACAAAATTGTACAGATTTTCAAATGGAAAACTGGTTTAAAAGTTATTTGAAATCTGTATATCGTATACATAACGGTATACGGGATATGGGTGTTATATTTATTGGTATCAAACTTATAGGTTTAGCTGATTCTCGGTCAAATCAAGTGTAATTTTTAATCTGAAAAGAGTCTGCATGCCACTAAGATGTCAAGGTTACTGATAGGGTATAGAATGAATATAAAAGATGCCTCTCCTTACTAACGTAATTACAATATTATGAATGTTATGATAGATGTTTGGTTTCTACAAATTCAAGAAGAGCGACTGGTTGAGAGAGTAGAGATGAATCGGGTAGTGAAAGCTATAAAGAGAATAGCGAACACCTGATTCCATTCAGGGGATCAGCTCGGGTATGGTGGACAAACACGATAATATATGCGTCGCCCGAGCAAGTGAACTGGCAGTTCTTCCAAGAGGAGTTCAAGAACAAGTATATCGGGGAACAATTTTGAGATCGATGTTGCTGAAGTTTCTGAAGTTGAAACAAGGTAATCGAGAACTGCACGAGTATGAGGTTGAATGCAATAAAATTAGTCGATATGCTACCCAAGTAGTTCCTATTGAAAAAGCTTGTCGGGATTGGTTTAATGAGGGTTTGAGGACTAAGTTGAAAGAAATGATGTTTTCTTTAAACTTTTTCAGCCTACAAGTGGTTATAAATAGAGTGAAGGCTATTGAAAGAGCTCAAGAGGAGACGTTAGCAGTAGAACAGAGTATTTAGAAGGGAAAAAGAATTGGAACATCTTCATCTACACAGTATGCAAAAAGGGGCAAGGGCTCAGGTTCTCAATTCACAAATAAAACTGATCATTCTGCAACTTCGCGGAAAACTAAGCAGTCCCATTCCTAAACTGCTAGCTCGAGTAGAGCTCATGGAGAGAAACCTCTATGTCAGACGTACAACAAGTCACATGGGGGAGTATGTAGGTTGCTTTTCCGGTGTTTGTTTCAATTATGGTGAATCTGGTCACTTTGCTTGGAATTGCCTAAAGAAATATGGGAATAGATCAGTACAATCTGAGAGATCAATAGCAGCACCTTATAGAAGAGAGCGAGAGGAGGATCAGGTGATCAATCGAGGCTAGCCAGAGATAAGAGACTTGGGGAGTGTCCCGAGTATATAATATAAAGACTAATGATGATCGAGATGATCCAGAGATCATAACATGTACATTTCACCTTTTTTATGAGCTTGTTTTTGTTCTAGTCGACCCATGATATTAACATTTATATATTAGTACCAAATTGATTAGAACTAGAGGAATTCCTTTAGAACCAATTGATAGTGAAATGATAGTGATAAATCATATGGGTCAAAGTGCAAGGGTTACTAGGGTGTGTAGAAAATGTCCAATTAAGATTTAGGGGGTAGTATTCTTGGCAAACTTGATGGAGTTAACCTTTGATGAGTTTGAATTCATTTTGGGCATGGATTGGTTGTCTCCACACAATGGATGGTTAGATTGTCATCGAAAATGATTATTCTTAAAAGATGCGAAAGACTCTGAATGATATCAAAAGGATGCTTTACTTTTCTTCCTAACGTGTTAGACACTCAATTGTTGGGAGTGCGATTACATGATATCCCCACAGTTAGGGAGTTTCCAGAAGTTTTTCATAAAGATTTACCAGGTTTACCTCCAGATCGTGAAGTTGAATTTAGAATTAAGGTTTATCCGGGTACCGAACCTATTTCAATGGCTCCGTATCGAATGGCTTCAACCAAGTTAAGGGAATTAAAGGCTCAGTTGTAAGAACTACTTGATAAAGGATTTATCCGGCCCAGTGTTTCTCCGTGGGGAGTGCCTGTGTTATTTGTGAAAAAGAAGGATGGGTTTATGCGATTATGTATTGACTATCGTCAACTAAATAAGGTAATAAAAAGAACAAGAATCCTCTTCTGAGGATTAATGACTTGTTTAATCAATTGAAAGGCGCAATAGTGTTCTCTAAGATAGATCTGAGGTCGGGTACCATCAGTTAAAAATCGAAAGAGAGAATATCTCCAAGAAGAGTTTTCGAACTCGATACGGACATTATGAATTTGTTGTAATGTTGTTTGGTTTGACAAATGCTCCTATAGCGTTTATGGATTTAATGAATAGATTATTTAACTGTATTTGGATCAATTTGTGGTAGTGTTTATAGATTATATCATGGTTTAATCCAAGTTAAAAGAGGATCATGATGCTCATCTTCGAGTGGTCCTTCAGATATTTCATGATAAGAAGTTATACGCTAAATTGTTCAAATACGAATTTTGGTTATCTGAGATTTCTTTTCTTGGTCATATAGTGTCGGTAGAAGGGATTAAAGTGGATCCTAAGAAGATTCAAGCCATAGTAGATTGGCAATCCCCAAAGCATATCACAAAAGTTCAGAGTTTCTTGGGAGTTGCTGGTTATTATAGGCGATTTGTGAAGAACTTTACAATGTTAGCTCTGTCGCTAACTAAATTCTTATGAAAGGATATGCCTTTTGTTTGGACTTAAAAGTGTCAAGAAATTTTTGAGATGTTAAAGAGACTTGTAACTGAGGCTCCAGTGCTCGTGCAACCTGAGTTGGGTAAAGAATATGTTGTTTATAGTGATGCATCCCATAATGGGTTAGGTTGTGTGCTGATGCAAGAAGGGAATGTTGTGGCTTATGTGTCCAGAAAATTGAAGAATCACGAGCGAAATTACCTGACGCATGATTTAAAATTAGCCAAAGTGGTATTCGCTTTAAAAATCTAGCGCCATGATTTGTACGGTGAGCGTTGCCATGTTTACACAGATCATAAAAGTTTAAAGTATATGTTAACTAAAAAAGAGCTAAACTTAAGGTAGAGAAGATGGACTGAGCTCTTGAAAGATTATGATTTGATTATCGACTATCACTCGGGAAAGGCTAATCTGGTGGCGGATGCACTCAGTTGAAAGACTTTTGTAGCTGTAAGGGCTTTAGACGCACATATGTCTTTGAAAGAAAATGGTGTTTTGATTGTCGAATTAAAGTTAAAACTGATGATGTTGGATTGTGTAAAAGAGATGCTAGGGCAAGATAAGAAATGTTCGATGAGATTGACACATGTTGAAAAGGAAGAGATCACATATTTTGGAATAAAGGTGGATGGATGCTTATATTACTGGGGAAGGCTTTGCATACCCGATGATGATGATTTGAGGAGAGATATTCTTTACGAAGCCCATTATAGCCCTTTGACTATGCACCCAGGCGAGAATAAGATGTGTCAAGACTTGAAGAGTCGTTATTAGTGGCCTGGCATGAAAAAAACAGTAACAGAATTTGTTGCTAAATGTTTAACATGTCAGTAAGTAAAAGTTGAACATCAAGTGCCATCAAGGTTACTGCAGCCTATATCTATTCCCGAGTGGAAGTGGGAACGAGTAACAATGGATTTTGTTTCGGGGCTACCGTTGTCACGAGTAAAAATGACTCGATATGGGTTATAGTGGACAGATTAACCAAGACAGTTCATTTTATCCTAGTTCGAATAGACTACTCGATGAATAGGTTTGTGGAGTTGTATATAAAAGAAATAGTGAGACTGCTTGGAGTACTGATATCGATAATGTCCAATCGAGACCCAAGGTTTACTTCAAGATTCTAGAGGTATTTACACGAGTCATTGGGTACTTGATTGAACTTCAGTACAACTTTTCATCCGCACACAGATGGGCAATTAGAATGAACTATTCAGTTATTGGAAGATATGTTGAGGGCATGTGCGATTGAATTTAAGAGATCATGGGATAAGTACTTGTCATTAGCGAAATTCCTGTATGATAATAGTTATCAATCGAATATTGAGATGGCCCCGTATGAAGCTCTGTATGGGAGAAAATGCAAAATACCATTAAATTGGTTTGAACTGAAAGATCGAGATCTGGTCGGTCCAGATTTGATGAAAGATATAGAGGATAAAGTGAAATTATCTAGAGCAATTTAAAGATAGCCTCAGATCGCCAGAAGTCATATGCAGATTTGAAAAGAAAAAAAATAAAATATCGTGTTGGAGACAAAGTATTTTTAAAAGTATCGCCTTTGAAGAAGGTGTTACATTTTAGACAAAAGAGAAAATTGAGTCCAAGGTTCATTGGACCCTATGAGATATTAAAAATGATTAACCCATAGCATATCAATTAGCGTTGCCTCCGGATATGGACAAGATCCATAATGTTTTCCATGTATTGATTCTTAGGAGGTACAGATCAGATCCCTCGTATAATATAACTCCTGAAGAGATAAAAATATGACCATATTTGACTCATGAGGATGAACCGGTACGGACCTTGACTAAGGAAACCAAGAATTTATGTAGCAAAAGGATTACGTTGGTCAAAGTGCTTTGGCAGAATCATAAGGTAGAAGAGGCTACTTGGGACAGAGAGGAGGATATGAAAAAATAGTTCCCATATCTCTTTGCTTCAGATACTTCTTTAAAATTCGAGGATGAAATTTTATTAAGGGGAGAATTGTAATGCCCCAAATACCGATGTAGGGACTATTTTGAAATAATTCAAAAATTTTAGGATTTATTCTTTTAAATAATGAAAGATGATAAGGATTAGGATTAATGGTTTAGACTAAATTGTGTCACTGGATTATTAAGAGAGCATTTTGGTCCTTTAAATGAAAAAGAATTTAAAATGTCTTATAGATTGGTATTAAAGAAAAGGAGAAAAGGAAATTGGTTTACACCAAAAAGTCTTCTTTCTCTTCTTCCTCTTTCCCAAGTAGAAAAGCTCCTTTATAGCTCAAATGTAAGTTTTTAATTTAATAGTTTATTCCTTCAATTTTTGTTGGTTATTAAATCCTTGTATATGATGCAAGCTTAAGGAATGTTTAGATGGGATTAAAACAAAGTGATAAGGGAAATAAATGATATTTTAGAAAATGGGTTTTATAATGATATGTTAATATATGAGGGTTTATTCATGTTTATTGGTAGAATTAACTTGTCAATAAGGTAAATGAAAAATTAGAAGTATTGGATGAGTGTAAGAACAAGTTAGACTTTGTGGTGTGATTCTTAGAATCAAATGCTATTGAGGTATACTAGATGTTTTAAGTATCTAAACGAAAGAAAATTTGTATGGTTAAGTAGAGAAAAGTTGTATAATATTGTTAGGGGTAAATGTGAGGGAAATTGGTCAAATTTAGGTAGGTCTCAAGTTGAAAACTGGAAAATCTTGGAATGGGTATCGGTACTGATAGAACAATACCGATACTATAGGCAAAAGTTGGGCTAAATTAGATGAGAAGTATCGATACTGATTCAATCAGTATCGATACCGATGAGGTAGTATCGATACCATGGTAAAGGTATCGATACCAAGTAACATCGAACCTAATTTTGGAATCGATACTAGAAGGGGTATCAGTACCATAGTATAGTAGTATCGATATCATGGTAAGGGTATCGATACCAGGCCACATCGAATCTAATTTTGGTATCGATACCGGAAGGGGCTATCAATACCAAAGTAGGGTAGTATCGATACCATGGTAGGAGTATCGATACTGAAGAACCAGAAATTTTATGTTATGCTTATATTGTTGTAGAAAGATTAATAATAAGTACTTTTGATTAATGTTTAAATTATAATTGTTAGGAAATATACTAACAACTGATATTATAAATGTATTTAATCAATATGGGATAGATCAAAATCAAGCTCCCGAGTCGAGTAAGGCAAATGGAAAAGGCAAGTTTCGGAGTAATCATCTTCCCATTTTGGATATCTAAGCAAGGCAAGCCAGGTGAGTGCATTTAATTATGTACGTATATGCGATAATAGTCATAGTGGTATGAATTATTGATGTATGTATGGTGATTACCGAATGGCACTAAGTGTGCTAAAATGATAAGAAATTCATACTAAGTGTATGAATTTCCGTATAGAGCATTTCATATGCTAAAATGTTAAGAAATTCATACTAAGTGTATGAATTTTTGTATAGGGCACTTAGTGTGAAATGTTAAGAAATTCATACTAAGTGTATGAATTTTCGTATAGGGTACTTCGTGTGCTAAAATGTTAAGAAATTCATACTAAGTGTATAAATTTTCTTATAGGGCACTTCGTGTGCTAAAATGTTAAGAAATTTATACTAAGTGTATGAATTTTTGTATTGGGCACTTCGTGTGCTAAAATGTTATGAATTTCATATGAAGTGTATGAATTTCCATATTGGGCACTTCGTGTGCTAAAATGTTAAGAAATTCATACCAAGTGTATGAATTTTTGTATAGGGCACTTCGTGTTCTAAAATGTTAAGAAATTCACACTAAGTTTATGACTCTCCGTATTGGGCACCTTGTGTGCTAAAATGATAAGAAATCTATGCTAAGTTTATGAATTTCTGTATGGGAAATATATGTGTATAAACCTAAGAAATTTTTAATAAAGAAATTGATTTTTATATAGGTAATGGGTATGCAAACCACACAGATTTTAGTGATGGTTGATAAATGATGATATTAGCACTAGCGATGTAAATTATAGAATATTTATTAAAATGAACGATCCCTTGAAATGTAGTGTAATAAAATAACTTGTGTTTAGAATTTTACTTGTGAGAATTATACCTTACTAAGTAATACTTATCGTGTGTTTATTTCACGCGTAGGCAGAATACCAGTTGAGTAAGGAGATTATCAGACATCAAGTCAGAGCCACCTCATCAGTAATAGTATGACATACTTGTCTACTTTTGATATATTTTAGTTGGCATGTAATAGGTTTAGTAAAAATGCTTTGAAAAGCTTTTAAATTAAACTAATTTATAACGGTAAAATTTGAAACATCTGTTTTTATTGTATATGTAAGTTTAATGCATGTTTTCATTATAAGTAAATTATAATCGTTTATAAAATGAAACAAAATTGTACAAATTTTCAAATGGAAAACCGGTTTAAAAGTGATATTACATATGTATCTCGTATACATAACGATATACGAGAGATGGGTGTTACAAGGCTCATCTTCAACTTCGAAGATTCCAGCTTCAAGTTCGAAGATTCCATCTTCAAGTTCATAGAAAACCCAAATATTTTGATTGCATCATTGAAAAGAAGATTTTAACTTCAAGAATCTTGTTTTTGTCCATAAATAGACCTCTGTAGCTTGCAAGCCTTTCTAGCATTTCCTGGAGAGACAAAACCTTCTAGTTGTGTCATATACACATCCGCTTCAAGTTTTCCATTAACGAAAGCGGTTTTGACGTCTATTTTCTAGATTTCATAATCATGGAATATAGCTATTGCGAGCAAGATCCGGATAGACTTAAACATAGCTACAATGGAGAATGTTTCATCATGGTCTACACTATAAACTTGTCGAAAATCTTTAGCGATTAATCGCCCCTTGTATTATTGTACATTACCATCCATGTCGGTTTTCTTCTTGAAAACCCATTTGCACCCTATTGGTTTGACCCCTTCAGGTGGTCCAACCAAATTCCACACTTGGTTTACTGACATGGAATCCATCTCATATCTTATAGCTTCAAGCCATTTCTCATAGTCTGGGTTAGACACTATCTCTTGATAAGTTCTAGGCTCATCTTTATCCATAAGAAGAATATCTCCATGTGCAGTAATGAGAAATTTAAATCTCTTAGGTGCACGGTATTCTCTTGTGGATTTGCGCAGTGGTTGTGTTTCTAAATATGTTAATTGTTCCTCAACAACTTTTGAAACATGCTCAACTTCATGATCATTGATCTGCTGTTCTTGAACTTCTCAAAGTTCAATATTTCTACCCTTTCATTTCTTTGAGAGAAATTCTCTTTCGAGAACAAATATGTTCGAGCAACAAACACTTTGTTCTCATTAGGGTTGAAGAAATAATATCCCTTAGTTTCTTTAAGATATCCAACAAATATGCACTTATGAGATTTAGGTTAGAGTTTTGTAGACATATGATGTTTTATGTAAGCTTCACAACCCTAAATTTTCATAAAAGACATACTAGAACACTTCCCAGACCATGTCTCATATAGTTTCTTTTGAATCGATTTAGATGGAACACAATTTAGTGTGAAAGCGGGTGTTTCAAGTGCATGTCCCCAAAAAGAAGTCAGAAGATCACTATGACTCATCATCGATCGAACCATGTCTAATAGTGTTTGATTCCTTCTTTAAGAAACTCTATTCCACTGTGGTGTACCAGGTGGTGTAAGCTGTGAGACAATCCCACATTCTTTCAGGAGTTCATCAAACTCTATGCTTAAGTATTCTTCACCTCGATCTGATCGAACTGCCTTAATAGTCTTGTCTAGTTGATTTTTTACTTTATTTTTAAATTTCTTAAACTTTTCAACGGCTTCAGATTTATGGCGCATAAGATAAATATACCCATACCGACTAAGTCATCGGTGAAAGTAATGAAGTAATGGAATCCACCTTTGGCTTGTGTATTCATTGGTCCACATACATCACTATGTATTAATCCCAATAAATCACTTGTTCGCTCACCTTTACTATTAAAAGGAGCTTTAGTCATTTTTCCCAACAAGCAAGATTCACATACATCATATTGTTCGAAAACAAATGAATCTAAGAAACAATCTTTATGGAGTTTTTATATGTGTTTCTCACTTATATGGCCTAAACGAAAATGCCAAAGTTAAGTTTGATTCGAGCCATTTGTTTTTGATCTTTTAGTATTTATGTTATAAATGGTGTTTTCTTTATCCAAAAACATAGAGACCATTAACCAATTGCGTCGAACCATAAAAAACATTAGCGAGATAAAAGGAACAACAATTATTCTTAATAATAATCTCAAAACCAATCTTGTCCAAACAAAAAATAGAAATAATGTTCTTAGTCAAACTAGGAACAAAAAAACAATCCTCTAAATTTAAATCAAGTCTATTAGGTAAAGATAAAACATAAGTCCCTATAGCTAATGCAGTAACTCTTTCTCCATTCCCCACTCGTAGGTCTACATCTCCTTTAGCCATATTCCTTCTCTTTTGCAGTCCTTGTACGGAAGTAAAAATATGAGAACCACAACTGGTATCTAATACCCAAGAAGTAGATTTTGACAAATTAACATCAATAACATAAATACCTGAAAAAAATGTTTTGTTTGCTTTTACCTTCTTGACCTCGTCAAGGTAAACTGGGCAATTTCTCTTCCAGTGTCCAGTCTTATCGCAATTGAAACATTTTCCTTCCTTGCTAACTCCCACTTTGGGTTTCAATGCATTTTTCACTTTTGGTTTGACCTTACCATTACCCTTATACTTTGCCGCTGCCTTTTTCTTTCCCTTTCCTTTGTCCTTATGGACCATCAGAATAGGCTTAGGTCCAACCTTTTTCATGTTACTTTTAGCAATTTGTAAGATGCCAAGTAGTTGTGGAAAAGTCTTGTTAATTTCTTCATGTTGAAATTAAGGAAAAATTGGCTAAAGCTATATGGCAACGATTGGAGGATAACATCAGTAGCCAATTCATCTTTGAGAGGAAATCCCAACTTTTCCAATATTTAGATATAGCCCATCATCTTGATGACATGAGATCTTGCAGGAGTTCCCTCTGCCATTTTGCATTGAAATAGAGGTCTCATATCTCTCTTGACGTGCTTTCCCATCATATATTTCTTTGAGATTTTGAATAATCTCATATGCAACCATGTCCTCATGTTTCTTCTAAAGCTCAGGAGTAATGGTGGCAAGCATTAGACATCCAACGTCTAACATATCATCCATATGTTTCTTGAATTTGTCTTTGTCAGCTCTTGAAGCATTAGTTGTCGGTTCATCAGGAACATGTTCTTCAATGACATATTCTTTCCTTTCCTATTTGAGAACAATTCTCAAATTACAAAATCAGTCAAGGAAGTTTATGCCATTAAGCTTCTCTTTTCAAGGAGTGATCGCAATGATAAAGTATTGTTTGTCATTAAATCTACAACAATGGAAATATTAAAGTAACTAAATTTACCGAAATAAAATTTATAAATAGGTCTTTATTTACAAATTACTCCCACTATTTTATTTAAAATTAAAACCCTTTCTAGTTTAATTTCAAAAAAAAATCAACGAAAATTTTTCTAGTGGGTGAGGATTCATAATACATCAATTCAACTTTGGCTTTTCTTTTAGGATAATGATTATTTAGGTAAGTAACACTTTACTAGTTACATCTCGTGTAACTCCTCCTTTTGGTGAACAACTCTTGTTCAAGTCATCTCATGACTTATCCAAATACTTAACCTCTAGGTTTCTATCCTATTATAATAACCTAGCTAAGTTATTACCAATATCTCAATTGATGGATATCACTTGCTTATTCTTCAAGTTTAACCAAGATAGATTGATGTGCCAATGCTTTGGCAAATTCCACACAATATCGATCGAAGCCTTAACGAGGGTAAATATTGGACGGTTAAGTTAACTTAGATTATAAAGAGGGATTTGCGTAATTATCTCATCATTGTTCGTTTTAATATTAGGCCCTTATTGATCTCATCAATATTCATTATTATTTTATCATTTGATGCATTGCATACATAACATATATATCAATAAATAAGATACAATGGTTATTGCCCAAAAACAATGACTAAGTTGTCCCATCCCAAGCCAATGGGAGAACCAAAAAAACCTTAAAGCCTAAGACTGCTCTCTAGGTATCTTCTAGCCTTTAGTTCAGTCCATTTTTCTACTCCTTGTGAATCTTCATAGGATTACAATTTTAAAAGAAACTTGTTTTACATACAAGGGAGTAAGATGAGAAGATAAATACAATTTAAATATAGAAAGGCGTGGTACAGCCGGTGGGATTTTTTGACAAATAGTACTTCTGTTTCTATAGAAAAACCTCACGATTTGATAACACTTATCAATATAATCATGTTTTTGGAATTTTCAATCCCGAAGGTTTTCTACACCGGAACAACCAATGTTCCAATGGCAAACGCGATCTGCTATCGCACTTCCACAGATCATCATGTCAACAATTGACATATGGATTTCGTAAAATCCTTTAAGAAACAAATAGAGTGTAAAAACATATTAACAAATTAACATATTAATCATTGCAGTTATTGATTCCATCAATGATGTCACGCATATTTGCCGAAAATGATAAAACTAGAACATGCATCTCATACATATCGCATCAACCAAGAATTTAACCTGAATTCGAATCGTACAAGTGGCTCTGATACCACTGTTGGGATTGTCGGTGCACCCCACGACGCAGCGAAAACAAAACTCGACAGTCTCACCAGCGATCCAAGTACGCAAAACCAAAATCAGAAGGAAATGATACGAATACTTACAATGGGTTCCTTGAAAAATAGCAAAGACAACAAGGACAAGTGGTCATCATGAACGGATCGAATCGTAATCATCCACGAAAAATATCTCGCCCTCTACTTAGTTCACCCGATTGAAAGAAAAATAGACTTTTTCCAAAATCAGTTTTGAGAAAAACAGTTGAAGTAGTCGGCTGCTAGACCTTACCTCACTTAAATATATCAGTTTTGAGAAAAAATGGCTGAAGTGTCGGCTGAAGTAACATGGTTGGAATACAGATAAAGTGATATCATGCATTGAATGTTATTTTTGTTTAGATTTATGTGTTGCATTGCCTAGAATGTTTTTATGATTGTCTCACTAAGTATATACTTTATAACACCCCAAAATTTTGGTTAGTGATCAAAATTTAAATTTTGGAAGTTTAGTGGCCAAACTATAAAGTTTGGAAAATTTCATAGAACTAACATATATTTTTCAAAAGTTTAGGGACCAAATGTGTAATTTCCAAAAGTTAGGTGTTTTGACCCCATAAATGAATAGTTCACCCCAAAAAATGACGTTTTGGTGGGAAACAAATTTTTGATCTGGAATTTATGTTAAAAGCTAGAAAGTGTTAAAGTCTGATAAAATTCGGTAAATCGAATTGAATATAAATTTTGAGAAAATTGAAGGATATTAAATGAATCTTAGAAATATTATTTTCACATTTTTAAATGATGGAAAATAATATGAAACATTGGATTTGAGAATTAATTTCCATGTTCAATTTGGTTCGTTGGATTAAAGTGGAAATATCTAAATTTTTTGAAAGTTGCATGGATAAAATGGTAAAGGGTATAATATTTTGTCCATCATTGACTTTGGAAATATGATAAGGGTTATGTGTCTTGGTATGGATGTAAATATGAGGATTCGTTAATGGTAAAATTTTCATTTCACATTAAATGGATTTTAAATTCATTTAAGCTTAAAAATGACATATTATCATAAAATTACTTAGAAATTTCATGAGACAAGATCATATTCAAACCTCCATTTTGTTCTCCCATGAACTAGGTAAGAAAATTTTTATTTTTCATTTTTGAGCAATTTTCTTTGGATTTTGGATCGAGTTGTGAAATACAAAATTATTCTATTCAAAATATGTTATCATTTGGTACCATTATTGCATGCTAATTTTACTTGAGTTCAAATATCTCAAATTCTAGGGTTTATGTTCATGTTAGGGTTTTAAGAATTGATGATGGATTTTGAGGTTATTGAGGTTGTAGATTCATTTCCAAGTTTGATTGATGATTAAAATGACTTATACATGTGTATATAGTTTTCGGATTAACCCTAAATTTAGGAGAAATATATGATTTGATGAAATAAAGTTAGGGGTTTAATTGTAGATATTTTGAATTTAATTGTAGATATTTTGAAATATTGAATAGAGGTTGATTTCATGCCTAAATCGAATTGAACCAAGTGAAATCATGAAACTCTACACTCTTGATATTCGACCTAAGCTTTAAGAAATGAGAAAAATTATGAAAAAATTATGTAAGGGTTCGAAATGAAGTAGAAAGGATTCTTCAAGCGTTAGAAAATTATACAGACCCTTTTGTAATTTTATAAAAATTGGGGGCCTATTTGAACATTATAGAAAAGTTGTGGGTTAAAATGTAAATGTGCAATAGTTGATCTACTATGTTGGAAATTAATGTTTGAGTGTTGAAATTAAAGTTAGGATATGAAATTGGATTATTTTGGGAAGTTAGTAAAAGTTGAGGTTCATATCACAACTATGGAAAAATTGGGAACTTAAGTGAAATGTTATGTGAAATTTGGATAAAAAGGAATTTTATAGGTCAACTAGAAGTGTTAAGGTCAACATTTACGTTGTGACATGGAATTAGTATCAAATAAGCATCAGAAGACTTTTTTGAAATTTATTTTCTAATGTGTTCCTATGTTAGTAAGATTCTAACATATGGTTTGAATTTGTATATGTTTTGTAATGATACTCATTTAGATTGTTTGCTTGAAATCAAGATCAAACATTATTAAATCTAAGGAGAATATTAAAGATAAAATGTGAACCTCTAAGGAAGATTTACAAGCTAAGGACGTCAGGTGAGTGCAAATTTAATTTGTACGTATGTTATCAAACAAACATTGGCTTGTGATGAGCCAGTTACGGAGTTACTGTGGTAAGAATTGATTCCTAATTTCTATGTTATTTGTGGTTTATGCATACATGTGCACTTGGTGAGCTAATAGAAATAGTGAATAAGCTGAAAATGCAAATTGGTGAAATCTGCCTAGATTTGTGTTATGAACAGTTAGTTTAGAAAATCACCATAAATTCTACAGAAATGATTAGCGGATTATTTTTATACCATTGGATTCCTATATCATTCTAGTTTTTTTAGAACAAATTGCAACTGATTTGGAGATGTATACAAAAAATATATGAATTTTTAATCGAGGATAGGTCAGAAAACAAGGCAGCAAATTATGCTCAAAATAGCTTTTGTAAGTCAACTTTGAAAATTTACTATAAGTTGTACAAATGGAACTAGAAGAAGTGCATTATATGGTTGGATTCGTATTTGAGTATATTTTCCATTTGTATAAATGTAATAATTTTAAATTATGTATATTAATACAAAATAATATTTATTTAAAGGTAGTGAAAACTACTTTAATATGAAATTGGGATCGAACCAAATTGAATGCGAATGATTAAGTTGAAGCTTAGTGAGGCTTTTATTGACTTTTTATAATGTCAGTGTGAGTGAAAGGTATGCATAACATTATACATAGATGTTTCATACATCATTGGGTAGGACTCGCAATAAGTCTACCTTATCTACTTTTGCATGATATTTATATCATTTATCATATATTTGACGTATTCTAAATATGTCAAAAGTTGAGTATAAAATGCATTTATCACTGATTAATATATATTATGTTTATTATGTATATATATAATGTTATTTCGGGTATGAACTACCCAATGTGAAATTATATTAATATACTTTGGCATTGATGGATTAAATAAATATAGACTATATGTCCAAGTATATCAATGAGGGTCAGTGGTATTGATGGCATGCCATAGAGTCCAGCAACTACATATTCGGGATTCCATTAAATGATAACTAGTACATATGGTGGACACGACCTTATGTGTCATATTTGAGACTGTAATAAAGGATAACTAGTACATAAGGTGGGCACGACCTGACCTCGTGTGTAAGCACTACAGTGAATTTATTTGACTTGAATACTGGGGTCCTAACAGGTTTATATTTTGGGCTATGGTTTATTGGTTAATAAATGATTAACAAGTGAATAAGCTTATGTGCTTATGGAATAAATGGCAAGTATTTTGGTAAGAAATTTTATATCTGGTTTATATCATGTTGATATATGGTAACATGGTCGGAATGCAGGAAAAGTGATCATAATGCATTGAATAGTTACTCATTTCATTTATGTGTTCTATTGCTTAGAATATTTCTATGATTACCTCACCAAGTGTATACTTAGCGTGTGGTGATTTGCACGCGTAGCTAAAAGAATGCTAGATGAGTAAGGAGCTGAGTTTGGCATCAATCACCGAGGAATATTTTCAGGCAACAGTGATGACATCATATCATGTTCTAAAGTTTCTAGCTAGCATGTATACGAGTGTGAAATGTCTGTAAATTATAAGTATGGTTAGTATTAAATATTAAGTAATTGGATTTTAAATCATATGGTTTTTAGATAATTTTATTTATGATATGAAAAAGAATAGAAATGTCTAGTTGATGCCTAAAACCGTATTTCAAATAGAGGTCTGAATATTATTATATTTTTATTTTATATGAGAAATTATTTAAAAATAAAAGTTAATAATTTTAAAATTGTGAAAGAAACAAAATTTTACCAGTTTTCAAATGTAGATTGGCTCTTAATGTTTTGTGACATCTCTGACTTGTGTTCGGGGTTGGATACGGGAAAGGGGTGTTACATACTTAGCGCGTGATGAATTTCACGCGCAGGTAAAAGAAAGCGAGAGGAGTAAGGAGTCGAGCTTGGTATCAATCACAAAGGAATATTTTCAAGTAACATTGATAACATCCTATGGTGTTCTAAATTTTCTAGCTGGCATGTATACAAAAAAGAAATGTCAACAAAATATTAATATAGTCAATATCAAATATAATTTAGTATGTACAAATATTATGATACGAAACTATGTTTTAAATATTACTTTAATTGGGATTTTAAACTAGATAGTTTTACTTATTATATGAAATATAGTAGAACCCCTGTTTACTTCCTGAAACTGGATTGGAAACAAAAGCCGAAATATTATATTTTGATTTTTCTCATATTAATTATTGTATAATAAATGTTAAAATTTGGAAACTTTTGAAGGAAATTTTTTTTACCAATTTGGGTTAAGAAACATTTTAAACAATTGATGTGACATATTTGACACGTAATAGTACACGTATATGGGTTAAGGGTGTTACAGAGCCTGACCTTGCAACAATGGAGCTGTACTCTCCATTTTTTCCTCATCCGAACAGTGAAGACCATCTAACATTATCTTAACATCACTCAGCCACAAATTTGCCTCTACTGGGCCTTCATTCGCTTCAATTTTAAATTCAGGCACCCATAAACTTTTCAATTCTTTATGAATGGGCACCTTAGAAGCTAGAGGAGCATGAGAAGGAGAAGGGGAGGCGGAAAAGGGGAGGTGTTGGCACTCCCTGATGTGTCGGTGCTCCATGCTGATTAGACTAAACATGAGATACATACTCAACCTCATTATTATTGCCATTATCAGTTCCCTCAAGAACCACCTATTAGGTACCTATGTCGAGCCCTTCAAATTTAATATCTAAACAACCACTAATAAATTTATGTTAGTAAGGAGCAACATCATAAATAAAATCATCTAACCATACTAAAACAGTAATTTCAACATCCCAGTGGCATGTACACATTTCCAACATAACATAAACTCGGTTTAGGCAGAGAATCGGCTAAACCTGTAGCTCTGATACCAATAAGTGTGACACCAATAAATCGTATACGTCTCGAAATAGGAGTTAAAGATGTTACATTAACATTACATATACAATTTTATTCCTTTGTAAAACATCCTTATATCAACTTTAAATCTATTTAATTAATTGTAATAAACTATAATAAACTACATAAACACTGCTTAATTTGAAATTATTTTAAAACATAAATATATATATATATATATATATATATATATATATATATATATATATATATATATATAATATTCATGCATAAATTCGAATATAAATAAAACTCTATCAAAATAGTTAGTAAAAATTAGTGAAGCGGAATAACATAAGGTGAGAATAAACAAATAAAATAACATAAATACATTAAATCATTTAAAAGTTTCTCAAATAATTTTTTTAATATTTCAAACCAATTTAATCAAGCCATTTTCTTCATTGGAAACCCGAAAATTAATCATCATCTTATGACTTTATCAAAATCATGATAAACATTATCAAATAAAATAATCATTTCATGTTTCTTTCCATTCAGACATATTTCTTAATTTTCATATTTCATTTTCATAGTCCAATGATATTTAAGAGAATGCAAGGTACCATAGTGGAACATACTGTGCGCAATGAGCACCAACTGTGCTAATCCTATCATATGCACCAACAATGTCATTCATAACGTACATGAATGTACCATAACTTTACTTTACTCAACTTAATGGCAAGCCAAGTGTACCTACGAGTCTTAGTGCAACATATAATGAGCTTTTAGATCATATCATATTCATTTAATAATCAACATTATAAAATCAGAATTATTTTTAATTGATCATCATGAAAACATAACTTAGGCAGTTCATACCCTAAACTATTCATAACACTTTTATATAAACATTATGGAAGTAATCCATAATTAAAATAGAAATCATGCTTGAAAAAAATAATATGAGGTTGACTTATTACAAGTCTTCATCGATAAAAATAATTAAATAAATAAACTGCACTCCTGACACTATGTATGCAATTAGTAAAAGTAAAAGATATAATAAAAAAAGATACAACACCTCAAATTAAACAATATAGGAAATGAAACAGTACGGTGAAAGGAATATTATAAAAAAATGAATAGTAGTAGAAAAAGAAATAATACAGGAAGAAAGAACAATATAGTCCTTATTATTATGTTATACAGTAAAATTTATTACGTAAGGTTTGAATTTCACTGAATGATATATAGACAAAGAGTTATATTGATTTGAACTTGATTATGAATGACATGTATATATGCATAATATATACTTTATAGTAATAGTTGTTGTTTGCGGGTGGTCGTGTGGAGGAAGACAACAACTCTACGAATGTGTTTTAAATAAGTATAATACCATACAGATGTTATTTACATGGTGTTATAAAAAAGGTGACAAGAGTTGTGCTAAAGTATGAAATAATATTGTATGAGAGAATGTAATAAAAAGAAGTGGAATTATGATAAGTTACTAAACCGTTATGTATGAACGTAGTAATACATTATGTTAAAAAAAATAATCATTGAGTTTTAAATTAAGCGGTTTAAATTATGACATGAAAAAGTATTAAATTGCCGAATTACTGTTGAAGAGTGTATGTGATTTTCAAATTAAAATATTACACTAGAAATTTATGTGATTAAATAATATGATTGTAACAATTAATTTTGGAATTTTAAAATAAACAAAATTATATCGATTTTCAAACAATAAATGTTATACAAAAACTGTGTGACATTCTTAACTTATATTCGGGTACGAATACGGGTTAAGTGTGTTAAAAATATTTATTTTAAAAATTTTACCTTTAAATTTTTAACTAATTTATAATTATACGTTGAGTCCTTTAGAATTTTAAATTTTTATAAATTAAATTAATGGTACTCAGTAGTGGCCATCCTAATATATATATATAGTCATTTATATTGATTTATCTTTTACAATATTTTTTGGATGTTTTGCTCCATAAGTTTAAATTGTCGTCTCGTTTGTATCAAACTGTTAATTTCATTAAAAAATACATAAGTAAATTGCATACTTAGTTACTTAACTATCCATATAGTTTTGTTATTATCATCAAACTATTTTTTTAAATCATCATCAAACTTAAGTTTTTGTCACCCAATTTAATTTGATTTGTTTTTAAAATTTATAATGTACAAAAATTTATTTATATCACATATTTTTTACTCATCACATAAATTAATTTTTACTAATAAATAATATTATAACATAAACAATAAACAACATATTAAGTTGCTTGTAATTTAACTTTTAATAAAAAAATATTAAATTAAAATATCATAAATATTTTAAGAAATGAAAATCTTAACATGTCATCGTTCATTTGTAGATATATGTATTAGAAAAAATTTAAATATTCCATTTTGATATTCGATATATTTATATTCTTTATCTTTTTATATTTAAAATATTAATGTAACGGAGGTTTCAGTTGGGCTAAAATTAAAACGCTCGGATTTCACTTTGACGGCAGTTCCCAAACTGTCTTCTTCACCAATTTTATCCTCGTCTACGTCAGTTCTTGCTTGGTTCAGTGTTGATCGTGGAGTTAAAGTGGTCACCTACGATCAATTTCGAAACGGAAAAGGGGAATGTGACGAATATAATAAAGCCAAAACCCAATCCAAAGCAGCTCTTAACGTATTGGCAGCGTCGCCTCCTCCAGGAATGTCGTAATATCGAACACCAAATTTGAGTAAGTTCCTACCTTTTTTTCTTCTTCTATTATTTTGTTGGAATTGTGGATCGATGGTTTAAAGTTAAAGTGGTTCATTGATTTAGATATTTAAAGAAAAGAGAAAAATGTATAGAAAACTATTAGAGATGCTACTAAGAGAAATGATATTGGTTATTCTAAGGAACTTCATTTAAAAAAAAATCTTTTAATCAAGGTGTAATCTTTTATTGCATTAGTTATGCTTCTTGTGTTCATGCATAAATAAATTATACTTAACTTAAGTCAATGAATTACAGCTTAAATTTATCAGAAGTTGAACATTCAAAAAATGTAACTCATAGCAAGAACCGAGCTCTATAACTCCTCGATCAATGCGGAATTAGGAAGAACCGATCTCTACAACTCCACGATCAACACTGAACTAAGCAAGAATTGGAATAGACGAGATGAAAAAGACAGTTCGAAAAATGTCGTCAAAGTGAACTCCGAGCATTTGGATTTTAGCCCAACTAAAATCTTCATTGTATTAATATTTTAAGTATACGAAAACAAAGAAAAAAAATAGAAACATATCGAATATTCATAATGAGATTTAAATTTTACCAAACACATAGTTACAAATGAATAATGATTCGTTTATATGTTTATTTCTTAAAATATTTATGATGTTCTTAACATTTGATTTTTCTTTTACTAAAATATCAAGTACGGAAACTTAATATGTTAAATATTATTTATATTATAATATTAGTTATTATTAAATAATCAATTCACGTGTCGAGTAAAAATATATGATATAAATGAATTCATATATTATAATTTTAAAAATAAATATCATCGAATTAAGTGACCAAAATAGAACAAAAAATTAAGTTTAGTGGTGATTTTGAAAAAAAATAGTTGAGTGATTAAATATATAATTTACCTATGTGTATTGCAACGGAGTTAACAATTTGAAATAAATAAGATAATGATTTAAACTTCAAGGTAGAAAACATCCCAAATATACTTTAAGGACACTATACAAATGTTATAGTTTATGGGACAATGGTACATTTAAGTTTATATAATACAACAAGATATATAACAAGGAAACACAAGAAATATTATCATGTATAATCTTATTATTTGATAAAAAATATTTTTAAATGGATTATAATCTTTAATTTTTTATTAAATTATCATTTTAATTCTAAATATAAATAAAATCTCTCATTATTGTCACTACTTATAAGCATCGTTATCATTATTAAACCTCAATTGTCAGTTCAAAATTTTTAACTTTTTATAGATGAATTTAATATTTATTTTATAAAACAATACCTCAAAAATAGCTTATAATAATAAAAAATAAAAAATTATCCTAATACTTCTGTTAATAAATTTGTTTCTTAACAATAACCAAATAATTTATACCAATCACCTATAAAGGTAACCCATGACAGGTATCACGTGTTTGAGTATAGGTTACTAATTTTATAAAAAATTATATAATTGAGAAATTAATTTGAATATATTAAAAAATAAATATAAAAATAGTTTTTAATCAATTTTAAACAAATAATTAAATACAAATTTATTGATTGGTTGAACCTTTTGGATTAGTTTAATACATTTATCATCCTTTCATCATAAAAAGTATCCTCATATTATTTTTATCGTAAATCATTATTTTTTAATAATGTCAAACTGTCACATAAATTTTAAATTTAAATTAATAAATTACTTGATTTTAAAAACAATTATAATATTTTAGATATGATTACAAGTAATTTTTTTAATTAAGCTAAGGTGATTACAATGTAGTATGTGTAGGGGTGAGTGTTTGGTCGAGTCGTGTCAAAATTTTTTGAGCTATTCGAGTTGACGAGTCGTATTTTAATACTCAAACTTAATTTGAAATTTTTTCGAGTCGAGTTATTCTATTTTCTATACTAATTTTATTATAATTATTTATAATATTATGATAATGATTTGTTCCAATTATTTTGAGGATAAAATATTGTTCAGAGTATTTTAGATTGTTGATATATTTCAAAATAATATTCATAATATTATATTTCAAAATAATTTTGAGGATAAAATATTGTTGAGAGTATGAAATATACTCAAAATATATATTCAAAATATTGTTGATATATTTCAAAATAATTTCTTTAAAATATAATATTATGAATATATTTCATAATTTTAGATTGTATTATGAAATATATTCATAATATTATATTTTAAAGAAATTATTTTGAGGATAAAATATTGTTGAGAGTATGAATGAGTGAAGGAATTGATGAGAAGAAAGAATTTGCAAACAATTGTAGTCAAAAGACTAAATTGAGTAAAATACAAAGTTAAGGGACTAAATAAAAAAGAGAGAACATATTTAGTAAAAAAATATATTAATTGAAGTTACATAGGTATTCTATTGTGGTATACGAGCATGTGGATCAAAATTTGTGAAAAAGGGACTTAAAATAAAGAGAAAATAACCTCAGTGACCAAAAATGCCTTATAATATACGATTTTAACCAACTTTTTTTGGATTTGCGAAAATGACCAACTAAATCGCAATGCGATCGATAATTCGCAACGTGATCTCCGGTATCGCAAATCAGTTTCCAGATTCGCAACGCGATTATGACTATCGCATTGCGATTTTCCAAATTCGCGTTGCGATTTTCCTAATTTGCAATGCGAATACGTAAATCGCAACACGAATTTGGAAAATCGCAACGTGAATACGTAAATCGTAACGTGAATACGTAAATCGCAACGCGAATACGTAAATCGCAATGCGAATCTGACTATCGCAACGAGATTCTGACTATCGCAATACTGAATTTCAAATTCGCAACTCGATTTCTGAATTCACAACAGGTTTTAGTTTCGCAACACAAATATTTTTGGTATATAACTACGCAGCAGCAACAACTCATAACCTAAATCCCTAAATCGCAACTCATTCCATCTCTATCTATCACTCTCTCCGGCGACATCTGTTCCTATATCCAACGACATCCTTCCCCATCCGGCAACAGGTTTTAGTTTCGCAGCTCGTTTGTTTAGTAAATTAATTTACAATAATGAAATCATCTAATGTTGATCATGTTTGGATAGATTTGTGTTTTGGAGGGTCATGGGAGAATGTTCATGGTGTTTTACAATATATGCCTTTACCCATGAATCTTCAACTAAAACTGTCATTAAAAAAGTTAACTTATGAAACTCTAATGTTACGTGTTGCAAATAAATTGAATTTAGAGCCTCTAAGTGGATTTAGGCTATCTTATCAAAGAAATGGTAAAGTTTATTTGTTAACCGACAATGAAGATGTTGAACGATTCATTGCTTACATTAGTATTTCAATTGATGATGTTACATTGTATGTTGTTGAACCTAGAAGTAGTGAAGTTGGGTCAGTAGCGGGTAGTAATCAACTAAGTTTTTCAATCCCAGTTTATGGTGCTCAAAATTTAATGGTTCCACCACAATTTCATCACCAAGCAAATATTGTTTCACCACATTTCCAATACCAAACACAATTTCAAAACCCACAACATTTCCCTAATCCAAATCCAAATCAACTTTCAGCACCAAATTTTGGTTTTCGTATTGACCAGTTAGACGATGATTAGCCAACAGAAAAAATTGTGAGTACTAGTCAGTATTCGAAATTTGATCTTGGTCAATACCCGGACTTTGATCTTGGTCAATACTCGAATTTTGATGATTTTTCAGAAGAAGAAACAGACCCTGCATGTAATGATTTTGATATTGGTCAATACCCAAATTTTGATGATGAAACAGCCGTTACCGAGGAAGATGTTGTTGATGATAATGAGGAGGAAGTTACGACTGTAAATAAACATGTTGAACATCCATTCTATAATTCATATAACACTGAAGAAGAAAAAGAAGAAGAAAAAATCCCCAAAGAAAAGTCCCCGAAGAAAATGCCACGGGAGTATAACTGGAATATGCCAGAATTACTTCAGATACCGGAAGAAGAGTTGGTAAAGATAGAAGTTGATTGTTACACAAAAATTATTCGTATCAAGAAAGATGATTGTTTTGATACAAAGGAAGACTTAAAGATAGCTTTGTATACGAAATGTGTGGAAGATGGCTATCAACTAAAAGTTAACAAATCAAGCAAAGATCGTTTCGAAACAAGGTGTATGTTTGACAAAAACTGTACGTGGCGTATGATTGCAAAGAGGATAAAAGATTGCGAAATGTTTCAAGTTAGGACTTTTATTGATAAACATACATGTTCAAGAACCCAAGTTTTTCCTCACCAAAGACAGGCAAACAAAAAGGTGTTGGGTGGTTTTCTGGCTGAGTTAATGTTTTTGAATGGTAGGGTATATCGGGGACATGAAATTATGACTGACATGAATGCTCGGTTCAAGATTAGTATCTCATATTCTCAAGCTTGGAGAGCCAAATGTTATGCCTTGGAATTGTTGAGGGGGTCGCCAGAAGCATCGTTTGCCCAATTGCTGGCTTATTGTCACAATTTAAAGCTGAAAAATCCTGGGTCAACTCATATCAAAACAGATAGAGATTGACGCTTTGAGTTGCTGTTTATCGCCATTGGTGCTGCGGTTAGTAAATCAATATAATTTTGTTGCCTCATTTTTGTTAGTTACATGCATTTCACATTTAAATGATTATATTTCTTGTGTATATGATTTTGTAGATTCATTCGTTTATTAATTGCATGTGCCCAGTTATTATAGTTGACGGAGCACATTTAAAAGGTCGATACCTTGGAGTAAACTTATTAACAGTATCCATGGATGCTAACAATGGGATACTGCCAATAGCTTACGGGCTTGGCAAATCTGAAACCTCTGATTCATGGACATGGTTTATGGGGCATCTTAGGGATTGTATAGGTCCTATTAGTAATCTGACAATCATATCCGATAGGGCAAACTCATTTGACAACGCTGTTAGAAGGTGTTTCCCAGATGCTTTTCATGAACTTTGTGGTGTTCATTTGTATAGAAATCTAAAATCAAGGTCTGCTGGTATAAAAAATCACAAATGGACATACTGGAAGGCTGTAAAAGCTTATCGGGAAGTGGATTTTAATAAGCATATAAACTGTTTAAGACGTGTTTTGCCTCAGTGTGCTCAAACACTAGAAGATGTCGGGTTTGAAAGATGGTCAAGAGTACATCAACTTGGAGCAAGATATGGTTTCATGACGTCTAATAGTGCAGAATCAATCAACGCTCTAAGTCGTCATTCCCGGAAATTACCCATTACTATGTTAATGGATTTTTTTCGAGCCTCTATTCAACAGTGGTACTACAAGAAAAGAAACCATGCAGGTATTATTTCTTTAAATTCATAACTTATCATATATTTTACTAAATATTATTTATTTAAATTTACAGGAACATTGGAACATCGTGTTACACCATGGACTGAAAAGAAAGATAATGAAATGTGTTGTGAAGTCAACGTCATGGAGAGTTGAACCATGTTCAAACACTTTGTTTGAAGTACTGGATAATAACTTAAATGGGCTTGTCGATCTAAATGCAAAGACGTGTAATTGTATGAAATGGCAAACAACTGGTTATCCGTGTGGCCATGTTATAAAAGTTGCTCTTCATCTAAACCAAGATGATTCAAGCGCATACGCTATGGATTGCTACACTACAAAAGTATATCGACAGACTTATGTCGAGATTGTCTACCCTATTCCACATCGTTCTGAGTGGGACATACTAGATGACTTACAAACAGTTTTGCCACCAGCCATGGACAGAAGGCTACAGGCCAACCAAAAAGTCACGATCGTATACCGTCTAAGGGTGAAGAGAAGAAGAGATCGACATGTAGTCGGTGCAAGGAAAGTGATCATACAAGGTTGACATGTGGATCACCAGTGCCATACAATCATCTTTTCCTCTACCAAAATATGGATCCTCATCAAAATCCCAATCACAACCGTCTTTACCTTTTGGGACTGTTAACTTAGGTGATTTTTAAATGCAAACGTTGTATTATATATATTATGTGAACTTTTAACATTTTCAGTTAGGCATGTATTAGTAACTTGAGTTTGAACATTGCTATGATATGTTCAGTTGTTATCACTTATTAGACATTCATTTGACTATCGTAACGCAGAAATCGCAACGCGAATATGACTATCGCAACACGGAAATGACTATCGCAACGCGAAATTGACTATCGCAACGCGGAAATGACTATCGCAACGAGAGAATCGCAATGCGAAAATGAAAATCGCAACGCGAAACTAATTTCGCGTTGCGATTTTGATTTTCGCATTGCGATTCACTCGTAGAGATTTTCATTTCGCATTGCGATTCTCTCGTTGCGATAGTCATTTCCGCGTTGCGATAGTCTGTTTTGCATTCAACATAATGCAGATTGAAATCAACAAATCAACTATTACATTTCAATCAATTAAACAAGCACAAATAATAATTATGTACACATCAATTAAACAAATCAACATTTACAAATAATCTTTTATAAATCAATTAAACAATCAAAAAATAATAATAAGAATTATTTCCTAATCAATTATTGAATCAACTTTTGCACCCATACATCCATTTCACGCAGCTCACTTCAGGATTAACCTGCAGAAACCAAACATTGAATCAACAACACTTTCTACACATCTAAAACCTACAAACAACAAATTATTGAATTCTAGCTACTTAACCAAACATTTTCAAACCAAAAAGAGTATATATGTTTAACAACACTTGCATTTGACTTACAAATTGTTTATGGACACTTTCATAACGCGGATGCAGGTAGGCAGCGTCTCGCATATATCGCTCTAGCCATAAAATGCCGAAACCACAAGCCTACTACACCTCTATCTCTATCGGTGGGAGGTAGAAAATGTGTACTTCCTGTCGTCAAACACTCCAAGCACATGCATACAAGAGGACCACAATCCCCTCTGGCTTCCTTTGTTTGTTGTGGCGCAGTCTCGTCTCTGATAACTGTAACATTGTACTTCTTTGGCTTCTTGTTTCCAGACTTAGTCCAATAATCAATATTATCCAAGAATTTAGCCAAATGAGAGCTCCATCCCTTAATCATATCTCTCAAATCAGACAATGATATGTAATTTATCATGTTGTCATATACTATTGTCTTTAGGGATGGGAGCTGAAGCTCGATGAGAAGCCAATGAGTACGGTCCAAAACAGGGATAAACACCTGCATCGAAATATAATAATTCAAATTGCGCACTTATTTATGAACACCTTTAAAATATTTAAACAAATATACTAACCTTATCGACCTGCCACCATGCAGGATAAAGTTTAGCTTGTCCATTAGCCAACACATATGATTCCTATCGTTGATTCTTCAAGTGAACTACGTGAAAAGACGTCGGCATAATTGTATATCGCATTTTTTTAATATTTTTCTTCAATTTCCTTACAATTAGAAGACGTGTAACCCATGCATCAATATGTTGTTTTACAAAAAAAGACATATATTAGTGAATTAAATAAATTTAAAAAAAAAATAATTACACTGAAATATAAGAAGAAATATAAGATTTACCCCCCATCGAAATAGCCGTTGTCTTCAACCCCTAATAATACACCCCACCAAGACCGTTCAATCAACAAATGCATATCATCGTTAAGTTTGTATATGTCAGCGTAACACCCTTGGCTCCGCTCATGTAGATAAAAATCAACTGCGGTCTTAGCCCAAAGGGTATTATCCAGAATTGTTTCCGGTAGTTGTTTCCTCTCCACTTCATCTGCCGGAATGGTACTGGCCGGTAACTTATACGAAAGCCAACAGTCATCCATCATGTCTGACACATAAGGGGGCTTCTCAATAATTCGATATATTACGCCGTGTGAATCGGGCTCTAGAATATTGGGAGAGACCCCTTCAACGATGACAGTGGCCTCTTGAATGGTGGGAGGGGACTCTTGAGGGATGATAGGGGCCTCTTGAACGATGACAGGTGAGTCGGGCTATTGGGGTGAACGGAGACGTAATGGCACATGCACGCCGTCTGATGTGTGAACTCCGTCTTGCAAGAAAAACCCGACGTAGAGCATCCACCTTAGCGAGCCGCTAAAAATAAATTAATACATAAATCAGTAAATAAACAGACATGATATTAAACAGTGAAAACAAAGACAAATATATTTCAAACTTGCACGGTATTCACCCAAGTCATTATTATATCATTGTTCACAAAATGCATCAGATAACATTCCATAAGTAAGCACTTATATAAACATTTAAAAGGACAACATATAAGTTTAGTTTAATGACAACATAAAGAGTAGTAGTTTATTCTTGAAACTTAAATTTTCAACACTGTGAAGTTAGTATTTGTCTTTTGGTTGAAGTAATGCAATTCATTCAAGTTTCAATTTGCAGAAGAATAATAGAATCTGAAACTTAAAATCGCAACGCGAAAATGACTATCGCAACGCGAAAATGACTATCGCAACGCGAAAATGACTATCGCAATGCAAATTTGACTATCGTAACGAGAGAATCGTAATGCGATTTTCATTTCGCATTGTGATTCTTTCGTTGCGATAGTCAAATTTGCATTGTGATAGTCATTTTCGTATTGCAATAGTCATTTCCGCATTGTGATAGTCATTTTCGCGTTGCGATTTTGTTGTTGCGATTTTCATTTTGCATTGCGATTCTCTCGTTGCGATAGTCATTTTTGCGTTGCGATAGTCATTTTCACATTGCGATAGTAAACTATTCTTCTTCTGTAAATTGAAACTTGAATGGATTGCATTACTTCAACCAAAAGACAACCAAAAACAAATACTAATAAATAGTTAAACAGTATTGGCAGCAACCGAATGAATTTACTAAGCAATCTAAGTGAAATTACGAGTAAATTTATCATCAAGTTAAATATGAAAAATATTAAACTTACCTCGTTACGTAGAGTATAAACCTCGTTCTGCAAAGATGCTACAATCTCACGTAGAGCTACTACCTCACCACGTAAAGTAGACACCTCAACACGCCATGCACCATTGTCATCGCGTAAAGTACCGACCTCCTCACGCAAGGCATTGACCTCATTATGTAACTCCCCTAACTCATCCCGTGGAGGTGGAGAACAGGGAGATAAACGTCGTGGCATCTTTGCCGGTCGCCTATCATGAGGTGATGGTGGAGAATAGGCTCGATGATGTGACAGAATAGGTGATGACTCTCGTTGTGGAGGTTTATATTCGGGTCGATCAGGTGATGGCTCTGGGTGAGGTGATGGCTCTCGAAGTGGTGGCTGCTCATCATCCGTGCCATAAAAAAAAGCTTACTAGCTTGCCACCAATCAGTGGCAAGCTTAGCTTCCATGGGTGTCAGCCTCTGTAATGGAGTGTTGGCCTCCTAAAAATATAAAAGCTCAAACAAAGTTAAACGTGTACTAGTAATAACTTGTTTATAAACATATGGTAGTATTTGTGTTAACTTACATTATTTATTGTAGTATACGGTAGTAAATCTTCCCATTACTGCAAGGATCGTTTCCTCTTCTAGGAAATAGCCCTAGGAATATCATTAGAAGTTTTTAATGCATATGTCTGCATGGCGGGAAAGGCCTCAAATATCCAAATCTACAAACAATATAATAACAAACATTAGTAATTGTTAAAGAATTAATTATAATTTTGGAAACATTATATAAAAATTATTACCTTAAAGGCCCAAATAAAGCCTGACAAAGTGTATTTGGAACCATCGCCACACAAACTTTTCCGATCATCAAAGGCAGACGACAACTTATTCCATGTTGCTCTCCATAGATACAAACCCCACGGAAATAGGTTCCATGAATTTTGGTCTTCTACCAATTAATCATTAGGAATAGGTTCTGCCTAAAAAGCCGGCTTGCAAAGTATTAGAAGGCATACTCGGACAACATCGACGTCATCCATCCGAGTAAAACCATCTTTCTTATTCAATAATCTCGTCAAGTCTTCCACGTGTAAATTCGACAGCTCAGGAAAAACCCGGGAAAACCATGATAGGCGGGTAATATGTCTATTGTACCGATCTAAATCATCGTGTCCGAAGCGTAGACGGTGATTAAGAAAAACTCCTCCCGCCCAAAACACGTATACGCTGGTGGAAAATCAAACCATATCTCTTCATCACAACGTTGTATAGTCTCTGGTAGATCGCTAGTCATGGTTTGAAGAAACAAATGGGTCAACATAGCATCTCCACCCGGATGTTGTACTTTCAGCCATGGCCCGAAGCAAGTATCCTCAAATATTTTTCTTTGTGCAGGTGAAAGCTTCGACGCAATTGTTTTGGCCAGGCTTACTTTATTTCTTAAGGTCAATTGAGCCGAATAAAAGTTCTGCAAAAACAATAAACATACCAAGTTAGATATACCAAAAACTACACTGTGAAGATATAACAAGAACAATAAACATAAAGAGTAGTAGTTTATTCTTCAAACTTAAATTTGCAACACTGTGAATTTAGTATTTGTCTTTATTTTTTGGTTGAAGTAATGCAATTCATTCAAGTTTCAATTTGTAGAAGAAGAATAGTTTCTGAAACTTAAAATCGCAACACGAAAATGAAAATCGCAACACGAAAATGACAATCGCAACGCGAATTTTACTATCGCAACGCGAAATGAAAATCGCAACGACAGAATCGCATTGCGATAGTAATTCTCGGTTTCAAATACTAAAATTGAAAGAAACTTTAATGGATTGCATTACTTCAACCAAAAGACAAAACAAAGACAAATACTAACTTCACAGAGTTAAAGACAAAACAATTTAGCTGTATTGGCAGCAATCGAATGAATATAATAAGCAATCTAAGTGAAATGGTTAATCTATTATTGAAAACACCAGTAAACTTATCATCAATTTCAATATGAAAAACCTAATAATTAATGCAAATTTTTCAAAATAAAAATAGTTAAAAAAGATAACCCTCGGTGGTTGATTTGGTTGATTTTCCATTTTTGACCATTAATGATTTCGCCGGAGATGGAGACTGATATCGTCGGAGATGGGGACTGATTTCGTCAGAGATGGGGACGGATGTCGCCTTAGAGAGTGAGAGATGGAGATGAGATTGAGTTGTGATTTAGGGTTTTAGGTTATGAGTTGCGATTACGGGATATACTGTGGACGATTCAGTGTTCCGATATATTAATATATTCATGTTTGGAATTTGAAAAAAAAAACACGCGTTGGATACGAATGGCTCTATGTAAATCGCATTGCGATAGTCAGATTCGCGTTGCGATTTACGTATTCGCATTGCGATTTACGTATTCGCATTACGATTTACGTATTCGCATTGCGATTTACGTAATCGCATTGCGATTTACGTAATCGCATTGCGATTTTCCAAATTCGCGTTGCGATTTACGTATTCGCATTGCGAATTAGGAAAATCGCAACGCGAATTTGGAAAATCGCAATGCGATAGTCAAAATCGCTTTGCGAATCTGGAAACTGATTTGCAATACCGGAGATCGCGTTGCGAATTATCGATCGCATTGCGATTTAGTTGGTCATTTTGGCAAATCCAAAAAAAGTTGGTTAAAATCGTATATTATAAGGCATTTTTGGTCACTGAGGTTATTTTCTCTAAAATAAATCACAAATTGAAGAAATAAGGAGATTATGAAAAAATTGAAGGACTAAATTGAAAAATAAAAATTTGTTATCAAAAAATGGAATTGAAAGTACACATGTATTCTTCTATGGCTTAGGAGCATGTGGTTCAAATTTAGTAAAAAATGGACTTAAAATAAATGACGAATTGAAGAATTAAAAAGATTATGAAAAATTAAAAGACTAAATTGAAAAAAAAATATTATCAAAAAGAGGAATTGAAAGTACACATGTATTCTACTATGGTTTAAGAGCACGTAGTTCAATTTTGGGAAAAACAATGGACTTAAATGAAGGAGGAATTGAAGAAATAATGAAATCAGGGACTAAATAGTAAAACTGTCAAAATTCTTAGTAAATTTTTGGTTTTTTGAGTAACTCGGAAATTCAAAATTTCTACTCGACTCGAACTCAAAAACTGAATTTATAATTCAAGTTGACTTGAATAACTCGACTCGAATAACTCGACTCGAATAACTCAAAATTGAAAATTTTGATTTTTCGAGTCGAGTTGAGTTTTGCTCACCCCCAAGTATTTGTTCTAAATACTCTCAACTATTTGATAATGAATACTCAATTACCTTGATGTAATTGTTAGTGATTACAAGTAATTTTTAAATAAATGAATATATTTTATACATTTCATATATATATCCATAACACAATAAAACTGAACACTTAGCTCACAATATGTCTACATTGGTTTGTTTTAGATAAAAAAAGGGAAGGAGATAAATGAAAATGATACACAAAAAAATATATTTGTGTTTGGTTTGATATTATTTGTTGATTTCTCAGAATTTTTTGTATAAAAGAAATAAAAAAATTGAGCAGTAAGAAGGAAGAATAATATTTTTCTACAAAAACTTCAGTCATCGTTTATTAGTTCCACATGCTGCAATTTGAAGAACTAACATAGAATTCACCAAATATATGTGAGGATATGCCAAGTGATCTAACAGTTACAACAACCCCCAACCATCTAACGAATATTACGTCGGCTACAATAGAAACTTTGAAGCTCAACATCCAACATCCTCTCTACATCTCCTCGTCTTCAACTCCATCATAAACGCCAAGAATGACGTATTGGAAAGAGGTTTTGTGAATCCAAAGTTGTTTAAAACATGTGAAACGTAATTAACACAAAGAGAACCATCAGTGACCCTCTCTTACAAAATGCATGTCTAACTCTACGTTTTTTGAACGTGAATGAAAAATAGGGATTGACACATAAAGATGGCACTCGTGTTGTCACACGACAGAACTGGTGCTTCAGCCTGCTTTATACCTAACTCAGTCAACAATGTTATTAACCAAACCACTTTCGATATAATATCGATAATGCTACGATATTTAGCCTCTGTTGTAGATCGTAAAATAGACTTTTGACGCATAAAGATCTATAAACCCAGTTTTTAACCCAAAACACAAGTCCCAGTAACTAAACATCAACCACTGTCATTACTCGCCTACTAGAACTCCACAAAAGCAACTACTTTAGGTATAGTGCTGGTAGCATTGAACACTAAACCATGATCGCATGTTCCATTCAAATATCGCAAAATATGTTTAAGGGCCACCCAATACAACTCGCATGATTGATGCATATACTAAGCAACTCGATTGACACTAAACACCGTACCGGTCTAGTATGGCTCAAATATAATAAACCCCCACCACACTTCTATGAATCTATGGGTCTTCAAGGGGTTTTCTAGTACTACGAGTAAGATTGGGTGTCACCTCCGTAGGAGTAGGCACTTATTTTGCATTACTGAGCTTTGTCTTCTCCAACATAAACTTCCGTTGACATAACACTAATTGGTCCTAGTTTTGTTGAACTTTAATACCCATGAACTTACTCAGTTCACCAAGATCCTTAAGTGAAAATGTTGTTCCTAACAGACAAACAACGTACTCAATGGCTATCGAAGATGTACCAATGATCATCAACATATACCAAGACATAAACGCTTAGAATAACCTCCGCTATGATGAATGAACAAAGAAGCATCAACTGTGGAACCTTTGAAACCAATATCGATTAATGATTGGCAAACCTTAGAATACCACATCCGGAGAGCTTATCGTAGCCTATACAATGCTTTCTTGAGTTTCCAAACAAGCCGTGTGCCATCAGTCGCACATTGTTCAAACCCAGGTGGTTACACCATGAATACTTCCTACTTAGATCTCTATTGAGAAACTTGTTATTCACATCAATTTTTCGCAAGGGTGATCAGTATATATGTGACCGTAATAGATGCAAGCGCACACTTGTTGATTGCAAAATAGAGATATTCATTCGACTAAGGATGACAAACCCATAAGGAATGAAGTTAAGGATTTTATTATTGTTTGATCTAAATTTTTAGAAGAAAAGAGAAAAGTGAGAGTTGCATAAGCTGATGGTGAATGAGTGTATTACGTCAACAATAAAATAAACTAAATAAAAGAGATAAAATATCAATGGATAGATAGTGGAACACTCGTAAGATCTTCCCAACCAAATCACACAACAAACTAGCTAAAATATTTTGATCATAGATAAATGAAACACAACATTTATACTAAGCATAACAGTCAATTGCATCTACTAAAGCCCACTACCCAAGCATCATTCCTTTCCAGGCTATACAGTCAGAATAATGCGCCTTTTGTGGTTAAAGTGTCTTTCACCAATAGGGTTGTGTTCTAAGCTATCACAATGATGTTACTTTTGTAAGCATTACTACCAGATTCAATAGATATAAAGCAAATAAGAGAAGACTTAATATATTGCAAAGCAAGAGTATTCAAAGCAAACTTCTATTCATCAATAAATACAAACACTGGTTAATCAAAATAAAAAGAGAGTTCAAGCAATAATATCTAAAACAACTCATATTCTTATAAAGTTGCTCGGTGATAATCTTGGCCAACTTGGTGCTGCTGCACAGCTACTTTCGTAGTCTATGACGGTCCAGTCGATCTTTAGAGGTGCTCCGGGAGAGGTTTAGCACCCCATGGCTATGGATTCTATGATGAACGAAAGGATGACCGGGAACAGAGGATGGGAAGGAAGAGGACGATGTCAAAACTCCCTAGGGTAGTATTCATCTATTCCTTATATAGGCTATCCAAATGGTACAATTTTCCCTTCACACAAATGGTGTGATCCTATGTACAAGTTCTAGAATATAGAACAAGTCAGTATAACCGTTTGTATTCTAGAATGTTCAACTTCCATTAAATTATCACTGTAACATCCATTTCCCGTATACGTCCCATATACAAGAGTAGTATATATCACATAATTTTTAAAACATTTCCATACTAAAAAATAAGTAAAAATTTTGATTCTTTAAAATAAAACAATTTAATTTTATAATAATAAAAACATCCTTTAACTACAAATATGTAAAATAACGTTTAAGTCCATCACATAATAGTTTAAGTTCAAATATAATATAACGCTACAAACCATATATCAAATACCATACATAGCATCATAATATAACTAATACATGCTAACTAGTAATATAAAAATAAACATCTAAAGATTGCATATTGTTACTGATAAAGCAACCCTTGATAGTTGATATCAGCTACACTCCTTACTCCGATCTTACACTATTACCTACACGTGAAAGAGTCACACGCTAAGTATTCACTTAGTGAGGCATAATAAAGTAAGTCATCTTAAAACGTAGGTATATCGATAAGATCAAATACGCTTTTAAACCATATAATATATAAACACTTAAAACTAACTTGATAATCCAAGTTTCCGTCAAATAACCTACGAAATATTATTTCTATATGCATAGCATAGTGTATTCAAAAATCCATTCACAACCCAATGCATGACAAATGAGAATGCGAGGTACCCAATAAGCACCTAAGTGCTGCAATAATGTATAGGTAATGTGGTACACAACAACACTATACTAACCAATTCTGGACTAGTAATCCTGTACGACTACCATCTTTGAACATAAAGTGTCGAAAGTACACAAGGTACATACATGAATATGCAACAAATGCATTAAACAAAATCGATTGATAACCATCATACACCAAGTATGCCAATTACATACATAGTGCTATAGTACACAAAGTACTACTACAACACCACCTTATTTATGGTTTTACAATTGCACCTATGACTCTCAACGTACATACAATCGGCTTTAAAATCCAAATCTTAGGTTAAACATTTATTCCAAACCATCAATAAATGATAATTTGTGTGAAACATATACGTTTACTTTAGGACATGTCATACCCGAAAATCATTCGTAAAATCATTTTCATAAATTTTATGAAAATATTTATATATCAATATTTGCCATTTTATACTTAAACTTTGAAAACTTTCCAAAATGTCCAAATTTATCATTTTAATCTCAATTTCAACACTCAAACAATAATTTTCAGCAATGTACATCAACTATTGAGTAATTACACATCCAACCCATAACTTTTCAAAATTGATAAATAGTCCCCCAACTTTTGAAAAATTATAAAATGACCCAAATATTTTTCTAAGGAGTGTAGAACCTTCAAAATATCATTTCTAGGGCTCATGAAAATTTTAATAATTTTTACTCAACATTACATTAAAGGTCGAATACTTTAGGGGTGGAAATCTCATGATTTTTGCTTGATTTAAGCATGAAATCAACCTCTATTCAACATTTCAAGCCCCATACAATCAAACCCCTAGATTAATTTCATCAAAACACAACTTTCCTCCTAGATTAGGGTTATGCAAAAACTTTATAAGCTCATATAGTCATGTACAAGTGATTTTAATCATCAAAACATCAAAATCATTCAACAAAACCTTAAACCCTAATATGAACATAAAACCTAGAATTTGGGATCTTTAAACACAAACAAAATTAGCATACAATAATGGTACCAAATGATAAAATTTTTCAAATAGAACAAATTTCTATTTCACAGCTCGATAAAAAATCCAAAAGAAAATGCACAAAATTGAAAAATAGATTTTCTCTTACCTCCAAATAGGGTACACGACCATGGGAGCTGAAAATGAACAAGCTTCATGAAAGTTTCCTTTAATTTCATGTTAATTTGGCATTTATTTAAGGTTAATGAATTTAATATTAATTTAATTGAGAAATGTCCATTTTGCCATTAATGAAATTTGATATTTACCTTAATACCAAGCCACATAACACTTATCAAATTCCTAAGGTCAAAGATGAACAAAATAATTCACCCTTTACAAATTTACCCATGCAATCTTTCCAAAATTTTATTATTGTCATTTTTCATGGAATGATCCAAATTAAATATGGAAATAATTCCTCAAATACAATAGTCAATTTTATTTTCCATCATTTAAACATGTGGAAATAATATTTTTAAGCTTAATTTATCATCCTTCAAATTTTCCCAAAATTTCTATTCGATCTGATTTTTCAAATTCTTACTGGACTTTGACACCTTCTAGTTTTTAACATAAACATCGGATCCAAAATCTGATTCCCACAAAACCCCACACATAAGGATGAACTATTTATTTGCAAGGTCAGATTACCTAACTTTTCAAAAATTACCTTTTAAGACCATAAACATTTCAAACTATATATTTTGGTCACCAAATTTTAAAAATTTATGTTTTGGTCACTAACCAAAGTTTGTGGTATTACAATTCTCCCCCTTAAGAAAAATTTTTCCTTAAATTTTAGTATGTACATGCTGTGAAGGTATATATATAATGCCTTTTCATGTCCTCATCTCTTTCCCAGGTAGCTTCCTTAACTTTGTGATTCCGCCAAAGAACTTTCACTAACGAAATTGTCTTGTTTCATAGTTCTTTGACTCCTCGAGCTAAAATTTCCAATGGTTTTTCTTCATAAGTCAAATATGGTCAAATCTCTATTTTCTATGGGGTAATAACATGTGAAGGATCTGATCGATAATTCTTGAGCATCGATACATGAAAAACATTATGGAACTTGTCTATTTCCAGAGGCAATGCTAGGTGATAAGCCATTGGTCCGACTCTTTTCAAAATCTCATAAGGTCCAATAAATCTCGGACTCAGCTTTTTTTTGCATCCAAACCATATAATTTTCTTCCAACGTGATACCTTGAGAAATACCTTATTACGCTCTTGATATTCAATCTCATTTCAATTCAAGTCTGCATACGATTTCAGACGGTCAGAAGCTATCTGGAGATTAACCTGAATAATCATTACTTTATCTTCCATTTCTTTCATCAAGTCATGGCCAACTAGATCTCTATCCTTTATCTCGAACCAATTTAATAGTGTTCAACACTAATGTGATCCCGATCAGCCCTAAATTACTTCTTGATCTAATTAAATCATTGAAGTTCACCAAGGCTTATTCAAAGGAAGTTCTACCTTACTTCATCGTATACCTGCTCATTTATGTACTATATTTTATCATATGTGTGTATTTACCTATAAAGATATGCTTATCATATGATATCATTCATTGCATGAATTTGCAAGAATTTTATTAGTTGCATGACATTCATTGCATTTAATAAGTATTTTCTTCATTAAAACATGCATTGCATATAAGCATGTATTTTATTTAGGGAAGTAGTTCATTTATGCATATAGTCATTTAATAAACTACTTCATTCATGCATTTATTTCATTGAATAAAGTTAGTTCATTAATTAAACTAGTTCATTCATCAAATTTGTTCATTTATTAAACTAACTCTTAATTGTTTCATGCATATTTTTAATTAAAAATTGAATAAAGTTCACCTTTCTGTCTAGGTGCATGAGAGAAGTTGAACAGTTTCATCAGATGCAAGAATATAATTCAGAATGTATTCCAATTCTGGATGTGATACATACGTGTTTGGTTCTAGAAATAAATTGGAAATTATTTCTATATCTCTTATCTTTCCAACGCCTTTTGAATCACCTCAATCCGAGGTTGGGAGCTTGAGATATATGATCGATTTATTGAGACAGTGCAGGCTAGAATTTTGTTACGGGAATTTTATGCATTGATGATTTGGATGAGTTTGAGCCATGGGAGACCCTTTCCAACATCAACCAAGTTACAAGCCATTGAAGGACTCTTAATTCACCAATTCAAGGCATTCAAAGCTTATTTTTATCATATAAATTCAAGGGCTATTCATATTCTTCAAAGGAGCATGCAATGAAGGGTGATTTATTTCACTTATTAAGACAATTTTCAGCATTTAATACCAAGAGTCTTACACCCCTTGGACGAAATTAAGGCCAAATTTAGCTTCAAATTGTTTAGATTCATCACCAAAATGATCTAGAATATTCATCCAACCTTGAAGATAAGAAGACAAAGCATTCAAATGTATTTTATTGCTAAATTGATGAGAATGTTTTCATCTTTTGAGTCTTTTCATATGTTGATTATAAATACTAGGCACATTTGGATAATTTGTAAACACACATTTGAATTTATAAAACATCTTTGAGAGGTTACTTTCATTCTTGTTTTCTTGTAGAACTTTATCGGCTTCTAGATAGTCTTGTAGTCTTCATCCATTTCCTTTTGTTTTAGTGTTGGTTCCTAACTCATCTATAGCTAGTGGGTTATGTTCCATATCCTACCACTTCTACCTTTCTACCTTATTATATTGTTGGTTCCTAACTCATATATAATTAGAGGGTCACAATCCATCCTTTGAATTACTATCATTCTCCACGGCTACTACAAACATCCTTCACCATTTTTGTTACATCCATTCAACCAGTATCACCACCACACTTCTTTCATTTACAATCCACTTCAACTTCAATCTATCATTTCCATTACTTCCATATACATATTTATATATACATATTTCCCTTCTTGTAACTTTGTTCGTTCATTTTTAGTCTTCAATCAAAGCACTACGAAGTTCTTACTAGAATCATGATCAGGCACACTCATACATGACTCGAAACTCAAAATCGGGATCATATCATTTGGTATCAGAGCGAGCCGATTCAATAAGAGTGTCATTTTCTCTTTCCCGGGTTCGTAAAAAACAAAAAAGAAAAACTTTAAAGAGGGATGGACTAATTCTTTTCATCTTAAAAAATAACATTTACTTCATCGTTATATTCCATTATTCAATTTTGTTACCCTTACTTACCATTTATTTTCCTTGTAGCCAATTTGTTTTTAATATCCTTGCTACCAAGTCATAATTGTTTAAGCCGAAGTCCACTTGACACTTGTAAGCCTCGGGAAAGTTCCCAAAATGACTTGAAATTAAAGAACAAGTGGTAAAAGGAAAGAGTGAACATCATGGATAAAAACCATCCCGAGTGAAACACAAGTGGAGTGACATTAATTGTTTCTTTGGAGTGTATTGCTTAGGTCTATTTTTCATTTTTTATTATTAATCATGTTTCGTACTTCTAGAGACAATTCTCATATTTCAAGAGGTGACGACCGAAATGATGGTGGTGCACCAAACTTGCAAATAAATGCCATGAAACGAGTGATAAGGAGTTTATTTCAAAAGCATCTCGACCCAATCTCAAAGAAATTGGAGGGAATGATCGAACGACCTTCTTGTTCACAAATGCATCCTCCGAATATCAAAAAGCAAGTAAAGAGGGGAGGCGACACTCAACCCCTTTTAATTCTACATCTAATTAGAGCAAAAGATCTTACAAGGAGGATCCCAATATTCGAATAAAAAGCAATGTCAAAAGTTCAATGCGGAGTGAGCAAAGCAAATTTGCATCTTTCAATCTAGCTCGCCTTCAAGAGTGTTTTGACAATTTTGTCAAAGAAGCAGAATTTCAATAACAACTAAAAAAAGGAAATATTTGCAAAAAAAGAAGAAAGAGAAATAAAAGTTGAAAAATATATTAAAAGCGTAGAAAAATAATTTTGTGAAAAATAGGGAAATAGGAGATTTTCGAAGAAAAATAATGATATTGAAAAAATAAATTCAAAATGAAGATGAGAGTGAAAATGATGAGTTTGAAAAAGAAAATTTTTATGCAAAAGAGAGAGAGTCAAAATTCATTTTGCACTAACAACCTTGACCATTATTCTTTTATTCTTGAATTTTCATTGTTGCGAGATGAAGAGAAGAGCACTTCAAGAGACATTTCAAACACATTTCCAATCCTAAATATGATCGAACATCGTCCATTCTTTAATCATGTTTCAAAAGAGGATCCAATGAAGTTTTCTATCAATAAGGAACCAGTGCCCAAAAAGATCATCAAGCATCCTCCATGGTTTGATTTTTCCATTTATTTTGTTATTGAATTATTTACTTATAACATTGATTTACTTTTCAGATGGATGTTTCTAAAACAAGGAATTGATGTATTAATTTGTGAGGATAAGTTTCTTTCTAATCTTAAGATGAAATTGCCACTCTCCATTTTGCAAACAGATGATTTGAAGCAAAGGCTATCCACCTACTCAAGATCCATCATTTGGAAGGAAACAAGGAATAAGATAGTTGGTGATATCTACCTAATTGGAAGAGTTCAAAAGACACCATTCTTCACCAACCAACATGACAATTCAAGAAGGGAAAATAGAGGTGTCTTTCTTATGCATTGTATTGGTCCAATAGAGAAAAGTGAAATGACAAGTCCTTTCATCAATTGTCAGGGCATTTCTAGCAAAGGATGACTCCTTTAACTGAAAGACATGATAAACCAATGGATTTGTGTAAGAAGAATATCAAGCATCAACCACCATCCATAAAATTTGACAAGTTTGTTTTCTCTAATTCTTTGCATCCATATTCTTTTACTAGTCTAGTTGTGATTGTAGATATGAAAATGAGACATCAATTTGAGAAAAAACTACACTGAAAGATAAGAGGAAACAAAGACAATGTTCGAACACTTGAAGTCATGAAGTTTGTTAAGTCATAAAGCACTGCCTTGACTTTAGCACATTGTTGGAAGACATTTTGGAAAGAATATGAACGAAAGATCATGCATAACCCACCAGTGGTTGTTCAAATCAAAGACACGGAACGAGGTCTTTACATTCATTCAAAGGACAATATTCAAAAAGATACGAAGAAAATGAGAGATGGCGTTCCACAAGGGGTTGTGTTTGTGAATGGTTTTTAACATTGTCAGGATAACATCCTTAAATGTTGCAAGGGAATCAACTTCGAATCAAGCATCATGGAAGTAAAGTTCATAAGTGAGAAGATCTTGGCCCTGGATAATGGTTATGTTGCAATATGAAAATGAAGGAGGTACCTGTGTAATGCAAATCAAAGTTGTTCTCTTTTGTAGAAAGCGTCAATTTGGGGACAAATCACATTAAAGAGGGAGGGAATAATGTAACCCAATCAGCCCCGACTTTCTTCTTGATATGATTAAATCATATGTTTGTATTTACCTCGTAGGATATGCTTACCATGTGATATCATTCATTGCATGAATTTGCATGAGTTTTATTAGTTACATGAAATTCATTGCAATTAATAATTATGTTGTTCATTAAGCATGCATTACATTTAAGCATGTATTTTATTTAGGGAAGTAGTTCATTTATGCATCTAGTTATTTAATAAACTATTTCATTCATTCATTTATTTCATTGAATAAAGTTAGTTCATTAATTAAACTTGTTCATCCATCAAACTAGTTCATTTATTAAACTAACTCTTAATTGTTTCGTGCATGTTTTCAATTAAAGATTGAATAAAGTTCACCTTTTTGTCTAGGTGCATGAGGGAAGTTCAACAGTTTCATAAAATGCAAGAATATCATTCAGAATGTATTCCAATTCTTGATGTGATACATATGTGTTTGGTTCTACAAATAAATTGGAAATTATTTCTATCTCTTATCTTTCTAACGCCTTTTGAATCACCTCAATCCGAGGTTGGGAGCTTGAGATATATGATCGATTTATTAAGACAGTGCAAGCTAGAATTTTGTTACGGGAATTTTATGCATTGATGATTTGGATGAGTTTGAGCCAAGGGAGACCCTTTTCAACTTCAACCAAGTTACAAGCCATTGAAGGAATCTTAATTCACCCATTCAAGGCATTCAAAGCTTATTTTTATCATATAAATTCAAGGGCTATTCATATTCTTCAAAGGAGCATGCAATGAAGGGTGATTTAATTCAGTTATTAAGACAATTTTCAGCATGTAATACCAAGAGTCTTACACCCCTTGGACGAAATTAAGGTCAAATTTAGCTTCAAATTGTCTATATTCATCCCCAAAATGATCTATAATATTCATCCAACCTTGAATATAAGAAGACAAAGCATTCAAGTGTATTTTATTACTAAATTGATGAGAATGTTTTCATCTTTTGAGTCTTTTCATATACTGCTTAGAAATACTATAAATAGAAACATTTGGATAATTTTTAAACACACATTTGAATTTATAAAACATCTTTGAGAGGTTACTTTCATTCTTGTTCTATTGTAGAACTTTATCAGCTTCTAGATAGTCTTGTAGTCTTCATGCATTCCCTTTTGTTATAGTGTTGGTTCCTAACTCATCTATAGCTAGTGGGTCATGTTCCATATCCTACCACTTCTACCTTTCCACCTTATTATATTGTTGGTTCCAAACTCATATATAGTTAGAGGGTCACAATCCATCCTTTGAATTACTATCATTCTCTACGGCAACCACAAACATCCTTCACCACTTTTGTTACATCCATTAAACCATTATCACCACGACACTTCTTTCATTTACAATCCACTTCAACTTCAGTATATCATTTCCATTACTTCCATATATATATATTTATATATACATATTTCCCTTCTTGTAACGTCGTTTGTTCATTTTAGTCTTCAATCAAAGCACTATGAAGTTCTTACTAGAATCATGATCGGGCATACTCATATATGACTCAGAACTCAAAATCGAGATCATATCAGATACTTTCTCCCATACAAGGCTTCATACGGAGCCATTTTGATGCATAATTGATAGCTATTATTGTAGGTGAATTTTTTTAAAGGCAATTATTTTTCCCATGATCCTTTGAACTCAATCACACATGCCATTAACATATCCTCCAAATTCTAAAGAGTCTTCTTTGATTGACTATCAGTCTACGATTGAAAAGTCATGCTGAAATTCAGTCGAGTACCCAAGGGCCCATGCAAAGAATTCCAAAATTTCAAAGTAAACCTTGGATCTCTATCATATACTATAGATACAAGCCCTCCATGAAGTCGAATTATCTCTTTTATGTACAATTCAATAATTTTATCCATCGAGTAATCTGTCTGAACTGGAATGAAGTGAGCAGTCTTGGTTAATCTATAAATAATCACCCATATTGAATCTTTCTTGGTGGGTGTCAATGGTAGCCATGTAACAAAATCCTTGGTGACTCATTTCCATCTACATTCAGGAATCGATATCGATTGCAACAATCCAGAAGGCACTTGATGCTTAGCTTTCACCTGTTGATAAGTCAGACACTTTGCAAAAATTTTCGTGATAGATCTTTTCATACCAAGCCATAATACCGACTCTTTAAGTCTTGATACATCCTATTTCCATCTAGATGCATATTTCAAGGATTATAGTGTGCCTAAAAAGAATGTCTTTCTTTAATTCTTCACCGTCGGGGTTGCAAAGTCTCCCTCGATAGTACAAACATCCATCAGACCTAACCTCAAAATCATTAATTTCACCTTTTTTTTGCTTGTCTAAATATTGTTGTACACTTTTTATCTTTCTCTTTTAGTTCTTTTATTCGATCAAATAATGTCGGCTTTAACTTTAGTTATACAATCAAGGCACTATCTTTCTTTATGGATAAACACATATCTAAAGCTCACAAGGCTGCAAAAGTCTTTCGGCTAAGTGTATCAGCTACCACACTAACCTTTCCTGGATGATAGTCGATGATCACATCATAGTCCTTTAAAAGCTCTATCCACCTTCTTTGTCTCAAGTTCAACTCTTCTTATGTCAACAAGTGTTTTAGACTTTTGTGATTTGTGCAAATATAGCAACGCTCTCCATAAACATAATGACGCCAAATTTTAAGAGCGAACACGACTGCTGCCAACTCAAGGTCATGCGAAGGATAGTTTCTCTAATCAATATTTAATTGTCTTGAAATATAGGCCACAACCTTACCATCTTGCATAAGTACACATCCCTAACCATTATGAGATGCATCACTAAAAGCCACATAATCTTTACAAAATTATGGTTGTACTAGTACGGGTGCCTCTATCAAGATCTTTTTTAGCATTTCAAATATATCTTCGCACTTCTCTGTCAAAACAAAAGGCATATCTTTCCTTAAAAGCTTGGTTAGCGGTGACACTATCATCGAAAGGTTATTCACAAACCTTCGACTGTAATCGACAAGATCCAAGAACTTCTGAACTTCTTAGATGTTCTTTGGAGGGTTTCCATTCCACTATGGCTTGAAGTTTCTTGGGGTCTACTCTTATGCCTTTTGTTGAGACAACAAGGCCAAGGAAACCAACCTTTGTCAACCAGAATTCATACTTTGACAGCTTGGTGTATAACTTTTTATCTTGAAGTGTCTTAAGAATAATACAAATATGAGCATCATGCTCCTCTTTCGTCTTTGAGTACACCAAATTATCATTAATAAAAACCACTAAAAATGATCCAAATATAGTTGAAATATGCAATTTATCAAATCCATAAATGCTGTAGGAGCATTAGTTAAATGGAATGGCATCACCACATACTCATAGTGTTCATACCGAGTCCAATAAGTTGTCTTAGGAATATCTTCCTCTTTAAACTTCAATTGATGGTACACATACCGAAGATCAATCTTAGAGAACACTGCCTCACCTTTCAATTGATCAAACAAATAATTAATCCTCGGAAGAGGATACTTGTTCATGATCGTTATTTTTTTCAGTTGTCAATAATCTATGTATAACCTCATAAATCCATCTTTCTTATTCACAAAAAGCATAGGTGCTTTCCAAGGTGAAACACTTGGTCTAATGAAATCTCTATCAAAGTAATTCTTGTAACTAGGCTTTTAGTTCTCTTAACTCGGTATGAGGCATTTAATATGGAGCCATAAAATTAGGCTTAGTACCCATATAAACATTAATCTTAAATCCCACCTCTCGATCTGAAGGAAAACCATGTAATTCTTCTAGAAAAATAACTTGAACTTCTCGAACTGTTGGAATATAATCCAACCTCACTTCATATATTTATGTATCTATGACATTAGCTAGAAAAGTTATACAATATTTTGACATCATTTCCTTCGTGGTCACTACTGATATCACATTAGGTGTTGATTTCGCTTTTTCACAAATCACTATAATTTCTGAACCCTCTGCGTCCTTAAAAAATAATCACTTTATGTGACAATCTACCCATCCATGATGTGGAGACAATCAATCCATGTCATATATGACCTTAAAATCTTTGAAAGGAAATTCCATCAAATTTGCAGGGAATACAAACCCTTGAATATTTATCGGACAATTTCTACATACATGAGTAACCCTTGCACTATGATCCAAATGGTTTATTGCTATCATCTCACTAGAGATTGGTTCTAATTGAATTCATCTACCTCTAATAAACTTTGATCTAATATAAGAGTGCATAGAACCAAGATCAACCAAAACAAATACAGGATCATCAAAAAGATAAAATGTACTTGTTAAAATCTTTGGGTCATCCTGATCCTCATCAGTCTTAATTTTATATATTTTGGCTACTCCGCGTGTCTCTACTCTCTGAATTGACTCAGATTGTGCACCAGTTATACCTCTTCCTCTGCCTGTTTGGGAAACTGCTACTAATCTCTCAGTTTGCATTGTTTGTCCATATATCTCTTAGGATAATTTTGAACATAATGGACACTATCACCACTGTAATACCCCCAAATAATATGTCAGTGATTAAATTAAAAGGAATTAAAAATTTAGAGGACTAAATTGATTAATTGATAAAGATGAGAAATGAGTTGGGAATAGTAGTTCAGACTAAATTGTAGTGATGAAGGATTAAATAGGGCATTTATGGGTATTTAGAATAAAATGAATTTAAAATTCATTTTATAGATATATTAAGTAGAGAAATTAGGAGAAAGGGGAAAAGTCAACACTCTTTTCTTATTCTTTTTTCATGTATGAAGCTCTCAACCCTAGCTAAAGGTGAGATTTCAATTTGATGGTTTATCCTTTTATTTTAGGTTGGTTATTGAAGATTGGGGTGTGATAGAAGCTTAAGGAAGGATTAAATGATATTAAAACTAAGAAATGGTGGAAATAATGGAGATTTTTGAAAATAGGTTTTGAAATGATATACTAGTATATTGGTGTTTATTAATGATTATTAGTAGTTTTGACTTTTCAAAGTAGTAAATAAGAGATTAGAAGTATTGGTTGAGTTTAAAAACAAGTTAGAAAATTTGGTGTGATTCTTAGAATCCAATGATCTTAAGGGGTACTAGATGTTTTAAGAATTAAAATGAAGGAATGTTAGTTTGAATAGTTAAAGAATAGTTTGATAGTATTGTAGGGGTAAATACTAGTAAATTTGACCCAATTTATGTAATAATCAGGTTGAAAAAACTAGAAAAACTGGGTAAGGGTATCGATACTGATAGAACAATATCGATACTATAGGCTAAAATGGGATGAATTAACTGTGTAGTTTCGATACTAATTCAATCAGTATCGATACCAGGCAACATCGAATCTAAAATCGATATCAATGTCGTAAGGGGGTATTAGTACCATAGTAGGGTAGTATCAGTACCATGGTAAGGGTATCGATACCAGGAAACATCGAAGTTAAAATTGGTATCGATACCGGAAAGGGGTATTGGTAGCATAGTATAGAAGTATTGGTACCAGGGTTGTAGTATTGACACTATTAAGCTTGGAACGACCAATTAGGTTGAAATTGTTATAGAAATTAAGATAATGATATTTTGAATATTTTTAAAGTACAAGTAAACAGTATACTAACATTGGTATGTTATGTGTACTTAATGGATAATTGTGTAGATCGAACCAAGCTCCTGAATCTAGCAAGAAAAGGGATAAAGAGAAAGTTGTTGATTAGTTAGAAGTCTCTACACTTTGTTAGCAAGGACTATCAGGTGAGTACTCTAATATAAGTATGCTATATGATGAGGATTCAATTTAGTATGCTTTAAATTTATATATGTTTAAAGTGGTGATTATGATATCTTTATGTGTATGGAAAGAATATTATAAATGAGTTATAGAGTATGTAAAATGCATGAAAGGATGTATTAATGCATGAAAGATACCATAATTAAAATGCATGAAAGGATGCCATAATTAAAATGCATGAAAGAATGCATTAAGGCATGAAAGGATTCCATAATTAAAAATGCATTAAATGATGCATTAAGGCATGAAAGGATACTATACTTAAAATGCATGAAAGGATGCATTAAGGCATGAAAGGATGCCATAATTAAAATGCATGAAATGATGCATTAAGGCATGAAAGGATGCTATTTAAGGCATGAAGGATTCCATAATTAAAAATGCATTAAATGATGCATTAAGGCATGAAAGGACTATACTTAAAATGCATGAAAGGATGCATTAAGGCATGAAAGGATGCCATAATTAAAATGCATGAAATGATGCATTAAGGCATGAAAGGATGCTATAATTAAAATGCATGAAAGGATGCATTAGGGCATGAATGGATGCCATATTTTAAATGTATAAATTGATGTGTTTATACGTGAAAAGAGATGAAAATTGAAGTTAATGAATTAAAGAGAAGTATATTGGACATACTAAAATTTGTTATGAGGTTAAAATGACCTAGATTTGGCTAAGATACGAAGGACTTCACTAATTTCTATGTATGTTATAACTTAGTTTGAAGTTATATAACTATGTGATACTTATGTATCCTTTAATGTTCTTTACTATGTTATATCTCATTAAGTAATTGCTTAATGTGTGTTGTTTTTCACGCGTACGTAAAATCAAAGTTTAACTGAGTAAGGAGTGTTTTTGTAGTTATGGTGATCAATAATCTAAGGTGGACTTATCCGTGACACCAAGACAATCTATTTTTATTCTGGAAAAACTCTGTTGGCATGGAATCACAATATTTAAATGTTTTTAATTTTAATTAAGTAGAACTTATAACAGTTGTAATCAATGTTTTGTCTTATATTAAAAGGTTATGTTTTCAAAACGAAAGAAATTTTTTTTCCGGGATTTTCAAAAGACTAACTATTTTAAAAGTAACGTGACATGTATTTCTCATTTACGGAAGGGTATACGGGGATGGGTGTTACAACCACAGTTGTAAAAGGCACCACCGAAAAATCTACATACTCCACCATGTAATTTGCCACATGTCTGACATGGCGAAGATTGATCTCGGAGTGCCTTGGTCGAGCTAGTAGTAAAAGACTAAGATTGTTTACCCTTGCGTGAAGTTGTACCAAAACCAGATCTATCACTGTATCGTGAACTTGAACCCTTTCCTCTCTTGGTATAATAGGAAGCTGAGGATGCTCCATATCTTTTCTCTATCTGCAAGATCTGTTCTGCAGCTAGAGTCTCCTCTTGATATCTTTCAATTGCCTTTGCTCGATTTATCACTTCTTGCAAGGTAGGCAAGTTTAATGCTAGCATTATCTCTTTCATCTTAGGCCTCAACACCTCGATGAACCAATCACGTAGAGCCTTGTCATTAAGAACCGCTTTAGTAGAAAATAATCATAACTTGTTATACTCAACCTCATACTCATGTATGGCTCAATCACTCTAGTTCAAGTTGATAAATTTTAACAACATTGCCCGCATGAATTTCTCTTCAATGTATTTGTTCATGAACTCATCCAGGAAGAATTGCCATGTCATTTGCTCAGGCAGTGCATACATCATGGTGTTCATCCACCACACTCGTGTTGATCCTCAGAGTAAAGATAAAACTTCATCCAGTTTTTATGAGTCTAAGTAGTGAAGATTTTCCAATACCACTTTGATGTTAGTTAACCATAACTCCGAGTCTATGAGAACTTCATCTTCTTCTCCCCTAAATTCGGGTACTCCCAGGCTTTTCAACTATTTCAGCATTGACATCTGAGGCACTAGAAGAACAAGGGAAGGTGGAGGAGTCTGATATCGAGCTAAAATTGCATCTAATGCATATAAAAGGATCTCTAATCTTGCACTGGCAGTCCCTGATGTGACAATACACTATCATGTCAAGACTGGGCAGGACAGTCACTGTTGATTTCATTGCTCCCACTGTCAGTATCTTTTCAAACTTTCTGATGTATTTCTCTACGAGAATTATTGGATCCCGACGTCAAATATGGCAAATAGTTTTAACAACTTATGTTAGTAAGGAGTGACATCAATTATATCATACCATATCAGTAACATTTACATCCTAGTGGCATGTACACATTTTCTACATAAAATACACTCATTTATGGTCGAGAATCAGCTAAACATGTACCTCTGATACCGATAAATGTTACACCCATTTACCGTATACGACCCGATACACGAGTTGTATATGACACATAACTTTTAAAACATTTCAGTACTTTAAAATTATTAAAATTTTGTTTCTTTAAAATAAAATAGTTTAATTTTATAAAAATAAAAACATCCAGTAACTACTAATATGTAAAATAGTATTTAAGTCCATCACATAGTAGTTTAAGTTTAAATATAATATAATGCTACAAACTATTTATAAAACACCATACTAGAGCATCATAATATAACTAATACATGCTAACTAGTAATATCAAAATAAACATCTAAAGATGTCATACTGTTACTGATAAGGCAATCCTTCATAGTTAATATCAGCTACACTCTTTAATTTGATCTTACGATATTACCTACGCGTGAAACAATCACACGCTAAGCATTCACATAGCGAGGCATAATAAAGTAAGGCATTTTAAAACATTGGTATATCTATAAAGATCAAATATGATTTGAAATCGTATAATATATAAACACTTAAAACTGACTTGGTAAGCCATGTTTCCGTCAAATAACTTGCGAAATATTATTTCCACATGCATAACATACTGTCAATCGATGTATTCAAAACTCCATTCACAGTCCAATGTATGACAAATGAGAATGCAAGATACCCAATAAGAACCTAAATGAAACAATAACATATAGGTATTGTTGTATACAACAACACTATACTAACCAATTTCGGACTAATAATCCCATACGAATACCATCCTTGCACACAAAGTGCAGAAAGTACGCAAGGTACTAACATGAATATACAAAAATATGCATTAAACAAAATCGATTGATAACCATCATAAAATAAGTATGCCAATTACATACATAGTGCTACAGTACACAAAGTACTACTACAATACTACCTTATTTATGCTATTAAAATTGCACCTATGACTCTCATGTACATACAATCAGCTTTAAAATCCAAATCGTATGTTAAACATTTATTTCAAACCGTGTATAAATGATAAATTGTGTGAAACATATCCATTCTATCTAGGGCAATTCATACCCTAAAATAATTTTCATAAATTTTATGAAAATATTTATATATCAAAATACAATAAAAAACATATTTAATAAAAACACTTGAGGTTGACTCATCGTAAGTTGTCCTCATATCATATAAGTACATAATAAATGCACTCACCTGGTATGCCTCACTATTATGCCTTACTGTTAATATCCAATTACTCTTGAACTTTTCCCATGCCTTTGGTTTTCTTATAACTGGAGTTTGTTCACGATCTACACAAGCATCCATACAAGCACATACAAATATAAAATTACATGTTAGTATTCAAACTAGCATTTTATACATAATAATAATACTCAAAAGTACTATTATTTTTCAATTCTTCTAAAAATTCATCTTAACTTTTTCTTTTTACTCGTAATAAGCCCTTGTTATTGATTTTTCAATTCAAGGCCTAAACAAGCCCAATAAATTCCCAACATTTAAATTCTATCCCAATACCTCTACAATACCATAATTGCCAGTCACATTATAATCTCAATTTCAACACCCAAACAGTAATTTCCAGAATAGTAAATCAACTATTGAGTAATTACACATTCATCCCATAACTTTTCAAAATTGTTAAATAGGTCCCCCAACTTTTTAAAAAATACAAAATAGCCCAATTTGTTTTCTAAGGCTTGTAAAACCTTCCAAATAACATTTCTAGGCCTCATGAATTTATTTATAAATTTTCCCCAACATCACCATAAAGGCTGGACACTTTAGAGGTGTAAATCTCATGATTTTCGCTTGATTCAAGCATGAAATCAACCTCTATTCAACATTTCAAGCCCTCAACAATCAAACCCCTAAATAAATTTCATCAAAACATAACTTTCCTCCTATTATAGGGTTAGGTCGAAACTTTATAAGCTCATATAGTCATGTACAAGTGATTTTAATCATGAATCAGGCTTGAAAATAATTATACAACCTCAAAAACATCAAAATCCTTCAGCAAATCCTTAAACCCTAATATGAAAATAAAACCTAGAATTTTGGATATTTGAACACAAACCAAATTAACATGCAATAATGGTACCAAATGATAGCATTTTTTTAAGAGAATAATTTTTTATTTCACGGCTCGATCCAGAATCCAAAGGAAATTGCTCAAAATTGAAAAATAATTTTTTTGTTACCTCCAAATAGGGTACATGGACATAGGATATGAAAATGAACAAGATTCAAGAAATTTTCCTTTAATTTCATGTTAATTTTGCATTTATTTAAGCTTAAATGAATTTAATATTCGTTTAATTGAGAAATGTCAATTTTTCCATTAATGAATTTTTATATTTGCCATAATACCAAGCCACATAACACTTATCATCTTCATAAAGTCAAAGGTGAACAAAATATTTCATCCTTTACAACTTTCCCCATGCAATATTTCCAAAATTTCAATATGGACATTTTTCATCCAATGGTCCAAATTAAACATGGCAATAATTCCTCAAATCCAATGGTAAATATTATTTTCCATCATTTAAACATGTGAAAATAATATTTTTAAGCTTAATTTATCATTCTTCAAATTTTTACAAAATGTCTATTCGACCTTTTAAAGTGCAAATCAAGGAGAAAATAAAGATAAAATGCAATAAAATATAAATATGCAATAAAATATAAATATGCGATGCATCGATAATTCTATTCTAAATGTAATACATTGAAAATGAATACAGAGACATATGTCATTACATGTTTGACTTAGGGAGAAAAATAAACTTAGAGTATGGACATATTTGTATGTTATTTTCAATACTATCACACCCCCACACTTGAACGTTTTCTTTTCCTCAAGTAAACAGAATATTGCAATCACAAGAGCACGTTTAAAGAGGCTTAATATATCCACATTCTTTCTACCTAGGTTAGAGAAGTTTCAAACAAATAATTCACATGAATCAACCTGACTATTGCATTGACATTTACTAGAGTATATCCTATGATGCGTTTTCATAGAATCGAAGTATTATACTCCATATTTAACTTATTCTTACCCAACACAAATGGCTTATTCTTAGTGCATATATATGGCATATCATGAAACAATGGTGTACCTTTAGTCCTGAGTAGTAATGATGGGCTGCGACAAACCCCCATGAGGTTCTCTTTCGTTACCTCTATTGCAACCACATTGAGTTATTTTTATTTATTTGTATATCATTCAGTCAAATTTCAGAAAATTTCATTTAGAATACATCAACAAGGTTTTTTTGTATTTAATATATTATTATAATGTCATCTGAAACAAGGCATCTCGAACAAAGCATTATACTAATAAAAGTTACTATTGCATTCTTCTAGATTCACTAATTAATTTTCAGTGCAAAAGTTGTTTTGATTTCTATAACTTATTTCCCTAAATTATCATTCAACTTAGGATTTATGTATCAAATACGATTAGCACTTAGTCTTAACTCAATAGATTACACTATCCTATTCTACAACTAAGGTCAAGAACATGCAAGGTGAAGTCTAGATTTCCTTCAATTAGTATACAAGTCCCCTTCACATTTAAAGCTTCCATTGCCCCAATGCAATGATACCTAAATGCACAAACATCACATATATACGACACACAACAAAATAATTTATACATAAAAGAATGTGTTGACAATAGATGCAATGACATACCTATGTAATGACAACATAAATAATGATAAAATAAATGACGCATGGAAAAATAAAATGTAGAAAAATAAAACAAAACATTTTTCTCCTCATTTGCATCCGATATGGATGTCCTCTTCTCTTTCCTTGTTCACCTTCTCACGTGCACTTTTGTGAAGGGCCATCAAACTTTCAACAACATCATGGGCTACTTTCTAAATCATGGAAAAGGCAATAACAAAAAGAAAAGAACGGGTATGTACAATGGCTTTCGCTAACCAAATGTGAGTGTAAAAAGTATTAAAGAACATTGACCAACTGAATTGTCTTCCTTATTAGCATATGTCTACCTAATGTATTACTTAAGCCTTTGTCCGTTAACCTTACAGGTACAATCATCCTTCAAATCTTTGTTCGTAACTATCCTATAGGTAAATACTTCAACTACTTCAAAGGGTTTTGACCATCGTGATCTTATTTTTCCAAGATGCTGCTTTAGTCGTGAGTTATATAGTAGGATAAATTGTCCCACATTGATTTACCGGCATAAGATCATAATATCATTCCATCACTTAGTCTTCTCTTTTTAAATTGCAACTTTCTTGTAGGCGTCTGACAACTCTCCAACAGAGTTATTATGTAGGTTCTTTTAACCTAGGTTTAGTTTGAACTGCATCACTATTAGGAGCATACTAGGATCATTTTTATATGTTTTTACATTATTTGCATCATTGGGATGAGTTTATATCTTTTGGGCTATTTTATGATATTTTGCTGAAAACCGATACATTAATGCTGTGACATTGTTTTATGTTGTACTGGATTACTAAGATGAATCTGCGGCAATTGATTACTCAACAGGGAATTTTGGGAAATTCTAGTAAGGGATAGTTGGCTAGGTATTTGTCATTTTGCCAAATTAACACCTGAAACGTGGAGCATTTCATTTGGTTAAAGGCTTGACTTTTTAGCTATAAAAAGGAGAGTTATTCACATCATTTGGAAAAAGATTTTTTCATCTCCAAAAATTCCTCTCCAAGTAAATCTTTAGTAAGACATGGTGGACTAAGCCCTTCGTTAGGAAGCGCAGTAGTAGTTGGAGCACCAACGCCATTGTAGCATCGGTGACCATTTGGGGTTCAAGCTTTCACAATTTCTTTACTTGAAACATGGAAGAACTTTAAAGTTTTAGAGTAATACCCTAAAATTTTGACAAGTGGCCAAAATGTAAAATTTGAAAGTTTTGTGGCTACAGTAGAAACTTGGGAAATTTCTAGACAAAGTGGTAATTTTCTCAAAATGAATTTTTATTGTATAAATGAATAGTTCATCCTTAAAAATTGAGTTGTTATGGAGTTCATGTTTTTATTCAGAAATTTTGTTAAAAAACTTTTAAGTGATAAAGTTCAATAAAGTATTCGGATAATCATATTAAATCATAAGTTTATGAAAAATTAAAGGAAGATAGTATGGGATTTCTAATATTATATTTATATTTTTAATCGATATAAGTTAACATGGATAAGTGGATTTTCCACGTTAAATTGGGATAGTTGAATTAAAGTGACCAAATAGAAGCTTTTCGAAAAGTGCAAGGTAAAGATGGTAATCAATAAATATGATTTTTACATTAATATAATGGAGTGATGGAATGGCAAGGTGGTAATTATCTTGATTCATTAAGGGTAAAAATGACATTTGGACTAAAATGAATTTTAGATGAATTTTAAATTAGATTTTAAGTCGTGTGCGCTTAGATTTTTATTTTTTGAGAAAATTTAAGAAACTCTTCTTCTTCCTCCTTCCATGTCGTGAGCTCTCCCGTGGCGAGGAGTAATTTTCTTTTTCCATTTTTTGAGGCATTTTATTAGGATTTTGGACTAAGATGTGAAATAAAAAATATTCTACATTGAATTCTCTTTTATCTTGTGTTAATATTTTAATGTTTATTTACTTGAATTGTTGGTGATTATGGCGGATGAAAGGGAAGTTAGAATTCATTGAAATAAGGTTAGATTATGATGTTAGGAGTGTTGTAGAATCATTTCCAAGCTTATCTGATGATTGGAATCACTTGGAATTCTTTATATAAGATTTGAATACCTTGGTTATTCATGAATAAAATGTTGAATTTGATATGGAAATGATTAAGATTATATGGAAATGATGCTATGACATTGAAATCACGCTTGAACTGAAGTGAACATTTTGCTAGAATACTATATATATAGTCAGCCATGATGAAGTTTATTAGGGAAAATATACAAAAATTTTCTAAGTGTTAGAATGGATAGGAGAATGATTCTACATATTTTGGAATATGTTTTGGACCTTTTTGGAACTTAGTTAAGTTGTAAGGACCTTTTCAAAAATTTAGGGAAAATGAAAAATTGAAAAACAATTACTTGAAAGTTGATATACTATGCATAAATTAAATTTTGGAATGTTGAATTGGAGTAATTTGGAAGGTTGTATAAGTTTAGGGGCAAAATTGCAAAGTTTAAAGAAGTTGGGAATTAAATGGTTATTAAGTAAATGTTAGTGTACTACATTGGAAAATATTACTAGAAAGGAATCAAAGTGAAGAATGGACCAATTTGAAAGTTTCAAAACATATGGAGTGATTTTAAAGAAATGTTTATTGTCGGCTAATTATGAAATTGTGAAAAAAGGTTAGATGAATTATGGTTAATAATTTTATTTCAAGGACTTGAAAGGGTGTTTTTAGGAAGATAAGTAGTATTGATTAAGTGAAAGAAATTAATATTGATTAAGTGAAAGAAATTAATATTGATTATGTGCAATAATCATATTTTTAGAATTTTTATACGAATATGAGCTTATTATGTTAGTAAATATACTAACATATGTTTGAAATTTTATATATTGGATAATTAATTTTCGGGTAGATTGTGACCGAAATTGAGACTAAAATGAGCAATAAGGAAATGACAAAGTATGAGAGTGAAAGCAATACTATAAGTAAAGCACACTAGTTAGGCATTAGGTGAGTGCATCACACTTATAACGGTTTGTGATAAGCCAACCTCGAATGTTTTCAAATGAAAAAGATTTGAATTAGTTATGATATATTTTTATACTGATTAATTAATTAATTTTTAAGTGATTTTGGTTATGAAGTACCCAATACATTTTTATATGTTTTTACATGTATGTGACTTAAGAGTTAGTGGTACAATTGGCATGCCACGGGGTGGAGTGTTATTGATCGATCATACAAAGGAACATTCGTGTACAACATAGTTACCAGATATATTTATGTATTTGGGAACATAGGTATAGCGTTGTTGTGCTCTACAGTACTTGTACATTTACAGTGCACCTATGGTGTAATTACAGTTACAAGGCAATAAATGTGACATATAGTTACATGCATATATACTGCATACATTATATAACACTTGATTATAGACTCACGTACCATATATTCTCAGGATTATACATTGGACTATAAAATGAACTGAAAAGGAATAGTATAAGAAAATGAACAGTGCAATAAAAGATACAGTACATGAAAAAGGAACCATACATGTTTGATTTTTATGTTTTACAGTAAAGTTCTATTATTGAAGTTTGATTTAACACAAAATGATTTGAATAAGTCATGTTTATTTTATAAACGATTTTTAGACAATTTTTATACGATGTTTTATACTAACACAAGTGTTATATATTATTATAAAAATATTATATTAGTTATTTTGAATGTTTCACTAACTGAAAATTTATTGTGTGATAGTCTCACACGTAGGTATGATCAGGCGAGAGGAGTAGAGAGCGAGCCATCATCATTTATGAGTAATCAAATCTGCCTCCAGAATCAGTAAGGACACATACAAAGTTACTTTTGATTAATTTAGTAGCATGTATATTAAAACGATTTTAGCTGCTCTAATATCAAAGTTATAAAATTTATTTTGTAACATAAAAGTTAATAATATTTTAAATATGGAAATTTAAAGTATAATAATTAGTATAAATGAATATTATTTTAATAAATCATGTTTTAAAAGCTAATTAATTAAGTTTTAAATTAGACAATTTTAGGTAGTTTTATTTATGATATGAAATAGTATCGAACAACCTAGTTTCTTCCTAGAATCGAATTCGATTTTGATATTAAAAATATTAAATTATGATTTTGACCCATTACAAGATTTAAAATAAAGACATGCTTTGGCATTTTTTTTAAAGAAACAAAATTTCATTGATTTTGAAATAACAAATTTTTTATACGACTGACGTGACATCTTTAACTCATATACGATTATATATATGGGTTAGGGGTGATACATTGAATGATTTATTTTCTTATGGTGTTGTTTGGATTTGAACATAAGGTTTTGTTAAAATGTTTGTTTTATGATTTTTGCTTGAATCGATACTTTTCTGTGCTAGAACTTCATTTGATATTTTTAGAAATGAAAATATCTTTATATATGTTAAACTTTGTTATTTTTATAAATGAAAATTATCAAGGTTGCATGCTACTTATGTACAAGGTTAATATTTACGAAAGTAGGTTTAAGCATGTGGAGATGTATACCATCGATGGCCATTGCTTTGCTAACTGTTTGATTAATGAAATTGGTGAAAATTGATTTTCATTGGTTAAATATTTAATCTTTGAAAGGGGATTAATGTGTTAACCATTGCATGTTGCATAATTTATTTGCCAAAACATAATCTTTGAAAGGGGATTAAGTGTTTAATCTTTGAAAGGGCCTATTTGTTCTCCTGATTGCTACTGCATTACCTTATATTTTTAACATGTTTGTAATATCTCTGCTATATCTCTGTTACAACCCAATCACAACATTTACCCTTTAATATTCAAAGTTAATATCTCTAAGCTGTAATTCTTGCTCTCTATGGATTCAAAATCTAATAAACCTTATGTATCCACTTTATTACTTGATATACTACACATGCACTTATGCTAAAAGCTAGAGTAAAATACGTAGCATCAAGTTTTTGACATCGTTACAGGGAATCAATGGTTTTGAATTAGAGTTGCTTATTTTGTTATTTTATTTTTCTAGGTACTTATTTCCTTTTTAAATAGTATTACTGGTGTATGTCCCACCGAGACTATCGTGACCTAAAGCCTTTTCATCCTCAAGTCGAATGTATATTTTGTCTTCTCCATAAAGAAGAAAACAACAATAAACTAAATATGAACTAACAATATATTGGATATACTTTACCACCGTCTTAAGGTGAAGAAGCATTGTCGAGTGGAAATGGGCTCAATCAGCAATAATTTTATTACATGGATGACTGCAATAGGCTCATCAGAGAACAAGTGGTGCCAACTTTAGACGATTGAAATCATAGCACCGTTAGGCCTGCCATCCTTTTTGCCCACTTTGAGCTGCAGCCTGTGATGTTTCTGATCCTGCATCAATAGGGTAGTATAGCAGCTCATTTACTGAAGATCCTAGAGTACACCATAGAGCATTCATGGAAGTGTAGTACTCTTTTGTTCAACAAGGAGTACATAATGAAGCACTAAAGATGAAGTTGTTTTCTTACTATCTCATTGACAAAGCTAAAGCATGGCTCAACTTGCTATCGCCTGGTGCTATAACATCATGGATGAATTGACACCAACTTTTTGATGCGGTTCAACCCTTCCAACATGAATGTCAATAAGGGGAATGATCTCACATAGTTCAAGTAATTGGAGGATGAGAACTTGTATGAAGCATGGGAACATTTCAAGGATTTACTGTGTAAATACCTAATGCATGGTTTTACACATTGGATGCAAATGGAGATGTTTTACAATGGATTGAATATGTAAAAACATATGGTTATTTATGCTTCTTCAAATGAAGCATTGTTGGATAAACTTAAAATGAAGCTTACGATATTTTGGAGAGGGTATCCAACAACGAATACCAATACGCCAACACGAGGAACATGTTTGGCAGATGTACTGTTGCAATAGTTGATAACAACGCTTTCAATTGAATGGTTTCTCAAATAGAAAAGTTAAAAGACATGGTAAAGAAATTGTAAAAATCGGGATATATGTATGAGGTAAAAGCTAGATCTTTTTTTTATTGAATTTATTGTGGTAGTGATCATAACTTTGAAAATGTCCTCAAAACCACAAATCTATCTACTATGTGAGGAACTACGATAGAAATGAAAATGCAAATGTGTTTGAGAATACTTACAATGAAAACATCCAAAACCATCCCAATCTTTCTTGGAGGGGTCACAATGTTACAAGTACCAACATGGCATTTCCGTTAAATTATGGAAATATGCAGTAGCACTACCAACAATAACAACAATACAATCAACAGTAGATGATACCCCAACATCAGTCACAACAATACGTAGCATAAGCACAAGAACATAAGAATTATCAATGACAACATTTTAATCGACCTACCACTTTAACCTCTCTTTAGTCTCTAATGAAGAAGTACATTTCAAGGGTAAAATCAAATAGGAGAAATGGCAAATACTTTAAGTACGAGACATCAAGGAACACTTCCTAAATATACTGAAGTTCTAAAGACACATGGAAAGGCTCAATATGATGAACATTGAAATGCCATTATAACTTGAAGTGATCTCTATACTAGAAAGTTTGCTGAAGAGTCTAAGATGAATGATAAAGAGAGGCTCAGATAGTAAAATAAGGGTAAAACAACGAAAGTAAATATTGAGACGCCTACTGTGGATGCTACAAAAAAAAAGGACTGGATAGTGTATTAATTCTGGAACATATCCAACAGTAATGTCGATAACACTTTCACTTACACTGCCATCAATGATTTTTAAACAACATATTCTAAGGCCTACCTCAACATTTCCCTAAAGGTTTAAGAAGACCAAAAAGGACCAATAATTCAAGGCACTAATTGATGTGCTTAGATAATTGACAATCAACATTCTACTGATTAAAACCCTAGAGAAAATTTTGAATTACATCAAATTTGTGCGAGAAGTTCTTTTGAAGAGGAGAAGACTTGGAGAATTTGAAATTGTTGCACTCACTTAGAGATGTAGTGCCATTGATACAAATTGATTGCCACCAAAACTCAAGGATCCAGAGATTTTTACTATTCCTTATATTATTGGTGATCAATTTTGTAATACCCCAAAAATTTAGATAATGACCAAAATGTAAATTTTGAAAGTTTGATGGTCAAAGTAGAAAATTAAGAAAAGTTTAGGGAATTAAGTGATCATTTCCTAAAAAGAAATTTTATTCCATTAAAAGATAGTTTACTCTTGAGAGTGGGGTTTTATAGAAATCATATTTTTGGATTTGGAATTTTAGTAAAGAAAAACTAGAAAGGGTTAAAGCCGATAAGGAATCAGTAATTCAGATTGAATTGGAGTCTTACAAAAATTTAAATGATTTTATAAATTGGTTGGAAATATTAGTTTAATAGTTTGGATCAGAGAAATTTGGTTTGGAAATGTGCAATTTTTCAGATTTGACCGAAACAGTGGAATTTAGTGACTAAAACGCAATTTTTGAAAATTCATGGGCAATTTCGTGAGTCAAAGTCAATTCATCTTTGACTTTGAAAGATGATAAGGATGAGTTGTCATGGTTTTATGGTGAATATGAAGATTCACTAATGGAAAAAATGGAATTTCCTATAGAATTGAATAAACAATTCAATTATAATATATTAAGCCATGTGCTAGATTATTTAACATTAGAATATCAATGATGGAGGAGGATTTTCAGCTCATCTTCATCTCCAAGCTGCCGTGGGTGTTCTTTAAAGGTGAGAGAAAACTTCAACTCAATTTTCAATCATATTTACTTAGGATTTTGAGTAAGTTGTAAAAAGAAAATTGTTATATGTGAAAAACGCTTTCTTTTGGTACCAATATTGTATGATAATCTTGTTGGTGTTCAAAGATCCCAAATCTAAGGGTTTGTTTTCATATAAGGGATCACAAAATTGATGATGAATATGGATGTTTGTGAGGTAGTAGATTCATATTCAAGCATGTATGATGATTAGAACATGTTTAATCTTTCTAGAACTTGTTCTTTGAATTTCGGCCATGGATTGTTGAGTGAGAAAAATTATGGAAAAATTATATATGGGCTGGAAATGATAAAGGATATGTTGATTCTTGTATTTTATGGGTTATGAAGAGTTAAGTGATTTTAAAGAATTCGTTTTAAGAATTGATGAATAACCTAAAGATGAGGTGAAAGAAAACAATTTATATTTTGAAATTAGCAATGGGTTTGAAAATTCACCATTAATTATATAAAAATAATTTGGAGGTTATTTTTATATATTTGTGTTCATATATTTATCTAGTTTTGTTCAAAATAAATGGGGATCAATTTCAAGGTGTATACAAAAATATATGAATTTTTAACCAAGGAAGGGTCAGAAAAAAATCGGACAATAGATTCTGCAAAACAGATTATGTTGGTCAACTTTGAAAATTCGCCATAAATTGTACATAATGAATTAGAAGGAGTTCTTTATATGGATAGATTTTTATTCGAGTCTAGTTTTTAATGGAAGAAATGGAATTGAATTCCAGTGTGTATATCAATACAGAATACTGATTCTTTAAAGGTAGTGCGAGTTGTCTGAATATGGAAAATTGATGGGTTGTTGTGTAAGTGTTAAAGTATTTGGTGGTGAATAGTTCAAGTATGATTATGGAGTTATTTTGGGATGTGTTTATGTTAGTACAATACTAACATATGTAATTGTTGTGAATTATGATTTATACAGATTATGATTGAATTGAAAGTGAAGCAAGTCAAGTATAAAAAGGGTTTATTGTGGACAATAGTGAGGCACATATTTTGGAAATTATAAAGTGTCAAGGTGAGTGTCATACAAGCATGACATTATACATGGATGTTTTATACATCATCAGGAAGACTTGCGATAAGTCGACCTTGTTTATGTTGACATGATATTTATATCATTTACCATATATTTGACATATTTTAAAAAAATATCAAAGGTTGAAAATATAATGCATTGTTTATGAAAATTGTGATATTTTACCATGAATATTATTTTGGGTATGAAATGCCCAATGTTAAATTATGATAATATACTTTGCCATGGATGGATTGAATAAAATAGACTATATGGTCAAGTAAGTCATTGAGGGACAGGGTATAGTTGGCATGCCATAGAGTATAGCAGCTGCAGGTTTATAATACACTTTTGTGTATATGGTGGGCACGACCTTATGTGTAATACACTTTGGTGTATATGGTGGACACGACCTTATGTGTAATACACTTTGGTGTATATGGTGGGCACGACCTTATGTGTAATACACTTTGGTGTAAATGGCGGGCACGACCTTATGTGTAGCACTACGGTGCAAATATTACTCGAATACCCAGGGTCCTCAGGGTTGTATATTGGGCTATTGTCTATTGTTTATGGTTATTGTCTATGGTATATGGTTATGGAATAATGGCAAGTGTATTGGTAAAATAAGCTTACGAGCTTATGGTATTAAATGGTAAGTATTTGGTAAAATAAGCTTACGAGCTTATGGGATAAATGGTAAAAGATTTTATATTATTTAGATCATGGTAAAATATTGGATATGAAAATAACATGATTTTATGACATTTTGAATTTGTCATTGAAATTCATGCATGAATTGTATTGCACTGTATATTGTTTTAATTGCTTCACTAAGTTTATACTTAGCGTGTGATGATTTTCACGCGTAGGTAAAAAGCCAGTAATGGAATAAAGAGTTCAAAGTGACATCAAGTATCGAGGAGTATATTTCAATATCAGTAAGACATCCTATGATGGAATTTGACTTAGATAGTGGCATGTAATTTAATAATGTTCAATTTATTTTGTTTAATTAATTTGGAAACAAAATGGAAACTTTATAGTGATGAAAGGTTAATTTTTGTGAATTTTATGTATTTTTCAGAAAATACTGTAGCAGTGCATCAATACACAATTTTAATTCGATGTTTTTGTGCATTAGTACACTGTTCACGTCACTGTAGCAGTGCATCGATACACTGTTCACTATTCATAAAAAAAACTTTTGTTTTAAATTTGTTATAATGAAACACACTTTATATGATATGATACTTTTATAATATCATTTACCATTTTAAGAAAATAAATTTTAAATCACTTTTGAAATTGGAAATGGTTTTATAAATTCGGGTGACATCTATAATCTGTATAGGTATAATTATACGGGTTATTGGTGTTACATTTATTGGCATCAGAGCTACAGGTTTAGCCGAAGGACTAAACCAAGTTTGTTTTGAGTTAAAAAGTATATACATGCCACTAGGATGTCAAATGTTACTGATACTTGTATATATATTGTGATGATGCCTTTTGGAAGTAAATTTATTTATTTTATTAAAGTATGATGATTCTGACTATATTCAGATTTTGTAATTAAAGACAAAGGTAAGAAAGTCAAAATTGTTGAAAAGAATGTTGAGATTGAAAATGAAAAAAAAGGACCCGATATGACCTATGTAAAACACCTTAGAAGGGTGGATGTTATTAGGGATTTTCCTCCAGTTTGTGGAAGAATGCCTAATTTTTAACAAAGTTTCTGAATGGGGTGAATTGATTAAAAATAATTTGAACGACTTACAAGAAAAGTCGAATTGGATGGGGATCCAGAGGAGATTTTTTAATCTAGTGATGATTATGAGGTTCTCTAGGTAAGCTTAAATAAGTGAGAAATATTTAAGCTAAGTATTAAATTGTGTAAATCATTGTTGATTTGAATAAGAAGAAATAAATAAGCGGTAATAAGTTGTTCGCTAAAAGTTTACATAAAGTTGAGTTATTTGTGAATCAAATGATTATTAGTTGGGTTGAGAATAGATATCAAGTCCATAAAACTAGATAAAGTTACCTTGTGAAGGTAAATATGAGAAAATGGATTGTCTAACCTTTCAAGCTACAATGAATTATTGTTTAGATTGAGATGGATTCTCAAGAACTTGAAAAGTGTCAAGTTCATAATGATAAGAAAAATGAGTAAATTTGTTTACTAGTGTTATTTTAGCATTAACTGTTAAGAAGTTATTGCTACAAAATTATCTAGTTTTCTTATTGAACGATGTTGACATTTAGACTTTCATTTGAGATGGAAAATGTATCAACTGCTCAAGAATATTTTCTTTGGATCTGGAAAAGTTATACAGATTTCCTTAAGAGTGAAATAAGGAATTCTAAAGTAGGGATATTCAATTCTACTTGATATCAAGTGATATTATTGTGGAAAACCCATAGGTCACGGTCATGATATAAGCGTTAGTTGGACAAATAGTAAATGTCCAATAAAGATTCAAGAGTTAATGTTTATGTTGAATCCGATGAGATTATCATTAATGAGTTTAAGATCATTTTGATCATGAGTTGGTTGTCTCTGCATTAAGGTTGGGTTAATGGTCGCAAGAAGCGATTAATTTAGAAAAATGCTGAGAAATTAAAAAATTTAATGATTGATGGAAAAGGTGAAATCATAAATAAGTGATATAAAAAAATGGTTGTGATTAAGATTATGTAAAAAGGATGCATAGCTTTTGTAGCTAAAGTGATAGATACTTAAGTATTTGAAGTAAAATCATATGATATTTTCATAACTTGGGAATTTCCATATTTCTTTTTATATTTACTATAAATTGGGTTACCTCCAGATTGAGAGGTGGAATTCAATATTGATGGTTATCAAGGCATTAATCATGTATCTATGGGTTCGTATCGAATGGTTGTGATTAATTTAAGAGAATAAATAACCAATTTCAAGAACAACTAGATTGATAATGCATTAGACCGAATATTTTACCTTGGGGTCAACCAGTGTTGTTAAAAAAAGGGATATATGCAATTATGCATAGATTATCGATAGTTAAACAAAGTAACTATCGAGAACAATTATCTTATTTTGAGGATTGATGACTTGTTAAATCAACTTAAAAGGAAGCAACAATTTTCAATAAAAAAAATTGATATTCGAATGGGATATCATCAGTTAAATATTACAGAGGAAGATGTTCCACAGATAGTTTTCAGAACACGTTATAGACACTATGAGTTCGTGTTAAAGCTGTTTGGTTTGAAAAATACTCTGGCAGAATCATAGACGTGATGAATCAAGTATTTAAATTTTACTTGGATTAATTTGAGGTGGTCTATATCGATGACATTCGGGTATACTCGAATTCAAAGATAGAGCATGATGTTCATATTCGTATTGTGCTTGAGATAATTAAGGGTAAAAAAAGTTATATGCCAAAATGTCAAAGTGTGAGTTTTGGCTATAAGAAGTTGCTTTTCTTGGTTATGTTGTCTTGACAGAAGGTATAAAAAAATTCAAGTAATATTGGAGTAGAAACCTCCAAAGAATGTTCAGAGGTCCGAAGTTTTTGGGACTTGTTGGTTATTATCGAAGGTTTGTG